>NC_088853.1:35641749-36241749 GCF_963853765.1 Magallana gigas | reverse complement strand
TCGTAGCCCGAATATTTATAAGATACATCCATATATTAATTTCGAGTTGAATATGTGCAATGGTTGTTCAGATAATGATTGGAAAGTAAATGCTGACGGAATGACAGAAGGACGGAATAACGGAACTCGGTAACATTTCATTTCATGGCGGGGGCATGAAAATCTACATTTCTGTTTTCTCAAAGACTACATTTAACACGTGTGGAATCGTTCTTCGGTAGTGTAGATTCAAGTTTGTTCAAGTAATAATCCCCGTTGTAATGATTTGGTCAAAATATGGGAATCATTTTTTTTTTATTGATCAATACATGCATAATGTTGAAATTCTTTTTTTTTTTTTTTCAAAAGCAAATTGGCTAGATTGGTAGTACTTTGTATGGTAAGATAGATTTATGTTTGTTTAAATCTTAATCCCTAGAAATGTGATTGGGCATAAGTAAGCGAAGACGGAATTATTAAAATGGAAAACATTTTATGAGTCTTAAAAACTCACAAATGAGTAAAATATATGGTACATGTATTACTTATGTGCAAGCCTCTATACCTTTGTTGTTTTTAAATGTTTTGACTGTGGCTCGTTGAATACAACAGCAGTTTTAAACTTTGATGTGGGTGTCTATTTATATAAACAGTTGTTTAAAACCTTAAGAATAGCAACTTGTAAGCTTTCTGATACATATATGACGATAAATTCATCAATATAAAAATAGTATATCAAGAGAAAAAAATGAAAATCTTTTGAAACTTAATCTATCATAGAGTATTTTTCTATATATTTGTATAGAACTCTGAAATATTGATCGTATTACATATAGCATTTCAGTTGATCATGTGAGCCGTGTCGCTGCTCATGCTTAAGAAAAAGGTTTGCTTTATACTACACTTTGTAGGTATGCACAACATAATATAACCATAGTCTTTTTTATGTACAATTTATAAAAAGAGTGAGATATAATTCATTAATGAATAGTATCTTATATTTATAGAGCAATGCGAGCGATATAAAAATAAGGATGAAAACAAGTCATTACTTAAAGATCCAGAACCTCCAATAGAACAAAACGATGAAATAAAATTAGATGAAACAGCAATAAATGTGTCAAAACATAATCAGATACAAATAACATCGACAGACATGTTATCTGAAACAGTCAAAAAAGATACACAGAAATCAAAAACGATTCAAAGAGAAGAGAAACAAAACGAAGAATCCGGATATAAAACAGCAACGATAGATGGGAAACAACAACATAACCCAGAAATAGATGATGATAAACTTAGACAGTTTCTAAGTAAAGGAAATATTTCCGTTTGCCATGTAAGATGCATCATAGTTGGTTGTGGAAAAGCAGGAAAGACGACGCTTTTAAAACGATTACAAAATGTTTCCTTTGACAAATTGATGCAGACTGAACGGACAGAAATGGTAGATTTCCACGTTAACAGTTTTGATGTTCTGTTAAAAGAAGAAACCATTCAAAGTAAAATCATTTGCATTTCTATTTTTACAAATATATTTATCTGTAATTTAAGTTTTCAAAAAGAGAAATAATATGTTTAAGATTTTCAAGCGCGATGTGTATTGAAAGATTGAGCTGTTGATAATATATAATTCAAAGTGCGTTGTTCTCCAAAAGAAGAACATTACATGTACATGTATCACTGGTGCAAATACATATATAAAACAGGAATCATAAAAAAATGATTACAAAATTGATGAAAACAATTACTTTATATCTGATATTGAGTATATAATTGGTGGATTAGAGTACACGTGCAAGATAGATGTACATGTACCGTAAAATTTAAAAGGATTGAAAGATAAGTATGCTGTATTACATGTATGAATATGATCTAAATATATTGAATTATGTATTTGTATAACTGTACCAATTAAGTATTATGCAGGTGTAAATAAAGAAGACACATTACCGACAATCTTGTTTTCGAAAGAAAAATTGGAAACGGGACTAAAAGCCAATGCTGGAAAAATAACAGAAGAAGATCAACCAGGTAATATTTTGAGTTTTGTTTTGTTAAAGCATATTTATATGTTTTAATTAAAAGCGAGCGACGCTAGCTCCACCGACAAGGTGTGTGTAAATAGAAAATTCGGAATAGCTGCACATTGATTCAACAGATATTTTTTGCGTCATTCACTCCGACCTGTAATGATCGTTTTTATCGGACCTGCAATTCCCTGTAAATGTGTTTTCCCATTTAACACTCTCACGAGAACAAGATAAAAATAATTAAAGTGGCATGGTCACGATTTTTTATATCTTTTCGATTTTAATTTTTACAATGCTTCAGTAAGGCAATTTTAATAAGTAACAAACATTTGATTGTCATTTGTTGAGATATAAACGAGTTACAGAGCTTACAATTCTTCGCTTTTGTTTACATTTTGAATGTTGGAGCCAAAATTCCAGTTTTAGACTTGAAATGAATGTGTTAATTGTAATTAACTGTTAATTTATTATTAAAATGAATAAAGATAGACAAATCAGCTTGAAAGATAGTTCTACTGGTATATTGAACCTAAGTAAACAAAAACAGGGCACGAGCCTTGTTTACATTACGAAGAATTCTGAGCCCTGTATGTTGCTTAAAACGAATCTACTGGCACCCAAATAGCTAGAGCCACGAAGCATCAAAAATTGCCCTTTCATTAAAACTTACCATATTTTGGTAAAATATAGTGTAGAATCTTAGCTTTTCATAACTGTTTTTCTTTTTTCGATATCTATCATACTTTTTTATAAACGGAGTTTACAATATGATATTGTTTTGATGAAAAATGTAGAACAGACGTCATTTTTGTTAAGTAACGTCATGAAATGATAAAACTATGTATGACTTGAATCTAAAGAAATAAACAAAAAAACAAAGAAAATTATCATGTAGACATTATAATTAATTTATGAAAATAAATTTATTGATGAAAATAGCATGAAAAGCTTATTTACAATAAAGTTTAAAAATTATTACAGGGACCAGTGCTGAAGGTCAATATAACGGCGATATATTTAAATATGTCGGTGTCTTAAAAGTTCTTTTTTCTGCAATTTTAAACTGCATGAAGTAATGCTGATGATGCGCAGTGTATAACTGAGGATTAATCATTGAATTCTACCAATGTAATCTCAAATTATTAATAATAAATATATAAATATGACTGAGATACGGTAATTGAATTTAATGGAGATACATGTATATGTAATTTCGAATTTTGATGCATTACTGTAACAGTCTGTGTACATTATTCTACATGATTATTTTACTTGTTTCAAGGCTTCGATATTTTCACCCAATCCTGGCGCTTTACAGCAGTTAGATGCCAAGGTTCAGTCCTTTGAAATGTTTTATTTTCCCATTTTTCCGTGGGCTCACCGTGCGTTCATGTGCGCTCACCGTGCGTTCACTTGCGCTCTCCGCTCCGTTCCCGCTAATCGTTCACAAAACGACCACCGTGCGTTCACAAAGATTTCGCCTTGCGCTCACTGGGTTCGTTTAGTGTTCACTTATTGTTTAGTAAGATAATATTATATTTAGGCTTATAACAATTCGAAGAGTACATATATCGTTCAACGTTCACTTTGCGCTTGCGTTTGCGCTCGCTCACAGTTCACTGCTCATAAGCGTTATCCAATTCGGATAAGCGTGCACTCACCGTTCGTTTAGAGTGCACTCACTGTGCGCTCACCGTTCACGAACTGTTCATGTGAAGAATAAAACCTTTTAGCGACTGTGTATATGTAATGGATATACTAGTATGCCGAAACCAGTTCTGTATGAAATAATATAAAACAGTTCCGAGGCCCGTTATAGGGGCCAATGTGGTAGAGTCAGGTATATGGCATTCCTACTAGCTCTGGCTAGAGGGTTAACCCTTTAGCTCGATCGGTAGAGTGCTGGACTGGCGTGCCAGAGGACCCGGGTTCAAACCCCAGCAGAGGCAATAAGTGTCTCTGTTACATATGTACATGTTCACACGTGATGTCGACTGTCTTTCTCCCGCGGTATTCAGGAACACGTACTTGTGTTTAAAAATATCGCTTGCATTTTTCCTTTCGTTTAATACATTTCACCGTTTGACAAAAAACAAGCTACTTATACATGCTATCGCTTATTCTATATAAAGGTATAGGAATATATATTAACTTACGTATGTACAATGTTAACTTTGCCAAATTAATTTTTTTCTGTTTGTTAGCAATGTTCACGTATCTTATATTCTACTGCAATTGAATAATACCGTGGTACATAGAAATAATGCTTTTTAAAAATGCAGACTTTACTGGTAAATTCTATTGGCAGAATACTGAAAGAACTCAAGATTCCATGTACAGATTCAACTGACGTCGCAAACGTCAAACTATGACGTCAGTGATGATGCACGATGTAAGCATGAATATACAGTATAAAATTACTAGATAAAACATGTTTAAGTTCAGTTTATATGCATATCTTCCTCAACTATTAAATAAAATGATGATTTTGTAAATAATCACAAATAATTCTTTATCATTATTAATTGAATTCTGCTATTTCAATAAAAAGGAAGCAAATAATTACCCTAAAATAGAGTGGTCTGTTTTATTTCTGTTACTAAAATTTTTGAAATTTGTAAAATACACATTGGCCACACTTGAGTACCTCTACGAAATTTTGCAGGCAGAAGCATTTCTGCAATATCTCTCAGTTTTAAAAGTTTCAAAGAGGTACTCAAGTGTGGCCACATTCAAATTTAGGAAATACTGCAGTAAAATCTACAATTTTCAGCTATTTTTAACGATCATAGTATGTTTGATGATGCGCATGTGCTAAACGGTGGGGCCGAAGAGAAAAAATTTCATATGCATAGAAGCAGAATATTGTGCCCTACATTATAAGTCATTACAATTTGTATTGTTTCAAACTTGAGTTTTGTGAAAATTTTAAGGCACATTTTGATGCTTCCTGGCTCTAGCTCTTTCATTTAATCATTAGAATTGCATTCCTAAAGCATTGTAAATAATAAAAACAGAAAAATAAAATATGACCAAAATCATGACCATGCCCCTTTAAAGACTACATGCATTTTAAATATACTGCTCAAACGTCGTTCTTCCATTACATAAGACTAACGGAGTTATCGTCCTGTCGAGTGACGTCACAAAAGATTTCTTACACATTGATCCGACAGTTTTTTTCCGCGTCAGTAAATTCTGAACAACAATGCAATTCCAAACATTGCAAATGGCATTCTCACATTCTCGTGAGAATCAAAGTTAAACTTTTGAAAAACACATAAAATGTGTAATTTTAAGATCATCGTGCTTTTTTAAGTAAATAACACAGTATATTCTGCGTAATATGTTTTGTCAGGGTAGTTTTTTAAAAGACAGACGACACTTGGCCGACGTGAACTTTAACGTTACAATAAGAGGAATGTTTTCTTTCTAGTTATTGTAAATCTGCTGAAATAATACCAAAATCTTCTCAAAATCTTGCAAAGCAAACGAATGGGGACATTTTTTCAGATATAGGAAACAATTTTAACTTGCTTCCAATTCAGTGAATGCTCCCATTTATTTTATTAACTATATTTACGGTAGTTCCCAGGAATGTTTTTTTTTAAAGGGGGCGTGGCAGCCTCATTAAAAAAACTTTATAAGCAAATAGAAAAAAATCAATTCTTAAAATCAGGAAAATTCTAATCCGGGGTGAGGAAAAGGTGCGTAGCATACCTTTACCTTTTTAGCTGTTCAATGGTATCTGTATTTTCACGTCAAATTGGTACATCCTCCCAGGGGGACGGGTCTTCATGATCTTTTAGTGGTAAGCAATATTTTTTATACATAAAATTGTGAAAAAAAATATTAGATTTATTTAAGATATAAACTCATTGTCTACCTAAGCTATACGAGTATAACCTGGGTTGGGGCAATTTACGCTTTATAATGCGCGAGGCGGATTATAAAAAAGCGTAAATTGCTCCAACCCATGTTATACGAGTATAACTTTGTTGGATATTGAGCTCATTCCTTATGATTTCATTTTCTGTAATTTGCTGTTCAAATTGAGTTCTTTTAATTTTTTGAAAACGATAATAATCTGTTTAAAATTCAAACGTAACGTCAATCGGATTAGTAAGTTTTTGGTGCATTGTGACGTGTCCTGTGACGTTCAAACAAGGTTATACAAATTATATTTTTCTATCCAATCAAATGCCGCGTTACAACCAGAATTAATTCTTTTTAAACGGGGAGGGGGGAACTCTATTTTTTATGTGTAACTTTAAAAAAAAAAATGTTTGCTGCAAGAAAAGAGGAAATGAACTGCAATGAACATTATGTTAAAATATTTATTATTCAACAACATTGTATGTGAGATTAATTCTACTTATAAAAAAATTTAAAAAAAAAAACATCTTATAAATTAGCAATAATGAAAACCTAATGAAAATAGGTGGGTTTTTTTAATTTGCTATTCAAATTTATTTACTTTACGTTGCTACTTTTGTTTTTTATTGATTCATCATACTTCATTTTTTGACCACATGCTGCGCTCGTCCAAACAGTCGCACCGTAAAACATTATTATGTACACTACATGAAAGGTTTATTTTCGATATTCTTTTGTTTTACCGTTAGGGTGCTGATAAAACCCAAATAAAATCCAGGTGAAATATTTAAATGAAAGGAGTCTATAATTACTATCACAACACAAATCACAACTATTGTTCTATACCCAATTATCAAATGATTCAAAACGGGAGCACCCCATTAATTGATGTCGTTTTAAAGGAAAACAAATAATTATAGCTTAACATAGCTTAACAATGATAAGTGTAACTGTACTCAACATTGTGTTCTAGTCATTCATTAATAATTAATGCAAAGCGAACAGACAAGGCAGTGTCTAGTTGTTGTAACAGTCATCATAGTTACACCTACTAAACTCTGCTTTGTATTATGAACGGTCTCCATTTTAACTTAGATACAAGTCTCAAAAGACAACAATACAAGTATAAATGAAAATTATTATTTAAAGAATTCGTTATAACTGGAAGTTATTTAATGAATTCGTTATAACTGGAAGTTATTCTATCGTTATGAATTAAATTTAATAGTCTGGGTTTTAAAAATAATGTTATCGTTCCATCCCTGTCAAAAAACAAATATAAAAATGGTAAATATTACAGAACTATTATTCTTAATATATAATTAAAATAAAATATTTGCAATAATTAAAATTATTTATATTGTTTTGACCACAAAATCATTCTCAAAAATGGTATAATAACTATATATACAAAGAAAATATGATGGGTCATTTTACAATGATATGTTTTTGGTTCGATAACAGAAACATTCTACACTACATGTAGTGTACTTAAATGTCTAAAAAGGAATGTATGAGGAGGGGGGGCATGTTTTTACATCTTAGATACGCTAAGTTAAAAAACGCTGCAATTTTCTTTTCCAAAATCTTGATTGTAGATTTGTTTTACTTGTAGAAGTTTAAACATGTCGGTAATTTAGTATTCTTTTGAAAATGTTTCTGTATCAATTTACGCCGTGTCCAAAAGAAAGTTTTATGATTATCTGATTTGAGGCTCAATTCTAAAATTTTCTTATTAATCTGTAAAGTGCAGTATATTATATAAACACACACAAACACACACACACACACACACTTTGTTTTTAATGTGTTGGGTTTTATAAGTGAGCTTTGCAAAGTTATTTCCATGCCTTTTTTTGAATTTTGATTTAATTCTTTGTTTAGTTTTTGTTTAATCAAAACGGAATCAATAAAAGTTATGTGTGCTGCTGTTTAACAATTTACGATGTATGTCCAACTTTAAATTTGCATCACTTTTCTTAAATTCTAAATCTTTTTTTTAATAATACTGCAATTTAACACTTGTTGTAGGTGTCGGAGGGAAAAATCTGCTTGTTGAGAATTCTTCACAGAGAAATACAGAAAACATACCAAGGGATTTACTGAAAACCCCAGCCAATAACAATAATGCAGGAAATGAGAGAGAATTATTACCTGAACCACAAGACAAAATAGTTGTTCAGAACCAATTGTCCCCAAACACAAATGAAACACGTGTCGAAGATGACAAAACTAATTTTGAAAAGTATGCGATTTTAAAGATTAAGGATGCTGTGAATGAGTTGTTGAATGAAAACGACTTGCACCCACGAATCACCTTTTTAGACTTTGCAGGACAAAGTATGTACTATGCTTTTCACCAGATATTTCTCCGTCCTAAATCATGTTCCATCTTGGTTGTGGATATGATGAAAAGTCTCAACGACAAAGTTGATGTTCAGGATGGAAATGAAAAGGAATGTAGCCAATTCGCCTCATGGACTTACAGAGGTACAATGTAATAAACTAATTAAACCTTTGTTTAGTTATGCGATGAGTGAATTGAAAATGAACATAATATAACTATATGCAATAGTATAATATGTTTGTATCTTTTGTAGACTATTACAAATTTTGGTTGAAGTCTATTGACAGTTTTAGTGATACCGAGTCTCCAGTAATAATTGTAGGCACTCATGCAGATAAATTATCAAAAGAAGTAAGTAAAAACGATTTTCAATATGTGTTAATACCTGTAAGTTTTTGGAAACCTGTCTTCGATATTTTTTTTTGGTTTAATAATTTATCAAAATTATATCTAACTTAATTTTACTTTAATGCATGTTTTGTTTCAAATCATAATCGACAATTATCGACAAAAAAGAACTTTTGAAAAATCGGAATTTAAACCGAAAAAAAATTACATTTTGTAATCGTTTTTTTGTGAACACGTTGAAATGAGGAATATAGCTTGAACAGCGTTTTTTGCTGTCTGAAAAAAGGCCTAAGCTTTGGATTCGTAGAAAGATTGGGAATGGGTTCAGAAACATCCCGTTGATAGATTGTTTTTCTATTCAAAGCAACCTGTAATATTGAAATAATGAAATAAACCTCTGCCCTCGCTACATTTTCTTCTATTTGATATAATTTGACTGATGTAATCAGTTTGTTGGTGTGTAATTATTTTTTTTTCTGGGGGGGATGTTTATAGAAAGAAATGAAACCATGCTTCACTTTTCTAAATCATGATAAATAAATATTCATTTTGATGAAATGTGTTTTAAAGGATGATAAAAGAATCCGTTAAAAATTTACTTTTTTCAAATCAGATGGAAAAAGTAAACAATTTGGAGGAGGGTGTCTATCAAACGATTGTTAAACGACGCTATATCGCTAATGTATACATAGATATACCTAAAAAAAAAGGTGATAAAAAGATCATAGTTATTGTAAAAAATTTTTTCAAATCGTCTTTTGAACAACCTGATCGCACATATTAAAAGTCCAGCTAGTTATCTAAAACGAATTATAAATTTCAGTTATATCTTTAAAAGGATTATTGATTTAAAAAGACGCACTCCCACAAATGGATATTGCTATCATAATCATTGGTTTATAATTGGCAATCAAACTGTTTTTCGTCAGTTGACTTATTTTCTGTCCATCAGGTCAAGTTATAACTTTGTTGCATCGCTGGCTGTTCACTTCAGTTAAAACAGTCGTTAAAAGTCTCTCGAGCCACCCTAGACCATCTTGTTTTTTTTGTTTCTAATCTCTCCTAGTACATTCGTAACAGACACCAGATCCTGTGTGCCAAGTTAATTCGTTTTAAAAACTATCGATCGAAACAAAAAATATTTAGCACTTTCAAATCAGTTAAAACAAAAAGGCATAATAGCAATTATATAATCCATATAACAAATTCTTTACATTTTTCTTAGAAAAAAACACAATACTTTTAGACGATAGGCATTATATTAATACATGTGCAATTTAAGTTTCTTTAACTTAATTATTAAGATATGTTTTTTTTTAACCTGTCATTAATTTCTGAATTTCAAAATCAATACGTACTCTAACCCAAACTATTTAATAAAGAATCATTTAAGACATCCGTAATTCAAAAAGATACCTATTATTTCTTCTTTTTCTACTTATTCCTTATGTTTTATATTGCAGGAATGTCGCAAATTTCTTGAGAGTCTCTTTGAATTCTTTGATGATTGGTCTCATTCTGACATTAGGAGACATCTTAATGCAGATCGAATGTATACAATAGGTTTTCCGGATTCAGGATCAGAATTGGAGGATTTAAAGGACCTTAAAAAATGCATTGCTAATATTGTGAACTGCCCTCGTTATTTGAAAGAAAATATTCGACCTGTCTGGGCATTTTTTGAACATATATTGAATAAAATGAAAGAAACTGAAAAAGTAATTGCACGGAAAACTTTATCAGATTATAGAGACCAATTAAGCGCTCAGGAATTTAGGATAGACGAGTCAGAAATTTCTAAAATGTTGGTCTTTTTTCACAGAGTTGGTGTTTTGTTATACTTTGATAAAGATGGTTTGAAGGAAAAGATTATTCTTGATATCCAGTGGCTCCTTGATGCATTTAAGTGTATCATTGATTACCCTGTCAAAACAGAGGTAAACGATATGAAGCGTAGGCATTTTTATCGCACTGGTGAGTTAGACACTGTAGAACTAGATAGAATTTGGCATATCGAGGGAAAAGATTTTCTGAGGCACAAAACGACAATAATTGCATACATGCAACAACTAGGATTATTGATACCATTGAAAGAATTGCATTCCATTGACTCTAATGTGTATTTTTTCCCTAGCATGAATAGTAAAAGGTTTGACAAGACTGGTGAGAACAATACAAAGTCCTCTATTCTCTGCTTTAAGTTTGATGATGAAATGCAGCTTCCAATTAATCTTTTTTATGGCATAGTTTTGAAATGCTCCAAACTAAATAAGTGGTCCATATTGACAGAAGGAGCAAAGAATAACATTTGCCTTTACCAAAATGCGGCATGTTTCTCTTTCCAAAGACATGTTGTGGTTTTATGCAATTGCAATTTTGAAATTCGGGTGCAGGTCTGGGCATCGCCAAAAATATATGATGGAAGACTACTTAAAAAGATAAAACATTCCGTCGAGGATATTATACCAGATGACGACCTTCTCTCTTATGAAATCGGTTACAAATGTCGAAAAGATGTGCTGAATGTTGAAGAAGATGTATCTTTCATTTCCGAGAGTATTTTTCCTGTCTCTAATCATTTATGTGAAACATGTGATGTTGATAAGAAACATGTAGTGGATAACGACATATGCTGGGTATGTGTAAAATATTTTAGTCATTCTTTTTTAAATTTTGATTTTAAGATTTAAAAATTTGTTGCATTAGTTTGTTGACATGCTAGATAATTTTAAATATTTTTTTTAGGAACTTGAAGTGAATGATGAAAATCGAGGTAAGTAACAATATTAATATATCCGCTAGAAATATTTGTTACAGTTGTCTGATTCATTTACATGTATGATATCAAAAATATACTATTAACAAGCTTCGAGATGTGAATAAAATGGTTCCGTGTAACTAGCTGCGAGATATTAGAAATCAGACTGTAAACATTGTTTTTGATTATGCGCACTGTAGCTTGTGTGAACGCTGGTTATGAAACACGTTCTTCTACAACTTTCTCATCCTGGAAAAAAATGAAATCAACCTATTTCCAAACAAGAGCATCTCTAGACGTGCCCTTCCCTCGTGACATGACAAATCATGGAGGGGAAGGGGGATGCATACACGCAAGAAAACCGAAATAAAGCCTATGCATTGGGCATGGGTAACGCTGACATGAAATTAATGCTTCATCTATACTTTGTCCCGCGTTTTTGCTTCCACCACTTTTTGCTTGATATTTCAATAAAAGTAAATACCTTTGTGCTCAAACTACGTTCATCCACTAATATGCACAATATCCAGATTATCTGTTTTGAAACGCCCCCTCTGCCGTTTCAGGATTCAATACACATCCCAAAATTAAAAGTCTACGGAGATTGTGCATTGCATTAGCCATTTATAAGCCCGGATGATAACGTTGAAAAATTGCGCGATATATTCAGAGTGTATTCCGAATGGAGAAAAGATGTAAACATTTCCCATTATCAATCTCCGAAAGAAAATTGTTTTCTTTCCTGTGAAATTTTATGAGTGAAAATGGATAATTGTTCAATGATGATATCTTCATTCAATTGTATTTCTTTCACAGGTATGTGTATTTTTATTAAAACTCATCAAAAATTGATGAAAGCAATAACTTGGGACATACTATAGTACGTAAAGTTATTTAAAGGCAAATTTATAATTAATAATAAAGTTCAGCTGAAGATATTGCCTTATCTTTACAATGTTTTATAAATACAAAAAAATCTTAAATCGTAGATTTGATTTTTTAACCGCCATTTTCGATATCAGAACATCGGTATTATAATGTCCCACATTAAATCCCTGACGTAAATGTTATTAGGGTATACACAGTAATAAGTAAGAGATAAAGTGAGATTGATAGGTAGTAAATATAGAAGAAAACTGCCAGTCTGCGGAAACAATGTGCGTTTAAATGCTTTCAATACTTACAAAATTTATTGTTCTAATTTACGACAGTTTTGTTCAGATTAACCTTATCCCTTAGCACTGTATGTTCATAAACATTATACAGTTAACATTTTCAGAGGTTTTATTTATAACGTGTTTTCCAAGAAGCGGTTTAAAAGAATCAGTTTAGTTTTTTTACAAGTAAAAATGATGACTTTAAATTTGACATGTATTAAATTATACTTCACTGTCTGAGGTCAGTTAGACTGTTAAGGAACTTTTAAGGTAAGTAATTTAACGACAGAGTAGTATAAATGTACTAAGTTCTTTCTTGTACTTTCAAATTTCCAATTGTACTGTTTAATTGAACTAATATTCTGAATGCTATGTAGCGCCATTTTCCGTAACTTGTATTTTTTTTAGAAACGGTCATAAATCTTATAAAACCAATCGATCAATCGAGTAAATTGTGATGAAAAAATATCCCCAGATAAATGTATAAAAAATACAAGAAAGTGCAAAAAAGTACATACTCTAATTATATAGTGGGATATGTGTCAGTATCTTAAAACGTCCTATATTATAAATGTATGTGATTTAGAGAACTTAAACGGTTTAAAACACATATAAAAATATATAAAAATATATCAATATTATTCATTTTGTGAAAAAATACATATAAACCAAACAATTCCTGTATTTTAAATGTTTTTAATTACATATTGACAGATTCACTAGCTTCAAACTTTGTTGATAGTGGTGGAACATGCAATACACAGATGGAAGGTCAGAAAGATGCAGAAACGTGTGTCTATACATGGATCGAAATGACCGATACTGTACACGCTAACTCTGACCTAGTCAGTGAGATTGGATTTTTAACAAACAGCGAAAAACCCAGTGTCACACATACAGAGTCAAAGGGACAAACTGTTTTCGAAGTAGAACACACTCATGTGCTTTATACTAGATGTCACAATGACACTATTGGAGTGTCAGATAATGAAATAGATAGTGGAACTGGTACATGCACTACCCAGAACATTGATGAAAAGGCTTTGGCTGAAATACAAGGAGTTGATAATCCAATGCATAGCGGTAATCATTTTTATATTGCAGTCTATAATACAAAGTTAATATCATTTGAACATTTCGTAAGTAAGAACTTTATAGGGCTTGATACAACTTTTTCCGAGAATAGACTTAACACTTAAGTGTCCTTTTTTTTTAAAATTTAAGACAAGGTAGCATACTCTATCATACATGCAATATTTTTTTAAATACTGAAGTATGTATCAATTCGGATGATTAAGATTTAAAATAAAGCATATTTCTGTAAGTTTAAAAATGCAATGAACTTTAACTTAGGTATAAGTGATAAAGAATAATGATGACTTAGACACAATCTCGTTGGAAACAACGATGAGGAAAAAAGGGTTTTTATTTTTTTTTCTGTACTGCTTTTCAATCAAGATTTGTTGGAGAGAGAGAAAAAAAGAAAGATTTCCAGTTCTTTCAAATCCCAAATCATATAATACGAGTATATGATTTATCAGTAAAATAAAGAGCTATGAGTTTTAAACTCATTATAGCCTGTGTTTTGAGGAACCCGGACCTTGTTTTATATTATTTGAGAAGAGTTATGATTTTTAACATATATAACGTACAACAACTGCTTATTAATTTGATACGAATTGAGTTTTTGTTGGGAAAAAGGTTCTTCACCCCCTTTATGGGGTCATTAAACGAAATAGTATCTATACTCTTTAATGGATTTGGACACGATTTGAGATAAAAAAAAAAAAAGTTTTATTTTTATGTATAAAATGGTTTACTGGTGCATTATAAATGATTGACCAAAATATTAAATGTTAAAGTCAAGTTACAAGCGAGATACAGAGGTAGGAATTGATTGTTATGTAAACAAAGCTCGAGTCTTATAGTACTTTACAAAATTCTTATGTAGAAAATTACCATTTCTTTGACAAAATGACATGTAAAAAACAATTTAAACGAATCCCATATCTTTATAAATACTATTAAAAAAAGAAAGATACAATTGATTGAAACTTACATCAATACAACACATACGAAACAAATATGACGAAATCGAGCTTTGTTTACAGAACAAAGAATTATGAAGTCTGTATCTTGCTTATAACTCGATATTTGACTTTCAAACTTTTACATAGCATTACAAACTTCTATATTTATTAGTATAAACATTAAAAATGAAAAAAATGAAATTTGAAGTCAAATCGTCTCCGAGTCCCTTAAATTACTTTCTAGCGAATATAATCCGATCTACATTTTTTGGAAATATCTGTATTTCCCCTTTTTAAGATAAAAAAAAAATATCAAAGATATTTACCACCAAATTCAAAAAATTACGTAACTCTTGTAAAAATCAATAGACATGTATATGTACATAACTGTACAATGAATACTTTTGCATCTGTAGCCTATTACAATATATCTTTCGTTAAGAATAATACACTTTGTTCAACAAGTGTTTGGATATTCATTATCGTTCTTGAAATATCTAACAAAACACGTTTCAGAGACCGACCCCTTATCTCGTTTTGAGGCCGTTTAACAAAAGTTTGATGGTTGAATGTTGCTGAGTACATCATTACAAATATTTTTTTTTCTTTCATTTTCTTATTAGAATATTTATCCTTTATGAGATATAGGTGATCAAAGCAAAGTTAATGTAGAGAGAACACTTGAAAGTTCCTGTAAAAAGCAGATTTCGAAAATCAATAACAAGTGTAACTTAAACAAATAGATAAGAATACATTGTTTCTTGGTACGATTTAACAAAATCAAAATGTATGTTAGAACCAATCAACAAAAATCTTAACAATTCCAAGAAAAACTGATTTTAAAAAACTGAAGATTTTTAAGAACGACTTGATAATTATCGAATTTTTTTGGTACGGGTTAACCTAATTTTGATCTTTTAACTAGTTTCTTCAGGTATCACAACACTATTTTTTCGAAGGTTCACGTCAAAACATGGCTGAGTGAAAATAATTCCCGAATTACCCTTCGTTTTTAGGACTTTTCCGCCAGCGACAGGGACTGTACTTTTTTTATGAGATAAAAAACAAAGTGTAAAATGCCTGATTTTCCCACCTTTGTAAAAATACGAGGTCACTTGAATTTTTGATGCCAGTTGTTTAGGCAGGGGGGTGAAAGGGCTCGGACATGATTTTCAAGCACATGTGTTACTTTGATGTAAACAAACTTTCGTGCCTTTGTGGATGGCTGTGTGTTTTTTGCTACTAAATTGGTTAGGAACAATTGTTTTAAAAGTTGTAAAGAGGAATTTTCCCAGAAGTTTGTTTTAAACTTGCTACCCTTATCTAAAGTTGCGTAATTTTGGTAAGAATATATAGTAAAAATTAATAGTGATGTGCAACCTGAATTAACTTAAGAACGCGGAAGAAATATTTCTTGAAAAACAATATTTTGACCCCAAAGCCTTTGCAATGCATCGTCCGATTTGATAATGGATTTAAGTTTTGAATTCAGCTTGTTTCTTGCTTGTATTATTAATAACAAATGATCGCTCAGGAAAGAGTTATCATAAAAGAGCCATTCTGTCACCTTATTTAAAAAGCGGGTCCCTTTTTCTTGATTTCAAATAAAAGCTATCGTAAATTTAAACATATTTAATCAACAAGTGTTCAAGAATTGTGAAATATTTTCACCATTAAAAATGATAAAAAATAATTTTTATTTTTTTTGTTATATTATCACGCCGTTGAAAATTTAAAAATGATCATCTTTTTTATTGTGTCGTCTGACATTAAAATAAAAAAAGAAAAATATCCTGTTAATTAATGTATCAAAATGTTTTGTAAAAAAAATGTAAATCCATGTTTAATGCATTTAATCATCGCTGATCATTCATGTTGCAAAACTTATCTTTCGTACAGTTAAAGAAGAAAGGATCATGGTAGTCTTGGATGAAAACAGATGGATGTATGACAGATTCACACAAGTTTTAATAAGGGGAAACATGACTGTAGAAACAAATGGGTTTTTAATAAGTAACGCCGCCTCAATTCCTATAAGAAGTGTATCCAACAATAAATATGTATATCAGTTCGATAACTGCTACGAAATAAGAAGTAGTGAACTAGGCGAACCGTTTTTTAAAGCAGGAGATTCTGGTTCTGCTGTTTTTGTGCAGTTCGATAACTGTTACGAAACTAAAAGTAGTGAATCGTTTTCTCAAAGTGGAGATTCTGGTGCTATTGTTTTTGTACATGTATAGGACTGCCACGAACGAACTAAAAACCCCTTCGGAATTACAATTGCCTTTAGTGCTGATGGAACAACATGTGCATGCTAGATAGACCAGATTGTTCAGGCTTTCAATCTGTCAATTTATCAGGAGGAAGAAGATATGGACACACAGGATGATTGATAAATCTACTATTTACCTTTTGTTTTCTTTAAGTTTAGGTATGTCTATCTTTCAGGTGAAAGACCTCTTGTATTTCTTCTGGTTTTTTTAATAATACGGTCTTTCCACCTTTCAGGTAAAAGACCGTTTGTGTATTTTTTAATATTTTATTATTTTTATATGATTTCTTCTCTTTTTCTGCAGGGAGAGTGTTTTTTTTTTCATTTCCAGAAATATTAAAACTGCTTTTTAAGTGATTGGCCATTAAAACTTATGACACTAAACAGGCTTGTGGTGAATTACATAGTAAAGAAATGCATTAAATTACCATTACTTCAGTAAAGTAATGCATTACCATTATTTTCTGAGAAGTCCATAATAAATTTTAAAAATAAAAATATTTTAATTAAATAAAGATTTTTTTTGCAAATGTTTCATATATGAAACACGCTTTAACCGATCTACAGGTTCATGTACACTATCAGGTTCAAATTTAAATGACGTACAATATTGCTGTTGCACTTTATGATCATCTGAGTTTCAAAGGTTTAATCTTTTACCTGCATCTTCCTAGCTATACTAAATTAAATGGTCTACAGGAGAAGGTGATGCTAGGACTGAAAGATATAAGTGTTTAGGTCTTAATAGAAAATAATACTTGAGTTTTGTATTTTCTATCAATCCAAACTATTGAACGTAATATTCAACACAGGTATTGAGAGAGAGAAATGGAAAACACAGAGAGAGAGTATTTATTTTCAATTGGGTTATAATACTGGAAGCATTTTTAAGCTTACAGGGGTCATGGTTGGAGAGTGCATTAATTTTTGCTTTTAAGAGTACATGTCTGTGGGATGTTTATCACTTCTTAAAAAATAGAGTGTTTTGATACTACCGGGTACTTAGATCATACTTGGGGCATTGTGTGTTGTAGACACATTTTTCACAGTAGATGATTTTTTAATGCACAACTAATTGGAGTAAATTTTTCAAATGATTTAAAAAAAAGAACAACAGTCTTAACATTGTTATTTAATTGGGTTGTTATACCTAGTCATATTGACAATTTAAAAATGATTTTTATTTTTTTAATTATGCAACCGAAATATTTTTATTTCAATAATTATATCTTTCTTTTTCAAAGCAATGTCTAATCAAATATAATATCAGTTATCATCGTTATTCAATTCATCACGATTTTAAAAATGAACATGCATAAAGAAGCGTAGTAATGCAAAGTAATGCCATGGAATGCCAGCATTATACTAGATTTTGGAAATTAATGCATTAAATTATCATTACTTGTTATGCTAGATTTGTGGCATTGCACATTACTTTGAAAACATGTAATGCATTGAAATGCATTATCATTACATTTAGCATTACCCCAAGCCTGACACTAAATGACTCTTTGCCTGATAACACACATAACACACATAACTTACACAGTATTGCCCTTTGGCTTTGTGTATTAATTGATTGGAATCAATACGCCTCTGAAACCATAAGAGATAGAGACTTGAATCTTTTACTTTCCGTAGTTAGACGTACTTAGACGCTCCTACAATCGTTTCACACCGAAAGGATCCATGACCCCCTTTTATTAGTTATTGCCCAAAAAGTATTGATATTTTGATAAAATAATTTCCAATTTTTAAAAGGGCATGGTCACAATTTTGGTCAAAATTATTATTTCGATTTCAATGTTTACAATGCTTACGTTTGGCATTTTTAATACTCAACGAAAAGGACTATATATGATAAGGGCCTAAAATGGCCCCCTAAAATAAACATCATCAATTTACTATCATTCTTTGTTTTCTTAGTACAGATATGTATGTGATGTGTTTACATAATATTCATTTTGGTTCAAGTGCCCACAATTTAGAAATATGACATTGTAAAGACAACCTTTTCCAGCCATTTTTGCATTTTTAGCGTAAAACAGCTTGTTTTCAAGCAGTTTTTCCTTCCGAAAACATAGAGTGCATTCTTGAACAAATAAAATAGTTTAATCAGAGATGTATCTAGCCAAGACTAATAAGTGACAAAAAAAATTTCCTTGTTCAAGCATGCGCTCTATATTTCCGATTCGTAAATAGATAAAACAAAAATGTCAATTTTTGGCTGAGTTTGATTGAATAAGAGAAATGGCGTCACTTCTGACGTCATATACTGCCAGTGAGTGCAAATAAATCAAATAAATAGATGAAAAATATATTTTATATCAACTCTTCTAAAAAATTAGTTAACATTTTATTGTACCCGAAACACTTAAAAAATGGCGAATTATGGGGGCAAAATTTAACTCTTATCATATATAGTTCTTAGAGTGTCATTGATTGAGATATAAGCAAGTAACAACTCTTCGCGATGTAAACAAAGCTTTCGTTTACATTTTGAATGTTGAAGTGAAAAATCCAGTTTTAGACTAGAAAATGAATGTGTTAATCTCTAGGAACTGTTTATTTATGCTTAAAATGAATAAGAATATAGGCAAATCAACTTTAAAAAGACTTTTTACTGGTATATTGAACCTATGTAAACAAAAACATGACACGTTTTGTTTACATGACAAAACATTGTAAGCCCTGTATCTCGCTTAAAACTCATTGACTGGCACCCAAATTTCATTTGATTATTAGAAATGCATTCCTAAAGCATTGTAAATAAAAAAAACGGAAAAACTAAAATTTGACCAAAATCCTGACCATGCCCCTTTAAGGTTTTTCCACCCTTGATGCTTTTAAAGTTTGTTCGATGTAATTGTTGTTTAAATTTGAAGATCAATATGTACACAATTAAATTGAACAAGATATCTGTGAGCCAGTGCTCACTAGTGAAACCCCCGCTCTGATGTGAATATGCAAAATAAGCAAAGTCACATTTAACAGAAAGCTGGCATCCGATTGGTACAGAAATATATCCCACAATATGGCATGCCTAAACAAATAGTGTGTTAAAATTCCAAGCACCTGCGATAAATAGCTGCTGAGATATCTTTGAGGAAAATTTTGGCTAAAATAAGCAAAGCTGTCATTTAACAGGAAGTTGACGTCTGATTGGTACACAAATATATCCCACGATATGACATGCCTTAACAAATACTGTGTTAAAATTTCAAGCATCTGCGATAAATAGTTGCTGAGATAAATGCGACAGAAATTCTGTTACGGACAGACAGACAGACACACAAGGGTAAAACAGTATACCCCGTCTCCTTCGGAGCGAGGGTATAACTAAAATCTACATCTGCTGCGAATATGTTTTTCATGCTGTATGAGTTACCACATGTAAACTATCATAGCAATTATACCGACTTAAATCTTCTTCTGATTTCATATATAAAAGCAAATCTTCACTCAAATTAATCAAAATCCCTACTTCATGTTTTTATTAACAATTTGAGGCCATTAAAATTGCAAGTGTGTATATTATGACATTCACAGTACATTTTGATTCAATTTTTTAAGCTCGAAAAATTGCAGTTTAGTATCTAAAATTGTCTATAACTTTTTAAATAATGGTTCAAACCCACTTAAATTAGTACATTGGTAATTTATTATATATCCTATTGAAACATGCAATAAAAATTATTACCTAGCCAGGTAAAAAAGGTTGAAATATGGTGTATGCACATTACTGCCGTATACAGTTTTATCTGTATTTCATTAAAACTTTGCGATTCTATCTAAAACAACTATCTAAATTGTTCATTATAATAATCATTTTACTTTAAATAACTTAAAAATGTTTCGAAATACAACTGAAAATGAAGATATATTGCCAAAACTATGAAAGACATTACTTAAGAAATGAAGATAATTTTTCTATTGATCGACGTATCAAAGAAAAAATTGACCGGAAAACTTCATCAATGCGCATTTCTTATCATTTAATAAAACATTTTCAAATCAAAAAATGTGAAGTGTCATTGATCAAAAATGTAAATAATGTAAATGAAGCGGCGCGTATGAATACAAAATAACAACAGCAACAATATTCAAAATGGATGCGCCTTCAGCTGATGCAGAGCTATTGAACTGAATTTAATGGATTAAACACAAATAGTGAGTTAAAATCTGAACCGGTTGAATTGAAAACGAAAGGAAAATACATGCGATAGCTTGTGATATTATTCACTGTGCAGAAAAATCCGTAATAACACTAGTTTTCATGTGAGATCGATGGAAAATGCAACTGGACGTAACCATCCAAGGAGAGGCGATCGTGGACGAAAATAGTTGATATGTCGACAAAGAATAGTATGTATAAGCGACTTTTGTAAACATTGTGGTAACTATATAGCCAGTGATGTACTTAAATGGTATACTAAAGTGTCTGCCGCTTGGAATGCGCCGAAGGAGTTGATGCATTGTACGCAAAACGATGCTTATTCTGAATTTCTGATGACCGATCATGTAGGGTACTGTGCAAGTTTAAAAATCATCGTTACCAAGTTTGAACAGCAGTGTTACCGTGAAAGTGTATGGGCCTATATGTTCGTTATGATTATTCTGGAAAAGGAACAGCCAGCCTCGCAGTAATGTTGATTGATCTGTTCAAGCAGACGAAATCGTGAGAAGACGCTTAATTTTCTATTTCGTGAATAAGATATTGTGTTTTGTTTAATTTTTAAGGTTAGACTTTCAAGTTTTTATGTTTATAAAGTTGTATTTTGTTTGCTGACAATAAAACAGACACAACTTTACACTTTGTTGACAGTGTTTATTTTGGAAATTCCCGTTAGATCAGAACAGTTGAGAAAAGTAGATCCGGCGAAAATTTTATTGATGCAGGTATCAAAGAAATTTTTCGACCAATCAGAAGCGCCGATATCTCATCAAACGAATAAATATTAAATGATAAACTTATTACAGCCGAGAACGGTAAAATAGTCCGATGCTCCCGATGACGTCATGCGACAATCGAAAGTCCTTTATGCAAAGATCTAGTAATTGAAAGGTGCTTACAGGTTTATAAAATTTAAGATATCAATTCTTTCAGTGCTTCATAACAATAGTTTTTAGTGATAGGGTATACCGATCTAATCTTTTGGTATACACAATGAAAAATCTTACTATAAACTGTCATTTTCAATGAAATATGAAGAGAATAAGGAACACGGTTCAGACCTTTGTTCATTTTTGACTTATAAAATATATTGTCTACAGTCTCTCCAAAAACGGAATTAAATAAGCTCTCGGCCTTTTTAAAATGATGTCAAATTGAGTATATATATCGGGATTTCTTTTCCCATGTTTTAATATAAAATGTCATGAAATCATTTACTTTTCTACATAATTCCTTTACAGCCGTAAAGTACGAGAAAAAGAGTTTTCAAATCAATTATGACGTCATAATGGTTCTAGCAACAAAAATACAATATGGAATCATTTACTAGATCTTGACCATAACTGTTCGCCATAGAGAAGTCTGACTATTTTGGATGGGAGTGTCAACCTTGGTCGATCAAAATGTCATTCGAAAAACTGTATTCATGTTCTTTCTATTTCTTTTGTTTACGGAGGCATGGAGAAACTTTATCAAGGATGTAGTAGAACTTTTCAATACATTTCAAATTGTAGCCTTTCAGCCCCAACCTTTAAATAGTTAGTGACTTATTGCGTTATTATTATTATATTTTGCGAAATACTTGTTATCGTTACACCTCTGAAACCATAAGAGATAGAGACTTGAAACATCTACCAACGTCTTTACTTCACTTAAAGCTTCAACCTATTCATACAGAAACGGTCCGACGTACCCTTATAGCAGTAATTCCCCTTTGAATATCATTCATTTCAAACACAAATGCGAACCCCCCCCCCTTTTTTTTGGGGGGGGGGGGGGGCTTTGAACTTGACCTCTTAAAACTGATGTGTTAAAGGTACCTGCACCAGATATCCTGTTTATTTATAATTAGAATTAGCCCCTCCCCTTCTCGTCTTTTTTTTTTATTTCAAACAAGGATTAAATCCGACTTTGACCTTGATCTTTGATAACTAACCTCGAAATTTATTATTTCTCTTTAAAATAACACTTGCCACAGTGTTTACAACCGGTTTACAGATTTTTTTTAATCTGACATTCTGGCTGCGATTTTATTTCAGACTGCGATTTAGACTACGTCTCTTAATAAATATTCCAGCTCTAGTCATTTTCCATAGAACTTGGTAGAACTTTGGGGGAATATTTTATACACTGAATCTAATTGCTGGCCAAATTTGAAACGAAGTGAACCATATTGAATTAAGTTATCTACTCCAGCGAAATCAAACCCTCCTCCAAATAATAATCCCCATGTCAAGCAGCCATTTTTGTCCCCCGCCCCAACGCGGAGCGGGGACATAGAAATGCCGGGCGTCCGTCCGTGTGTCCGTCCGTCACACTTTTTTGTAAGCGCTCTCATGCCTACAAATTTTGACGGATTTTCATTAAATTTATACCAAATGTTTATACCACTAATATCTTGGTCAAGTTTCTAAATCAGCCTTGGTCGATACTAGTATACTGCTTGACCGGCGGGGGACCCAGGAATTCTATACTTGTATATTTTGAACTTTTGGTATACCGAGTTAGATTATTAATTCCGAAAATTATTTTGCACACATTTTTTTTTTCATTCAAAAGGATGAAATACATAGGGACAGGCGATTTTCATAGGGCGGACGGGGATGGTAATCTAACAATTAACTTTATGTGGACTGACACAAGCAAGCTTTGTGTAAAATTTTACCTTCCATTAATACAAGACATTATGCAGATAGGAATGGAGCGGTTTTTTTTTAAAGTAACCACGAATACACCATCTTTATTTGAAATAATTTCCAATGTTTCTCCATAAGAAAGATAAGGACCGGACACGAACTTTGCATTGTTTCTGTCTGTGACCTTGACTTTGTCCGAATGACCTAGGGTCGTAGTCATGACACACCTTCAGGTCATAAGCAATTTTGTGTCAGAACTGCCAATGTTTCTCCATTAAAAATAATGTACCGGACACGAAACTTGCATTTTTCCCACCAGTGACATTGGCTTTGCCCAAATGGCCTTGGGGCAAGGTCATGATACACCCCCAAGTCATAAGCAATCTTTGTGTAAAGTAGGAACTTCGAATGTTTCTCCCTGAGAAAGATAAGGAACAAAAACGAATTTTGCACTTTTCCCGACAGTGACCTCGACCTTGCCCAAATGACCTTGGGTGAAAGTATTGACATACTATCTGGCCATAAGCGATCTTTCTGTGAACTTAAAACTTACAATGTTTCTCTTTAAGAAAAATATGGACTGGGCCCTAATTTTGCACAGACAGACAGACAATGTGATTCCTTTATAACACCCCCCCCCCAACTTCGTTCTTCAGGGGGGGGGGGGGGGTTATAATAAAAGAAATGTACAGCAAGTAACATGCATATAACAAAAAGTATAATAACTTTCCTACATTTAGTAATTCCTTTAATAGAAAAGCTGATTAATTCAAAATTTTTCCTATACGATGACACGATGCAATATTCTTTTTTAAGAATTGTTTTCTTTAGCAGAAAAAAAAATTCTGTTTAGCTAAGAATGAAGAAATCAAATAAGATACCTTTGATTGTTGTTTCGAAAATGTTAAAGGAGTTAGATTTTTGAGCATAAAGTTTTAAAATTAACAACACAGGGCTTGAATGAGTGTACAAAATGTGTAATACTCTTCAACAAATCATATATGAATATCATAGGCCTTATATAATCACAACAGCTTTTTAATTTTGTGATCAACGGTACCCTGACTATTGCAAGGCAAATAATTTTGATTATTTTGTCACTTCATTGTTACTAAAAATAGTGTTATTGATTGTAGAGATCACAAGGATGTTTATTTCAACAAACAAAATACAGTAACAACAATTCTTTACGATGTTATACTTTCACTTTTATAAACAACCACTACATTGATAGTCCTTGACAATATTCTTATCCAGCCATATACCGGGTATATGGCTTCACAATCATTCATCTCATCAAAATCTTATCATCAACTCTGACTGTCTTCAACTCTCTTTTTTAAATAACTTAGACTCATCTATAAAACATATAATAATAGTTTACTGGAGTGACCATCTAAATAATTGACATGTATAAATCATCCAATCAGAGAATATTTCTTTATCTCTAAACTGACCATCTCCCAGGTAAACGTCCATTTATTTACCAGCATTAATCCGCTAATTGTTATGTAATTGCATTAACTCTATTAGTGTCAACACACATTTCTTAGCTGAAACCATTGTCCTTCAACCCTGCCTTTCTAATAAGTATCTTTCCCAAAGCTACATGCACTTGATTACTTTGATGTCTTACTTCTTTGTTACAGTAAAGACGTTTGATTAAACACGGCCAACAATTACATATAGATAACCAAAACATTTTTTAACAATAGAGAATAATAGAAAAGTAAATATAGAGAGTTACTTCAATTAACGGATTACTAAGATAAACTGTGAGTCAATTAAGGGTGTCCGGATCAAAGTCACTCAACGCCTGTGACAGGGGAAAAGGTGTCATGTCCAAAGGGAACATTTCACACGGTGATAGTACCTCAAACAGCTTGTCAATATTGAATACATAGGATATGGTAGATACATGTAAATGTAATCAGTTGCGTCTCCAGCTTCTTCGTTGCGATGGAATGAATGCAAATAGTAAAGAAACCAGTTTAGAATAGAAAATTTTAATTTGTTATTAAAACCAATTGATGTACAGATTAAGACACGATTTAAATACATGACAAGTTATGATAATGAAAATTAATTAAAAATATAATTAATACAGCAAACAGTTCATATCAAAATCTGGTTAGTGCATCTGCGTTGATATTGTACATCTCAACTCAACATGTACGAGTATATGACGTTATTTCTGTTTTAATAAAAATGCCTTAAGGCCCTTTTCCATGGATGCGGTCAATTATACAACTATACATGCACACATCCAACAACAAAAATAAATTTTCTTCGCAACAAGTTGCAAAGGAAATAAACTTACTTTTTCTTTGTAAATCCCGATTAAAAATAGAAAAGAAGGTATAGTGTATGCAGGCAATAAACATACGTAATAAAATGCCAACCGGCTTCTATCACGTTTGTACATGAAATTTTGTCAAAATGCATTGAAGAAAAACTACAAGTAATCTAAAAACTGGTATGTGATTTACAAAACAAAAATTGCTTTTTCATTAAGGGTTGTCAATCAAAAGTCGAAATTCGTTTGCTACTTTCGCTCTGTTCAAGCAAAGTGAATGGCCGCCTCTTTTAAACTGGGTATCCTAATTGTAAAAATCACATAAGTACAAAATATTGTATTCAATATTTCAAAAAAATCAACAAATGTAGTGTGTAGCATTAAAATTGCGAGAGAGAGAGAGAGAGAGAGAGAGAGAGAGAGAGAGAGATCTTGCATTAATATGTGATCAGTTTGAATCAGTTTTTGAGCTAAGTCAGGTTGTGATAGTCAATTATTCGGACTTATTTTAATTATTGGGTACATTAACATTTTTAGATAGTAAATTGCTATAAAGACTGTTTTAAAGGCGTCGAGCTAACGCTCGGCAGCCTTCTAGCGATCGTCTGGATTGGCAATCGTCCAAAACTTCATGCTCTGCACCGCCTTTTAAATGCTCATAAGAAATAAGTTCCTTAAAGTATTAAACGTATTACAAGATATTTTTATTCCATTTATTCAACTAAATTGTGTACAAAAAAACCAACTTTGCCTCTCTGGTGATTGACAACTCATTGCATAAGAATACATTTGCTTAATCAAGAAATGGCGGATGAATACAATCAGGCCTATGTGCTTTATCGCTTACATTTTAATTGGAGACCGTGCCCGATAGAAATACCATTTTAGATGTAAATTTATGTTATCGGGCACGGTCTCCAAAATAAATGTAAGCGATAAATGTATCTAGTAATTTCGTTCCAAAAAATAAACTCGATAATGCAGTTGGTTTGGTCGAGCATTTTAGATAGCACGTGTTGTGGATTTGTTTGTAAACAACCATACCATAGGAAATCTTGTTTCAAACGGGAATTGAAATAAGGAAATTTATGTTTTTATTATTATAATTAGGGACACACTGTTAATGTATTCAAAATATGAACCTGTGAAAGTTGTTCAAAGACTGTTTGAAGCAGAAAGAAAAAAAAATATTTTTGAACTTTGAAATTTCTTGGATTTTTGCAATTATGATGAGTTATTGTATCATTCTATATAAAAGAAAATGTCAACTCGACGCTTCTGTGGCCGTTACGGCCTTTGATTTTCTTTTTCGACAACTGTTTTGAAAATGTTTTAAATTCCGCGCAGCCTTAATCCTAACTGAGGCACGTTGTTTTAAAGATTTAATTATGACAAATTGAAAAAGTACCACATATTTACTCTTCTATTGATGTCTCCGATACAGGCCCAAGGAAGGTTTGTAGCTACCGTCCACTTAGAGTGATCCACCGTAGTATTAAATGTCAGACCATTTTTTCGGAAAAAAATGTATCTAATATTTTTTACCTGCAGTAGAAATATTTTTTTTAAATTATAACGACCGATTAACATGTTTTTGATTATAGTGCATTAACTTCTTATCTTAGTAGTAATGAGAGTAAATATACCTGGTTTATTGTAACATCTAATCTTCAGTCAATGACATGTGAACTATGTAACTTTTTTCATGAACATGTTGAAATTTGTTTATGCATTTAGGGACTATTGGGTCGATGCCGATATCAATTCAGAAGGTCATTTTCAATCCAATAACGCCTGACGGTCTTCAATGTGATATCTTATATAAATATAAGAATTATCTAACACAATAACAATATTTATCTACTTATACCATACATATCATTTCAGTATTATAAAAAACACACCAAACTATTAATCGCTTAAGCACTTTGAATTATGTATCTTTTGTTATATCTGCAGTTATCTAAGACTTCACTCAGTTTGGTTTTTGTAACTGTTTACTTCGTCTCAGAAGTATTAAGAGTAAATGTAACTGCTTTCGTTTTAGTCATTCATTCGACTGAATTAAAAAAAAAAAACAAGAACAAAAAACAAAGAAACAAAAAAAACTTGTCAGTCTGTAGGTTACAACTTTCTAGTATTAACATCAAAAGGATAAGCTAAACTTTAAACACTTTGTCAATTGAAAGATTAAATACACCCTTACCTTCGTCGTGTTTTTCAGATTTGGTCTCTATGTCTGAACATATAGTTTTGTATTTCTTATCCCAGGACTAATTAAGTGTTCGTAGATATCTGAAGACAAGAAAAAAATCTCTGATAAAATAGAAACAATTGGCATTTTATATCTTCTACCACATTTTTTTTTTGATGTACTCCTTTACACAATACAAAATTGTAACTTATTTTCGCAACTATCTGTATCTAATAATCAAACAATTTATATTGCGCTTTATCTTAAGGTATTTGTTTACCGAAATTTGATGTCTTTAATTCAAATAGGTTGATTTACAGTTCCTGTAATGAGCAAAATCTGTTCTAAAGACACTAAAAACCAGTTCTATGAAGTATATATTTTTGGACATGCCATATTTTCTTTGATGGAATTAGGGGCAAACAAAAATAGGTTTGTGAAAAAAACCTAAAAATTCAGCAAACATTTCATTTTTCTCCTTTCTTGAAAAATATTTCTGGCAGCGTTATACATGCACAATTAAAGTTAGGACTTGATCTGTTCGTAAATATAATTTTGCATATTTTTCTTTTCTTTGGCAGGTGCACACAGATAAACATTTTATTTCTTAAAGAGTGTTTTTATAATCAACAATATTTTTAAAAAGTGAGAAAATCTTAATCTAGTTTGAAATTTTGAAGAATCATAATCTATTTCTCAAAACTTATTCAATGGTCACTAGGTTAAAAAATAGGTCAATTTTATAATTTTAGAAATTCAAATAGATAAACATTTACAATCTGAGCCCTCTTTAAAATACATTAGACGGTTTTTCGTAAGAATCATTTAAATTCATCCTTTGTCGTTTTGAGTAAACTTCATCTTTTAAACTTAAGAGAGATTTACAACGTACAACAATCTAAATAGTAAAAGCAGGACTAGAATAATGTCATGTACACATGCATGTGTAATAAGAGTTATAAAGTCTTAGTCTCTGTCTTATAATGCAACAACATATACTGTTCGTGTATACACACTCCTAAATTAATAATTTTCCAAAAAGATGAGTCTTAAGGTCCCTATCAAAAAAACTATAAGTTGTCGAAGTTTCACTTAAACCTTATTACATGTACGAAGTGTTGATCCGTATTTTTTTTTTATAGGATTCACGGTGCAATCAGTTTGTTAAACGACTCCAATCAAACTGACCTGGCTGGTTCATATAGTCTATTGCACTCTATTTATGGAAGTCAATGCAACTCTGACAGTATGGTCTTAATATGTTCATCCTTGCATGACGCGCAGAAGTGTTCTTTCTGAACCCATGACATACGCAAATGACTTGAATGTATCCATAATAAATACTTAATGCGTCTTATCTGTAAGAGTTATGTCTTCGGGCCTACATTCTGTTACCTTAAAAAAATGCTCCAAGAGTTCAAACATTTGGGATACTGTAAATGTCATTTCCTCTAGACGACAAGCTAGCTTCTTCAACTATGTATCGATTGGATCCTTGAGGAACAATTTACTTTAAGTGTTTACTTTACACTTTTCATTTAAGTTTCATTTCTATGGTTTATTTTCTTAATATTACATGTCTCAATATCTGCTAGCGCTATTGTTTATTAGATATTATTAAGATTGCCATTATTCAATGTAGCATGCTTTTTTTGCTTGGTATCTGATGACTTGTTCAATATTTTGCGAAGTAAATCTTTTTCCAATCAGCCTGTGTGAAAAAAAAATGCTTGCGAAATGCTTGAAATTTTTTTTAGCACCCCCCCCCCCCACCACCACAACCACAACCAACTCAACCACCACCATCATCAGACCCAACCTAACACCACAACCATCAGACCCAACCTAGCACCACCACCATCAGATCCAACCTAACACCACCACCATCAGACCCAACCTAACACCACATCCATCAGACCCATCCTAACACCACATCCATCAGACCCAACCTAACACCACCATCATCAGACCCGACCTAATACCAGAGTAAACTCCAACTAAACCTGGGGTTTACCTTTTTGAAAACTTGTATCCAGTCGGGGTTTACATTGAATTCATTCGGGGTTAACGTAAGGGTTTATTTGCAGTCTGCTCTTTGTGTCCTCTTTAAGGTAATTATCCATACATCACAAAACAACGTCTGACGTTATTCACGCGTTATTACCTCTTGTCCGATCTAATTGGGGCCTAGCGTTAAAAGGTGTATTTTTTAACAAAGAAATCAAGCTGGCCTAGAAATTGATTCAAAACAAATCTATTAAAATCCTGACAACTGCAATCAATTAGTCTATTAATCAGCGAAATGGAAACTTGACTAGGTTGTGTCGATTACATACTCGTTTTGAAAATAAAGATCGCTTACTTTTATCCTGCATAAACAGCAACGCCTTGTAATATTGAATTTAATCCGAATCTTAAAACAATTATCCCTGAAAGTGCATAATCATCCGAAATGATTCTATTCTAATGCATAAGGGAGGGACATAAATACACAAAGGAAAACAATGACCTACTTATTATTGTCACAGCCGTATTTTGATGTTAATACAAATCGTTGTTGTTGATAGCTGAACGGTTTACACGAAACGCTATAGCTTTGCCCGAAACGCTAAACGATTTACACGAAACGCTTAACGGTTTACACAAAACGATTCTCGCACGAAACGATTTGCTCGCTTTTCTCACACTTTGGACACGCTTTTATCTTGATCGATTCGGGTCCACTCGGATTTTTACCCTGACTCTGTTAGAAGAATTAATTTTAAGAAAACACGAAATAACAGAAATACTGATATTAGAAAAATAAGTATTGAATTGATTAATTAGATTAATTTGGTACTTATATTTAAAGCAAAAAAGTTGTTTATTAACAGAATTAGCCAAAAATATTACTTCTATAAAGATATTTATTGCTCAAAAGAAATATCCTTGATTCTTATTAGTGCCGTAAATAATAAAAATTCCAGAGAAATAGGTTACCCTAACGCAATATCAATACCAAAAATAAAATCTGTATGAATACAAACGGAAATCGGTTTTTCAGTATTCAGTGGGATTTTTTTTTCTTCTCACATTTATATTTTTATTGGTTCCAGAGAATACGATGTAAAAATACTAACAGTAAATAAAACTGTTATTATTTACATTGATAATTTTGACAGTTATGTTAAATAAAATTAGTCACTTAAGTTAGAAAAAACAACCGATTAATTTTTTTTCTTATGTCGAATCATTCGCGTAAATAAATGTTCCGTACATAATATCACAGAAAAAAATAATCGATTAAACAATAAAGACAGTTGTCATTACTATTTCGGATTTCGGAAAGAACAAAAAATAAAAAATGATTTAAATTGTTGTCTCAATATTCGTATACATAACCGGCGCCACGCATAACGGCGTACAATATATCTATCATAATCTATTTGAATTAAGTACCATGCATATATATTCCCATAATAAGCAAATGCATGTGTACATTTTAGGAAAATTTCAGTGTGTTAATTACTTGTTGTTTTCCGTTATCAGTGTCTAATCTATCATTGAAATTGTGTGCATCATCAAATACTGATTCTGACTACCTTGAAGTCAATAAATTTCTATTGGCTATTGACAAAAAAAAAAACAAAAACACGGGACCATCCAATGAAAACGAATACACAGAGTTTGATTGACAGGTTCAGCCAGGTCCGAGGTTATGTGTACTGGTTGTACACAGCCGAATAGTCTCAGTAACTAGTCTTCTTTTAATACGCGTACTTTTCTTTTGTTTGTTAAAAATTAATTCAATTTTGTAAAAGGATAAGTATATCATTTCTGCTATATTTTTTAGGAGAATATCTCAAGGAGTTTTGCGAATCACAAACAGTTTAAAGTAATGTTTAACACGAGCGCTATTTGGGAACAATTAAATTGTCAGAGAGTTCCGAATGAAATCTGATGAACGTTTCACACGGTTCTCGCACGCTTTGCCCGAAACGATTTACACGATTTACCCGAAACGCTGCACGCTTTGTCCGAAACGCTAAACGGTTTACACGAAACGCTTCACTATTCACACGAAACGCTCAACGGTTTTCACGAAACGCTAAACAGTTTACACGAAACGTTTCTCGCACGAAAGTCGCACGCTTTTTTTGGTGTAGTAGTACGTTTCAGGGTCTGTATAAATATTATATATATATATATATATATATATTATTACTTATTAGGTTAGTTACTGACTCACTACGGAAATATATTGGGTTGATCAATGACATAGATGGCGAGGCGAAGCCGAGCCTTCTATGAGATTGATCAACCTAATATATTTCCGTAGTGAGTCAGTAGCTAACCTTATAAGTGTTTTGTTTTCTCGAGGACTATCAAGCGACATATTTTTTCACAAATAGCGATGATCTACGCAAAGCCATGTACAAGATGCCTTATATTTCGTCCAATTTAACTCATTTAAACTCTTTAAAATTTTCAATTTCACCTTTCAAATACTCTTTAAAATCTTTGCTTCACCCATGTTTACTTACAATGTTTTGTTGCTATTCAATTTTAAATGTTTTCTCCCTTTCCTCTGCAGAGATTTGAGCAAATTTCGACGCTGCCATTTTGTGCTGCTCCAGGCAAAACAATGTGACGTCAATATTCTAAGGGCAACTACTCTAATTTTAAAGAATTTCAAAGGGCAACTACTCCAAATACTTTAAGAACTTTCGGCATGCAGTTTATGTATAAATACCATGAAATGTCGAAATGAGTAAGCAAAGCGTCGGCCAATGACGGCCATATTGCCTAATATTATTTCTCACAGAACAAATATAGAGATATATGAGGCAATCACGTGCTATGTTTAAACCAATGAAAATGTGACATTTCAGTCCAAGGGAAAACAAATATATATATATATATATATATATATATATATATATATATATATATATATATATATATATATATATATATATATATATATATATATATATATCATATCGTCAACTGTCATGTACATAATCATATTAAATGTGCAAGTAATTAGCACAAAGTGTCATTCATAGGCTTACTTTGTCGTTTAGAAATATCAACTGCATAAAACACTTTTAACCAAGCGTTTTATTGCATCTAGATTTTTAGCCGGGCTCTGCTAAGATCAGAGTCCTGGCTGTAGGCAGACAGAGAGATTTTCAGTCTTTACTACACACTTTGCATAAAGACACACCAAAAGAGCCCGGCTTTCATACTTCAGCACTTTTATTATCATCATCCTGGCGCACTATAACACTTACCAGAACGTGTTCTCCTAAGAACATACGATCTGAAAACTTAACAACCCAGCAATTGCAAAGATTCACGCTAAAACAAAAAAGGCCCTGGTCTATTCGAATGGCCAAAATCCATTTATCTCTACTCTCAGGATCGGTCAGGAGTGTGTGGAAGGACAGCTCTGAATGTTGTCTTCTATATCTATTGTAAGGAGTTCTCAGCCTGCATCCGTGCATGTTTCACCTTGTCCGTCGTAATTTTTGTTTACACTCTCTACCGATCTAAGCCTCGTTTAGGATTGCGACGCGCGGCCTATCAATATTCTTTGAGAAGGAAGTATACACAAGATGTTGCCACATTTCATATCAAAATCATCATCGAACCATAATTTTTTGTATAAACCTATGTTTCTACCGTTACTTTATCTCTTAATTAATATGATAACGCTTAACTGAAAGTATTAAAGTTAAATGCATTAATGGAAACAAATACAACTCACACTATTGTACACGTATTTTGCCAAGTTAGTCATCAATTGTAGGTAAGAACTATTTCTAGTTCACAGTTTAACAGCCATAAATCAAACATTAAATTTATTCAAGTCAAATCTTAAATTGCATTCTTCCCAAATTACCAATTCATGAATGTAAAGTTCGATAGTTTCATATACTGAATCTGTACATCATTGTTTAAATTATATTTACCTTTTCCAAAGTTAGCCGACTTTGCAAACACCGTTAACGGTACATTTCCCTCTGTTTTAAAACGCTTCTCATAGGTTGATGAATTTCCAGAATTGAATGTAAACCCTTTACTGTCATATATATACGGATTTGTTGTTTGGAAAACAGATTCTACAGAACAGACTCATACATTTGAAACACAATATATATCTAGATAGATTGAATCGTGTATGATTCGTGAATGTCAACCATGTTTATTTTTTTTTTTAATCTTAAAGGGGAAGGAAACTAAAAATATGTTGTACAATAAATCAATTAATTATCATCTACTATAATTGTTAATCGTATTTATTTTCATTAAAAACCCCGGAACAATGAATAAATCAAGAAAATCGATCCCTTAATTTAAATTTCCCGCCGCCATGGGGGCTGCCATTGAACTTTAATCTATGACGTCACACCATCTATTCCGGTTTGTCTTATCAACATAGCATCATTATGTTCGCTCTAAATGACAAGTTCTGAAAATTTTGAAACAATATTGATTTGAAACCGTTATTTTATCTTTGCAAACTACAAACTAACGTCAAATGGAGCATGTTCGTTGAAATCTAAAAGCGGAGGTTAGTGTCGGAGAAATCTCCGCGTAAATGTGGAAATTGTCAACAGATGCCAAGTATCATAGAAAATGTCTGCCGTCGTTATTTTGACATGGTAATTCCGACTTTAAAGAATGAATTTTAAACATCCCGATTACAATTATAACATTTATTCAGTTAGCAAAGGACTTGACTTGGAATAAAAAATTTAATCGAGGTCGTTTTCACCTTTGAATGATAGCAGATTAACAGCTGTCATTTACTTATAGAAATGCATATATTTATGCATAAAATGATACATGTATTTATTCTTTAGATTGACGTGTGAACTCAAACATTATCAATTTTGTTTAGTCGATTATTTGAGTAACAGAAAGGCATACACCAGCGTTAATTATATTCAGAGCACTGTGTACATTCATTTGTATATGTAAACCAAACCGGAATAGATGGTGTGACGTCAAAATAATTAATATGTTTGGTTTTTAATACAAAAGAGTTCTACATCATGTCAGCCTCCAGTAAATACGATTTCTCCAACTTCAAACGTTCATTAAAGCTTAATTACGTATTTTGTTTTCAAAACAGCATGACCACATGTGATAATTTACACCACTTTATTAAAATAAATAAATTATGTTTTTGACTTCCCTTCCCCTTTAAAGAGAATAGATGCTTGGAGGGAAGTATACTTATAATGGATTTCATTGATTTTGCAAGTGTAACACATAGTATTATCTGTCCAAATTTCAACTGGGGAGGCTTGTACTCATATCCTTTTGATACCAGGGCCGCAAATTCTGATACGCTTGAAACCATCCAAAACCCATTACTGCTGCCAAAGGCTAATGCACCTGTAACAATATTATCATAAAATTATTTCCTTTTTTTATTAAAACAGTGCATTATAATTAATATTGACTATTTCGTTGTAAAGTTGGTAAAATATATACATACCTTTGGAATGTGCGTATGAATTTATACTATGTCCATCCGGCGGTTGATCATTGTACAAAGCATATTCATTTACAGCCATTGACTTAGTTAAACAAAAAAAAAAAAAAAACAACGTAAACTTATAACTTGCCTATGCCATTAAAAACTAAAGGATATCGCAAGGTTATGTAACATGTATGACTGAATGAGCTATAAAGGTTTCACCAGCCATTTTGGCAATACAGGTTGAATATGTTTAAAGAAATTGTAAACCGTTACATGTTAAGCTAAACACTTGTTTAAGTCCCGACTCTTGATCATTGGACTGATCAAGAATACATGTATATTGATTTGGGGCAAGATCATAACTATTTTTACAAGGGGGATAATTGCAAAACCCAAAAAATTGGGTATATGTCTTTAAACATATTCATTCACAAAAATACTGTACTAGAAATAACAATATTTACAATGTTTAAGTATTAACTGAAGATTATAAATCATAAAAAATGGGACCCCTAGACTAATACTGATGTCCCAGGAGGGGTATAAAGTTAAAAAATATAGATTATCTTCTTATGAAGTAAACAATTTGAAGTCCTGACCGTTCCGAACAGAAAACCTTACTATTGTTAAAAAAAATCAAATTTCTTATTTCTGTTCATCTAGATGCAAACTTTGATCATTTCTCTCTCGCTAGTTTATTCTTTTGAAATTTTCAGGCATCCTGATTTGCCGTGCGATGTAGCCGTTATATAATATGGAGCTTAAGAGTTGAATCTATAAACGTTTTTGTGTATATTTACAGCCCATTACAATACTAGGGCTAATGAAGTCATTTAGTCATGTATTTGGCGAGGGCCGGACAAACAAGGAATATAGCTTTTTTTAAAGCTTGCATGACGAAACAAAATTATATATAATGTGTACAATGTACAATTCGGTCTTAAAAAAATCAGATTGATAACGACCCATTTTTTTTTAAAAACCGGGAACTCCAGACTTGCAGCTATAAAAACCTTTTAAAATACATTTTAAAATTTGCCGCTGCTCATAAATTCTTTAAAGAAACGTGCAGATTCAATCAGTATTAGGTGGTTTGACAAACGATTTTAACGCCCATTTATATTATTTTCAAAACAACTTAATCATTATACAGTAAAATGTTAACAGTTTTACATGCTGTATGACATAAATATAGCAATATACAAGACCTCTACGTCATTTCTAATTTGAAAAATTATGAGAATACAGATACGAGTTGCTACGAGATCTTATCTTCAACAGAAATAATTTGGATGTTGCATTTACCTGTATCTGTATAACCATAAATATGTAAATCTAAAAAAAAATGTATAGGTCATATATTTACATTTTGTTGCAAATATAGTATAAAGTCCTTTCAGGGAACATTTATGTGCTGCAAAACAAATGGTTGACAGAATATTCTATTAAGCGTCATATTACTTACCCTGTTATAGATTTGTTGCAGTGTATGATACAAAGGGTTTTGGTGTGGACTAGTTATGTCAATATCTTTATAATCAAACTAAAGTGTCGTATTATCCATATACAACATTTCTCTCCCAGTTATGGTCATTTCTAAGTTCATGCGAGTTGATATATTGGGTACTTTGTAGACGACAAACCTTTCAAAAATGGAAAAAAATATACAATGAAAAAAGAATATATATATATATATATATATATATATATATATATATATATATATATATATATATATATATATATATATGTATATACACACGAGAGTTGTCCAAAAAGTTCGTTGACACATGTATTTTCATTCTAAATAACGACGCTTTATTTAGGAAAGAATTAAAATATTTCAATATAGACTATAATAATGCATGTGTATAAAAATCAGAGCAATGTCCATTCTTATAATGTAGTTATCACAACAAAAAACATAGCCTGTACAGGCCGCACGGTCCAGTCTGACGGTTACACGATGTTTTCATAACGTCGTACGTAGCGCGTTGGTTTCTGTTACTTTTCAACGTAGTCACCTTTGCACTGCAAACACTTCTCACACCTTCTTAGCCATGAATCGAACACATCCGAATACTATTTACTGTCGATTTTAGATACAATGGTTCGAGTTGCATATTTAAGTTCATCAGAATCCTCAAATCTTACTCCTCTTAACTGTGATTTGATGAAAGGAAAAATTGCAAGATCCGGACTTAATGGCGGGTGTTCAAGAAGATCGAATCCTAAGATCGATTTCCAGATACGTGGAAGCTGCCGTATGTGCAGGTGCATTATCTTGGTGTAGGATGTTATTTCCAAGGTCCACAACCATTGCAGGGCGTTTTTTCTTAATTGCCTTAACTAAGTCGCAGCGTAACACCTTTAATAAATAAAACCAATGTTTCGTTTGGTACACTGTATGTGGCTTTAGAATATGTGAATTTATTCATATATAGTAATTAAATAGATAAAAATTAAGATTAGAATGTCTGGGTATTAAATTTATGAATTAGGATGTGCTAAATGTAGCGAAATTACAATTTAAATGTGATGAAATGGGTAGTTCTCTACTTTGGAGTAGTATGCAGCATTCACCGTCTGATCGGAGGATACAGTGTGGACCAAAATCATTCCGTGCCGATCAGCAACGAATATATACATTTGTTTACCCACAGATTTCGCAACCTTTGCCTTTTTTGGTGCTGTAGAACCCCGGTGTTTCCAAATACTGGATTCTGTTTTTGTTTCTGGATCAAAATGATGCAGCCAAGTCTCGTCCACTGTTATGATTCTTTCAAGCCACTTCTCTCCTCCATTTTTGAAATTCGGTATGAACGCCTTCCTTGTCTGCATTCGTCTTTTTTTGTGCTCATCGGATAAAAGTCTGGGCACCCATTTTGCGCAAACACGACTCATGTAGAAGTCTTCAATGAGGATATTAACAAGAGGCCTATGGGGTCACATCGGCCACCTGAGCAACAATGTTTTTATATGGGTGTTCAATGGATATTGTGCCAAATGCCCCTCGGTAGAAAAACGAAAAAAATATTACCATAAAATAAACTGTATCCAAATGTTACACTTATTTTCCTACACTTACTCTTTGATATGGTTACCTTATGAAATATTATTTTTACCAAAAATAAGATCCGATGCAAGATATATAACTAAATTTCTGGTAGGGGTACACTCAAAACTTCCAATTAGTTCTACCCCTTCACTTTATAAAACGATCAAATTATATATGAGAATATGCATATATGTACATATTCATCTTCAACTACATTGTACTAGCTAGTTATTGATTTTATTTAAAAAATACCTATGTGTGAAATAGGAAAATTGTACCTCAAGACGTTCAAATTAAAAACATTCAAAAATTTAATTGGTCTTCAACATTATAAACGATTGTTGTTTACCAGGCGTGAACTCGTGCTAGGTTTTATAACCTTACTCACTTGATCGATGAATAATCAATGCATATGCGTCAGAACTGGGTGGAGGAGGAGGGGTCCCCCCCACTTTTGTTTTTGCAAAGTTAGACATAGCCATACTCAAAATCTTTCTTGTTTTTCCTTGTCAAGATTTCATATAAGGTCTAGGGCCCCCCTCCCCGCCCTCTCAATGAGCCTCAGACTGCAATGCATTGACAGGCATATCGCTCTATTTTACCAAGGCCCACCCTTTTATTTTCATCTTTATTCAAAATTAACGTTAAAAATGGCTACAAATCAAGATGATTTTCCGCTGTAATTTTTTCTTAAGAATAGCGATAATTCATTTATCCCCGTAACAGTAATGTTTTTAAACTGTTTTAAAGAGGTCGTTTTGATTTAATTGTGGCTGTAACACCAACAAAGTTGGTGTTGATTCATCGTATTAGGAGGGGGCCCCAAAAAGTAGTTAGAACATATCATCCTTTATTTTTTTCAGTACAAGTATTTAACGTTTAGTGAGACATGTCTAGTGATAAGTCAAAATTTCAGTGTCAATCATAGAATTACAAGCAAGATACAAAACTCACAATTCTGCTTGGTTTGATTAATTTTTTTGTTCACAAGAGTTAATTACATTCCACTCTAGATTTTTAAACTTGTTATTTCCTATTCAGAATGAACAAAAGTTTGAGCAAAGCTCTGTATCTTGCTTATAATTCGAAACTTGACACAGCTGAATATGGTTAGTAAATAGAAAATTGTAAACAATTTAAACAGAAGAAACATCTAAAATATATGTACCTATATATTTCTAGCGGAAAAAACAATCTCCGTTTAGACTAAAAATGCAGAGCATCTTAACAAAACACGTTGCATTATAATCAACCATAACGTAGAGATCGTACCGAATTACCAATAGAATGTATAGTATTTATAATATAATATGTTGTTAGTGCATCAGATTTAGTTCTTTTTGCACAGGTAAACAATTATCTGTCTGGTTTTTCGAAGTCTATATCTGATTCGATATGTAAAAATTCCAAAATACAGGCGATATTTCCCCTCAAGTTAAAAAGTATAAACGAAATTCAAAACAACGTAAATGAACTAAATCCACGGTCACGAGTGAAAGTGTCAACGCATTGAAAGATTTAACCTCAATTCACTTCACGAAATCGGCACAAATATATTTAGCATGTTTCAAGTATCCCTTCGCACGTAAACTGTTGCACAACAAGCAAAATCATCTGTGTCAGTTTGAATCGTTTGTCATGCGTCTTTATTCAAACATGGCTGCCTTATACATAGTCTCGCTTACCCCAGACTCTCGGTCTCGAGACTTGATCTCGCACGAGGCAGGTCTCGAGAGCGAGAGTCTGGGGTAAGCGAGACTACCTTATACCATGATTTTTCGTTTTCGATATGGAATACCGAACCCGAAGTTATAAACTGATTGACAGCGATTATCTCTTTATTTTTATTTTCGTAAATTACTTATATTTGAAACAGAATTTGCCGATAAGTTTTGCAATTTATATTTTCCTTTCCATAAGGATTATTTATGCAAAATGACGTTGAATCTGACTCAGTGGTTCTTGAGAAAAATATTTTTTTTAAAATGCACCCCTCTTTTTCTACAGTTTCGAGGTTTACCCCGTTTTAAATAAAGATCGGGCTTTCATTTTTGCAATTTATGATTGCCTTTTCTATAGGGATGCTTTGTGCCAAATCTGGTTGAAATTGGACAAGTGGTTTTAGAGAAGAAGTTTAAAATTTGAAAAGTTTACAGACGGACGACGGACAAAAGGTGATCAGAAAAGCTCACTTGAGCTTCAGCTCAGGTGAGCTAAAAACAGAAGATTTGCTAACATCACTTATTGACGCGACTTCTCTTAACATCAGACGTCTGTCATTCTCTTTGAAATGTCCTCTGCTCAATTAAAACGGCTTTAAATGGCGTATGAAAATGACGTACACAATTCTGACAACGTCACAGTTGAATATGTTGATGTCTTGACCTGTTTTAAAAATGTTGTTAATATTCATATCTTAAAACTCAAACTCAAGGTTTGGATAATTTTGACACTGGGCCGTTCGTGCTTTTCGCGACACTTTAATATAGTAAAATTTCAGTTTAATTTTAATGAAAACATTCAAAACCACTTTAAATTGATTTGGAATTTTATGACAAACATTTTGGTATTCAATATGCATATATAAACCGGTTTAAAATGACAAAAACGCGATTGTCCACGAACTTTCTGGACAGCCCTCGTATATATTAAATTTCTATTAATATTAATCAATTTCTAATTATTGATTAATTTTCATAATAATTGTATAGGTACAAATGCTGACCTGTGACCTATGACTCGTATTAGTTTTGGATGCCTCCAAAACGTAGCTGAGGATGCAACTAAATGGACTCGAGACAGGACACACGAGGCTCTAAAAGTTTGTAAAATCTAGTCACGTTACTAAAGGCACTTGACAAAATATGCAGTATAAATTTTGAAGTATACATTACTTTAAAGCTGAATTTTGCTTTGTATTTTTAGGGGTTTCTAAGAGTAAATACAGAGCAAATCGCTACATGTAATATGACATGACCGTTTGTTTGGGGGTTTTTTTGTACTTAAGGTTGCAACATTTTGAATGGTTCTTGTAGAAAAAAATACGCTAAAATGTATTGGATTTCAGAAATATGTAAACCGATATTTTGCACAAAATAGTTACTAGAAGTGCGCCAAAACTCACGAATGTGAGGCAACGTTTTACAACCAAATATGTAAACCGATATTTTGCACAAAATAGTTACTAGAAGTGCGCCAAAACTCACGAATGTGAGGCAACGTTTTACTCAGAATACTGAACCTTGCGACGAAGCGACATTGACAATGCTAGGGTTGACGGACAGCGACAAGAAAAAACAGGACTGGGACTTAGGACAGTCAAAACAGACCAATTGGGTCATTCACCTATCAAATTATTTTGTTGTTGAGTTTGGGGGGGGGGGGGTGTTGGTTGCTGACTTCTTATGTTTTTTCGGTAATAATGTTTTGGGGGTACGGGCACAGGACGGGCATATAGCATCGTTTTTTTTTCAAAGTATGGGGGGGGGGGGCAGTCTTATGATAAGCAAAAAAAGGCTCATGTCTAATTCCTTAAAGTTTTAGTTACATTACATATAGATAACATTTTTCTTTCGTGTGTACACTTACAAAGTGCTAGTTAGCTCTGTATGACATAGAGTTACCTGGGATTATAGATCATTTTTGCATTAAAAGTTGCCATTGTAGCGCCATTAATCGTCCTAAGAGGAATGCATCTTAAGCTTCAAAATTATAATTTTGCCAACTTGTGGTTTGGAGTTTGAAAACTGAATCGGAAGGGTTTTTACTTTTTTTGAAACCAAATTAAAGTCTAACGCACAGCCTGATTAGTTGGCACTACACCTAGTTTTCAATGCTATTGACATCTTGCGTGACATTGAATTGTAACAAAATATAAAATGTGTCTTCTTACATTGCAAGCTTTTTATGCCAAACAAGCATGTTAAATGTATGTCTAACATGGTACAAAGTTTGACTGGCACAATGCGAAATCTGTAACTGTGATTAATTCTATGCAGAAACAATAACTGGTGAAGTAAAACCATTTCAAAGCAGAAGAGGGTTCGGCCTTTAGACATCCAACAAATTGCTGAAATGACTGCAGGGGGTTTAAAAACATTTGCATTTCATCACAAGAGAGTTACATGCACACCTTTTTAGACAACAATTGTAAATCATTTTTATTCATTCATTGAATATTATCCATTATGTGTAAAGTTGCATATATATTGGGTAGAAGGCAAGGCAAGGTGGGCGAAAATGAACTTACGACATAAATAGAAACGAGTGAGTTGGGGTGAATTCAGACTATTTCATATTGTGGAATTCGAAAATGACAACAAGGAAGGGTTGCTCTTTGTCTCTCTCAATACTCCAGCTATACTATACTCAAAAATGGAGAAGATTGAGTTTTTGGCTCACCTCAACCTTCAAGAAACTTTTCATACATTCGAATTTTTTCAAGCCTTTTTTTAAAAAGAAGATAATTTCTAAACAGTTAAAATCTAATAAAAAACCAGTCAAAATCATATTAATAAGTAATAGGTAATTACTTAACATTTACTTACAAATTTAAAACAATTACTGAACTTCATGTCAATTACTAAATAAAAATATTTTACTTACATTTACTTAATGTGTAGAAATGTTTTACTAAGTAATTCCTTTTTACTGATTATTGTTATGAAAAAAGGGACAATCATTTACTAAAAACAAAACATGATTTACTAAGTAATTCCTTTACTGATATTTGTTATGATAAGGAACTGTCATATACTTAACATGATTTACTAAGTAATTCCTTTACTGATATTTGTTATGATAAAGAACTATCATATACTTAAAGCAAAAAAAAGACTTACTAGTATATAAGTATATTTTGAATTATATAATTCTAAGATAGTCTCAATAAAAATTTCTATTATTACGAAAATAAGATCAACTTTAATCGCATGATGTTTCATTACATAAAAGGCAAAATGACCCCCCCCCCCCCCTCCAGACCCCACGTATTACGTGAACACCCACCTGTCTGTTCTTTTGTTATGCTATATTCTTTTTTCCTACGTTCAAATATCAGTTAACTTATATTGGAGTGTCTAAACCGCTTGATGTTGAATCATGAAGATTGAAGAATTTTTCCGTATGCTGTTCAGTGTTTGTTTCTACTTTTACTTTTGTTTCAATGTTAAGCTACGCGCACGCTGATTGGTCGATCAATAGCTAGCCGCCAATTTTCACATTCGATGCTGCCATGTTGTCTGCCATCACCGAGATGGTAAAATGAATGAAAATAAGGGAATAAGGCTGTGCACAAGGTAAAAGAATGATTGCCAATGGAGTGTTTACTTTTGGAATATCCACGGCTAAACAGAGGACGAATATAAATGAAAGAATCGAGTCTCAACACCCAAGGCCACTGCATGCACCATGGTCCATCTCGTGCATGATCATGAGCACGTTTTTGAAAAAGTAAGTGAAGTAATGAAAATATATTCGTTGAATGGCAGTTTAAACAGTTATTGGAATATAAAACGAAAGACTGTGATCTTTTATAATGAGTTTAAACTGGCGTCGGAAGCAAATTGAAAGTGGGGGGGGGGGGGGGCTAGACTAATCCTCAGAAAATTGAGGAAAAAAAACTAATTCCCAAATCATGGAAATCCTAATCCGTGCGCGGGGAGTGGGGGGTATACCTATACTTACCAAATTTTTTTTACCCTAAACATGAAATTCCTAATCCGTGGAGGGAGGGGGGCTAGTATGCCTATGACTCCAACTTCTCAATCTTTCAAGGTAAATTTAGGAACAATTATCAGTGCTGCAAGAAAAAGTGGGGGGGGGGGGGGGGCTGAACCCGGCCTCTATGATGCTATGTCCCTAATGATTAGGTCTAACTTTGCAAAAAAAGTAGGGGGCTAAGCCCCCCCCCCAGCCCCCACCGGTTCCGACGCCTCTGGTTTAACAGTTTAAGGCCGTCCCTATGACAATGCCGGGTGTCGAATCAAGCTCGTTATTGACATCGTTGTGATGCATGAACAAATAATTTATTTAAACAACGCCAAATTTAGTGAATTATCATTACATAGTGTATAAGTACATTTTATATGACTTACATTTTTATTACTTAAATAAAAGAATTCATGTTCTACTCACATAGTCAGAGTTAGTAGTGCAAATTTGTAGCTATATTGATTAAAAGATCACTAGATGGAGTAGATATATGATAGACTAACTTGTTTTTCTTAGAAACTGCTTTAAATTTGAAAAAAATTGTGCTTATATGAAATCCATTTATCTTCACAATAGGTGTCTGCCCTGGTGACTGGGTTACACAGACCTAAAGAAAACCTTGCATGAACAACTAACTCACTGATTTTATGATCAAATGATGCAAACAAAAAAGAGTGAAGACAGAATTTGTGTAAGACTACGTAGACAAGCATATACACAACAGTGCTGAAGTCTGACCATTCCATTGTGGACATTATTGTGATATTCGGCTATTTGTGTGATATTGTTTATGTCACAGGGCGAAAAACCATCTTTAAGCAAGTCCTTAAAGGTGGCTTAAAGGTGACTTAAAGGAGCTTAAAGGCTATACAACCTTTAAGCCGCCTTTAAGTCACCTTTAAGCAAGTGCTTATAGGTCCTTAATGTCCAAACTTCTTTAAGCTACCTTTAAGCCACCTTTAAGCATCTTTAAGTGGCATTTACGCTCTCTTTACACTGCCTTTACACTGTCTTTAAGTGGCCTTTAAGTCAATATTGATCAAGCTGAACAATAAACTCATAAATTAAATGCAAAAGCTCTTTTATAGAGATGGGAGGGGGTCATCCGAGTGATAATATAATTTCCAAGGAAGGGGGGGGGGTGTTCCAGGCGGTTTTAATCGTCGCTCCATTAAACACAGATCGCTATCATCAGCACCGCTCTGATGGACACAGATTGCCATTATAAAATTTTTTATAATTTTTTGGGGGTTTCAAAATTATTGTAGGTATGAGCGCAGTCTCTGTATCTTAATATGTGCATAAAACTAATTAAAGTATGTTTGTTTCCTATTATAAATTAATCGGTGAAAAAAAATCTCTCTCTCTCTCTCTCTCTCTCTATCTCAGTTCATCCGGTTATTAAACAAAATAAAGATAATCAATGAACCAAAAAATGCACGATTTAATTTGTTAATCGGTTTAAGGTTTGTATTTTTTTTTTTCAATTTTCATTATTTCTAACTCTAGATCTGCTAGATACATGTTAAAGATGAAAAGACTCTCAACTGCCTTTGTTATATCGGGCAGGATATTACTGCTTTGTTTGTCTAGACATAGTTTTGTTCGTTTGTGTATATCTAATTAGAGTCTATTGTTTGTCCAACTTAAGAAAACCCCTGGAACTAACACAGAATATACAAGATATACACAGCAGTTGTGTCGTGTGCCCAGGTGCATGTTTGTGTATATCTAATTAAAGTCTATTGTTTGTCCAACTTAAGAAAACCCCTGGAACTAACACAGAATATACAAGATATACACAACAGGTGTGTCGTGTGCCCAGGTGCACGTCAGGGTTTCTAAAGGCGTTGAATCTTAGTATGTACGAGTATACGATAAGTCTAGTGAATAAAAGTTTATTTACATTTGTAATTCATTTTCAAAGTATTATTTCCTAGCTCTGGGTTTCAAAGATGTTACGTCTACAAATTAACGATACATGTATGTAAGAGTAAAATCTTGAGGCTAATTAATTAATGTACCGGTGATCATAAATAGGGGTTGATTATTTAAATATATGTATAAGGGTAAATATGTCAAATATACCCGGCCTGGCACATCATACAATTGTATGTACAAGTCATTTGCAATTGCCACATGCAGTAAATACGTCACCGGTAATTGGTACTTTTGTTTGTTATAGAATGGATAGTTTAAAAATCATGTACATGTACATACAATTGCATGTAAATATTTAAACATATTGGAACGGCGCCGCAATCATGAAAACCGGGAAATTGCGGGAAATTGAACAAATACCCTAATAGTATCAATGCATTTAATAAAAGAAATGATTTCATTGTCTTTCGTACATTTTTAAAGCTATAAATTAGATGAACGTATATCTACTCGGTTTAAATTTATTAACTAAGAAAGCCTACTATAGTGAACCTAACGGTTTCCATTTAGGTATAATATATTTTTGTTCACTGAAGACCAAGTTCCGTATTTCAATCTAATTACATGCATGCATGTAATTTATAAATTAGATATAATTGATTGTTACAAACTGAATGGTTTGTCAAAATCTTTTCAAGTAAACACATTCAATTCACTGATATATAGGATATAAAAACGCTCACAGATATGTAAGTTGCCGTGGCGCAGAGGATGTGTGGTGATGCTAGTAAACTAAGGGTCCCGGGTTCAATTCTCGCCGTGGCCGGTTTTTTATTTGTGTTTTTTTTCCATTTTTCTTTCTAGAACAAAAACCGTTTTAATACCTTTTCTTTCATAAAGTTAATACATTTTGTTGGAAATTAAGCACAATATTGAATTAATTTTTTTCAATGGCTTAAAGGTGGCTTAAAGGTAGCTTAAAGGTGGCTTAAAGGTGGCTTAAAGAAGTTTGGACATTAAGGACCTATAAGTTGTCCTTAAAGGTGGCTTAAAGGTGGCTTAAAGATAGTCTTTAAGCTGCCTTTAAGCCATCTTTACGCTTTCTTTAAGCCACCTTTAAGCAATACTTATAGCTTAAAGGTAGCTTAAAGGTGGCTTAAAGATCGTCTTTAAGCTACCTTTAAACACCTTTAAGCTATCTTTAAGGAGGACTTAAAGATGGTCATTCATCCTGTGTGTGTGAAATTATATCGGAGAGCACATACAGGAGACTGTCATAAAAAAGACATCAAGAATGCCTTAAAGATTGCCGTGATTAATTGTAATATGACCAGTGACCTTGCAGGGCTTAATTGTGAACTATATGGTTTGAACTTTGCTAACTTTGTTAACTTTTGTCCAAGTGCATCTGTGCATGCATGTTGTGATCAAACTGCATTCAAGTTTATCAATCTGCAGCAAAAATCATCACCGATTGGTTGAGTACTATTTGTCAAATTTCATTATGGTTTGTTCATCAATTTTGTGTTTATTTTTGAAATTTATAAAATGTGCAAATTTAAAGTTGATAATTTTAACTTGTGTCCTTTATCTCTAATTTTGCTGCAACTGTTTAAGTTAAACATTTTTGTTAATCACCAGTAGAAGTTATTTGTAAATTGATTAAAAAGCATAGTACATGTATGAGTAACTCATTATTAAATGATTATAAGTGTTTATTAATTGTTTTTATGTTGTAATATCTTAAAGTTGCTATGTTTATCTGTAGCTTGTCGCAAATTTGCAGCAAACTCTCTGCAAAATTGACGTTGCATTAAAATGTTGTACAAAAACAATGTTATATAATATTTGGAGAATAATATGTCCACAACAAGTAAAAAACAAATGGGTAAACCATATTGGTATGAAATATGTAAATTATTTAGATATAAAGATAAGTATTGCTATTACTTAATTATAGAATATTTTAAAATAAATGAATTTGATTACTTGAAATGAGAATTATATTGAGTAAATCAATAACAAGTATTTATATACATTTTAGTAATTGCAAAAAAAAGTAAATAGTGAGTAATACATTTGTCTCCTACAAGTAATTAAATTACCTATAACAAACCATATTAGGTAAACTAATGAAAATAACTGAATTTAATTACTTGAAATGAGAATTATATTGAGTAAATAAAAAACATATTTATATACATTTTAGTAATTGCAAAAAAGTAAATAGTAATTAAATTACTTATAAAAAAATGACTTTGATTACTTAAAATAAGTATTAAATTGAGTAAATAAATAACCAATCTGCATATACATTTAAGTAATTGCAGAAATGATGAGTAAAATAAATCATTAGTAATTGTATTAGTGGTATTTACTAATTACGATTCCAATTACTAAACGAGATTGCCTTTTACTTGCTATTCTGACTAATTGTATTACTTAGTATTTATAGTTTTTTCTAAATTCAAATACTTATTTTAAAAATGTATAGTAAAACTTTTTTTAGAGTGAACTTGTCAAAATCCTGACACCCGGACCAATACTGTGGCCCCAATAGGGGTTTAAAGTTTAACATAGATATATAAAGGAAAATTGATAATAAAAATCTTCTTTTCAAGAACGACAATAATACAATTTGTAGTATTTTTTTATGCAAGCATCTTTAAATAATATAGATTATAAATTTTACATTGAAATATTTAGGATACATGTTTAAAAAACTGATATAAAATATTCAAGGAACTGTTCCTAAGGTGATCGATGTTTCCCATTGGCCTCTTGTTTTCAGTTGTACTGAGGGTTCAGCTTTATCCTTTGGAAACTTAGGTTTTAGTGGTCTTTCTGGGGGTGTTATCCCCAGTTTACTGTGTATAACAAGGGGTTCGTTTCATAAAGAAGCCTAAAATGTGGGCCTTACTTTAGTCTAGTCCGAGGACTTACACCGAAACTTAGTCGGGCGTATTTTATATTTTATAAAGCGGCGTAACCAGAGGCGTAAACTTTAGACTATAGCTTTAGCTTAAATCCTTGACAACGCATCACTGCACATGCATGACATTGTTTCTATTACTCTGTTCTGTATAGGTGTATGTAGCATGTGAAAATATGATAAACTTTAGATGAACTAGTACTAGTGATATCTTTTATTTAAAGATATTTAAGATTTGATAAATTCTTGTTTCACACAAAGGTTAAAATTTTTAGATAATATTCCTTTTCCTTCAACAATTTACCGGACAAAAAAACCCACATAATATCAGAATTAAATTATACAAATAAATAAAACATTAAACGGAAACCAAAAAAAATCGTGAAGTGTATACGATTTTCTGGAATACCAGCGCAAGGAGTATTATTCAGTGTCAAAACAAATGAAAATCTTGATTGAATTATTCGTATAATACACTTATAATGTTTAATTTAAAGCGTGCTAATTCGGCATTGTTTCGGTTGAAGAACATGACTTGTGTAATGTGCTCAATAGAATTATCAATATATCATTTTAAGTAATTAGGTAGTCCAAAATATATGTGTTATTTTATTACTTTTACCATATTGGAAATTTTATGGGTAGGTGTAAATTTACAAGTTGTCTCGTTGATGTTAACATCTAATTTTCTGACCTTTGTCGCTCTTCGTCATTGCTCATTTCAATTGAAAAGAAATTTTAGGGGTTATAAAACAAATTTAATGCAATTTTTGTTTTCAATCATTTCGCGATGTTTTGTATTTTAGCGCTATATAATGTATTTTATACATATACATGTATTATGATAAGTAACACTTTCTGTATTCAGTATTAAGATATAATAATTTTTAAGTATCAAATCAGTTCGAATTGCAGATTTTTCTAAACTCTAATGTGTCATCATCCTTGTAGTTAAAAACCATGTATCAATAACATAATTATCTTCCCTTTAAAAAGAGAATCACAAATTGATTTTAAGATTGTGCATTAGTACCAGTGAGTTTTTTCGGATTCGATTTTCAGTATTGTTTGCATTCAATATTAAAACATTTACAGGTACATACATCGTAGGTTATAAAAAAAAACTCTTCATATATAAATTACAAAAAATACTAGCTATTTTCTAGCGAAGCAATTTTAATGAAAGATTTTTAAAAGGTCAAGTTTTTACTAAATGTAATGTAAACTTGTTCATGGTAAATGTTGTAGAAAAACAAAAAATAGTTTAGAAAAAATATAATGTAAGTTTATAAAATGCAACACATAAAATTAGATTAGGGTCCTTTTTATAAATAATGATCTCTCTCTCTCTCTCTCTCTCTCTCTCTCTCTCTCTCTCACACACACATTCGGGAGAAACCCCCGTGTTCACATTAATTCCGCAGAAACTCCCGTGGCAGTCAAATTCCAGAATTAAAAGTATAAATCCTTATTTCTCAGGATCTGAATGTGACAATACATGTAACTTTAATCGCATTAGTGATGAAATACAATCGTCGTTTCATAATATATATGCTTACTTATGTTTAAGTCCGAACTTACGCCTACCTATGAGTGGACGTAAAATTGTAAATTTGCTTAACTGTATTCAGACGTAAATATGCGCTCTTTAATGAAACGCAAATATTCGAACTTGTCCCGTATTTACACCGGCGCAGCGCTATGTCTGGACTTACGACCCTTTATGAGACGAGCCCCAGAGGAGTTACAGCGTTGGCCAGAATAAGGTTTGCTTCTTCGTACATGTATGTGACACACACTCTTGGTTGGGTGCAAAGAGCCCAAGATGTGGTGTCATTAGGTACACGAGTGGTAGATTGTCTTTCCCTGGGTCCGCCGGTGTAATTTTTTTTCCTGGAAGGTTTGCATTTCAGTTGTTTGACGTCACATTGGAATATGAAATGGCGCTCTGTAAATCTAATTCATTCATATACTAGAAATCGCTGTATATTTTAAACGAATAATCAATATCACATGAAGCTGGCATGGGCCCACAGAAACTTATTTATGCAATTCTCAATAAACAAATGAAAAGACTGCAAATAATCAGTAAGAACATACGTGTAGTACATGTGAAAAAGATATTCCTATACTTGTAATTTACGCAAAATACAAGGTTTGTGTGCAGTAATACAACTAATGGGTTTGCAGAAATAGCTTAAGTTTGCTTGTTATTAGCATTTGATAGCACTAAAAATGGCGTAATAGCATTGAAATCTCATAGCATAGCATTGAAATCTCATAGCATAGCATTCGAATCTCATACCATAGCATACAATCTCATAGAATCGCATTCGTCATATCATATCATAGCATACCATAGCATAGCATACAACATTATTTTAACTCAGTTTTAAATGGGTTTTTTTGAAAAAATAAATGTTCACATAATAGATTTTCGGTAAACTTTGGCTTCTTATTATTTTATTTCGAAAAGTGTGGAACTCTCCTGTGTATGGAGACGTTTTTGTTCAAATCTCATAGCATACCATAGCATAGCATATCATACGATATCATTAAGCCCTTCATTTCAATTTCTCATAGCATAGTATACAAATCTCATAGCATATAATTTAAATCGCATACCATAGCATAGCATAAAATTGTAAAAGATATGCATGAAATGACTGTACTACTACTACCCGTTTTATGTTTTATGTAAAAACACGCATTGAAAATGTGCTAGGGAGGTCCAAGGAACAGCCGCATTGATCTCTTAAAAATAAGCATTTGAGGCAATACACGTCGTTTTGGCTGGAACTAGCACGTGAAATTGACATGGTTTTAAAAAATTTTACAGTTTAAAATTTTACTTTCATGATCAGTGCGAGACAATGTCCGCGGCATCTCTTTGACCTCTGCAATAACTGTAGTAGAATGTTTTACACTACCTCTCCAGAAAAAAAAATGAAAGTATTAACTTAACGAGGCCGGGTCTAATTTTTTCTGCCTTAGATTTTTGAATGAAATTTTTTACATGAATTTCTACTGATGTAATTATTATTTTTAGATAAAAAAATAAGACATTTACCACACCGTTTGTTCAAGGGGTCATCTCAAAGTTTGTTAATTTTTAACATAGAACCCTATGGGATTTTGCTTGAAATGTGTCAATTTTGCACATTTTTTACAATTTTCTTAAACTTCTGCCCTAGGGATTTCTTTTTCTGTTCTACATATTAAAGTTATTGCTAAAGGCATCAAATGGTCAAATAAAAAAAACCTTTTACCTCCTGGTTTGTTCCAGGGGTCTTATCAAAGTTGTTTTTTGTATGCCCAATTTCCCAGATTTGTCAGATTATGGCTATTTTATATTTGACAAAGGCGGAAATGGTGATCTTTATTGTATTATTAAAACATTCAGACATATCTAAGTAATAAATAAATATATAACATCACATATTAAGGGTCATTTATATAAAATACATGGTTAATGTCTTGAAATAAATGAATTAAGCGATATTTAGGCGGATTAAGAAAAGGTGACAGAGGGCTAGCTTGCTGAACCCTCTTTACGATTTCGACCCGAGCCCAAATATAGCTTATACTTCGAGACAGTTATGTTGATTCCACAATATAATATCAATTTTACGCAACAAACGAGCTATTTTCAACAAATTTCGCTGAATATCTGCAGTTGAAACTATCACGCCGTGGCGTCAACAAAGCAAAAAGATGACGTCACAATACAAATGAAACGCTGCGCGAAAGCGTGCGTACTCGTTCTGTACTCGGCCTCGTTAAATGCAAGTGTATTGAATTATTGCTTTGATTTGATTATATTTAGAGCTGTTACTATACTATTTTTGTTTTTTTTTAAATTTGTACTTAGTGTTAAAAGACACCCATCGTGAATTAATTAAATATGTGTTTAAGGTGCTTATGCCAAATAACCAAATACTTTAGGGTACAAAGGGTACATATAGGGTACAAATTGCCTAACCAGTCAACAGTTTGTCCATTCCCATTTTTGCATGTACATTTTACGTGATCGTCTCTCACTGTTAAGAGAACCAAAAATATCCATAAAACAGCAATATCGTGAAATTCCATGGTGTTTTATGGCAATGCAGTTTTCCTTTACAGAGCTTGCTTCTGTAACAGGCGAGAGCATGTTTGATAATCGCCGGTCGAATTGCATTAAGTAATTCACTAGCTCTACATTCAAAAGGACATGTAATCGATAAAATGTTATTTTAAATTTTTAAAGTTACAGATATTAACGGACAAATAATACAGTGAGGTAAAACACAGAATCTGGGTATAGCTTGTTTTTAATCAATGCAAGCACAATGACTCCTTATCGATTTGTGACGTAATCTTTACAGAAGCAGCCAGGGAAGTTTCATTGCTGTAAATGCATTGGACGGGAACATAGTTCTGTAATATTTTGTATGACAAATAAAAAAAAATCAGCTGCTGCAATAATTGATTTACTCTACACTGCCGTTTGGAGGATTGAAATAGCGGAAATAAAATCGATTTTGTCATACCTTTGACAACGAACAATATCAACAGACGATCGATAAGTGGTCGGAAACAGGTTTCCAGGCTCTCTATAATTATAACTTTTCGCTCGATTCAAACGTTTACGTTGCAAGATTATTAAGGATTCCAGGAGCTAAAAAAGGCTGAAAAACGATATTATGACCGGGGATATTTCTAAATCTAAATAACATATTAACAATGTTAAAAATTATATTTCTTTGCATTCACGTGACATCATATATACTTCGTTCAAACGTGATGGCCGTATTCTAACATTGCAAATAATCTTGCTTGGGTTTAAAGTTTATACTTCGTTTATTAGAGATATTGTTAAATATTTTACTTAATCATCAGAAAATGGCACATTTTCACGAATTAAAAGCGATTTACATAAAGTTGGGGTAAATATGTAGGTTTCCATAGCATGACTCGCATATTATATTTTCGACAAATTTTCTAAAATGTATTGATTTGACACCTGTACCAATCTGTGTTATACATGGAGAAAAATAACTATATATACATTATTAGATTTCAATTTTCATATCGCATCCTATATTAGCCCGCCATAGGTCGCTGAATATGTGAGAGTCGTCAGGCTCAAGGGCTCATATACTTTGGCTTGAGGAATGGATTTCTTTTGATCAAATAATGTTCTAGAGCCAGTCGAAGAGTTATACAGTAAGCAAGATACAGGGATCAGAATTCCTTGTCATGAAAAAAAGGCTCGTGCCCTGCTTCTGTTTACATTGGTTCAATTTAGAGGTAAAAAAAATCTTCCTCATCCTGATCTGTTTCTACTGATTAACACATTTAATTTAGGTCTAAAACTTAATTTGTTTCTTCAACATTCAAAATGTAAACGAAATCTTTGTTTTCATAAGAATTGTAAGCTCTGTAAATCGCTTTTAACTCAACGAATGACAGTTTAATTTTGGTTGTCTATTCATAACGCCTTACGGAGTCATTGTAAACATTAAAGTCTGAAAAATAATTGTTGACCAAAATTGTAACCATGCCCCCCCCCCTCCTTTAAATGGTATGGTATGCTTTATGTTTTGCTATGAGATTTGAACAAAAACGCCTCCGTAAACAGACAAGTTCTAACATTTCGCAGTAGATTAATAAAAATCAAAACAATCACGACAAGTGCAATGCTAACATGCTTAAAATATAATCATTAAGAACGAGAACAATTACGTTGTATACAATGGTATGGTATGCTGTGATATAAAATGACGAATGAAAATCTTGTATGTAATGGTATGAGATTACAATGCAATGGTATTTTATTTTAATGTTATGTTATGAAAGGACTATGTGCGGTTTGCTCAAATATCTGCCCCCGATTTTAACCAATTTTTAAATAGTATCGTATAAAAATAAAATCTTCACAAATCATTGTAAAGAGGATGCCTATAACTTTAATCTTGATTTTAATTCATCATTGCTCATTTGCTGTTTATCTATGACGTCACCTAAATGACCTAATTCCCGCAAATTTGCAATCAAATGAAAATATTCTCATTTTTGCTCTATATTTTGCATTCGGAAGTATAGAGCGCAGGTCTGCTTAAGTGCGATTTTAACATTTATTTTTCGTCAGATAGATATACACATTGTACTATAAAATTGTACTTGAGCAAGCCTGCGCTCGATGTTTCCGAGTCGAAAAACCATCGGAAAACACCCATATTTTGCTACAAAACATCAATTTATCAAAATAATGCAATCTTCATGACGTCATTTCTACATTATGACGTCACTGTGGTGATAACCTTTTACACCTTTATTTCCAATATGGTTTTAAATATCTTTCACCTAATTTTTAAAGCTCTTTCTAAAACTTTGATTTTGGGGGCAAAAAATGCTTAAAACCGCACATAGTCCTTTAAATGGTATGCTATGCTATTGTGTATGCAGTGAAGAATATTCTTAAACTGACTGTATGAAAAAAACTAAAAGCGCATTTTAACTATTTTTTTATTACTGAAAATCCCTATGACATGCGTCTCTACAAAACAGATATACATACAATAAAACAAATTTCTTGATTTGCGCATCATTAGTAAGATTCGAGAGAAAATAAATTGGACTATAATAAATGGTATTTAAAAAATAGAAAGACTAATTGTAATTTACGTGGAAGAATCCCAAGGTAGGAATGAATCAAGTTTGTTCAAATCATGATCATTTTGTTGCATGCATATGTTGTATATATATATATATATATATATATATATATATATATATATATATATATATATATATATATATATATATATATATATATATATATATATATTTCATCAATAGTTTGTTGTATACATATGTTTTATACAGTTTATATGTGAGCGGGGGAGGGGGGTCCAAATACGTACTGTATTTTATTTTGCACCCAATGTTATGCTAGTGTTTTTGCTACATACATACTTATTTGGAAAAAAAAAAAATTGTCAATATTCAAAATACACGTACTTCAATCCTACAGCAAGGAATTTGTACATATATGACGTAGATAAAATATCCAAAATACTTTCACCTTTTTCGAATTTTTTTTTTTGAAATGTAAACAAAAAAGGGCCCATGGGGAATTCGAACTAATTGACTTACAGATTCGTAGTTCACGCTCCAACACATTGCATTACGCTGTTTAGTATCAAATTTCGAAAAGAAAAGATATGTAAATTATGGTAGATTTTATTATTTTTTTCAATCAGATATACATCACAGGATTGAAGTGTCCCATATCATTTTTAAAAACGCGGAGACATACTACTATGTCACGCTAGTGTTTTTTGCTACATACGTATTTGTAAAAAAAAAGTGTCAATACTCAAAATACACGTACTTCAATCCTAGTGCAAGGATTCTGTACATATATGGCCTAGACATAGCAAGAAATAGAAGAGGTTGTTAAAGCAAAATATAACTCATTACATAAGAGTGAATTATCAACTATCGTGATGCATGATTTCATCTAAAAATATATTAAATATGTATTCTATCGTAAAGCACAAGCGCTATCCTTTATTATGAATGGCACGGATCTGTGTTGTTGTTATTAATAATGCTTAAGGAGATATAATAATATTTTTTCAAAGTAAGTTTACGCTTATTTAAAAACATGTTCATAAATTTCAGATTTTTCCAAAAAAATATTCAGAACTTTATAAATATATCTTGAATGAAAATAATAATTGAAATAGTCTTTTTACATTTAAAAAAAAAAACTAAATAGACTGTTTACTAGAAAAAAGTAAACACGCATAATTTTTTTTTCACTGTATATATAAAATACAAAAAATTCGAGACAATTTGTTTATTGAATCAAAAAAATCAATTATTAACTGTACACTAATCAAAAGACTCAAACGTTAACAACGACTGAATTTGAAAATTTTACTATGGTGTACGCACACTAAATCGACATACCTCAATAAAAGCACATAGGTACTATTTGAGATGAAAACATATAATTATAATTCTTCTGTATCAAATGGTTTTTTGTGTATCTTGAGGGATTTTGCGTGATTCATTCAAATTTCAATGCTAGAAATCAAATTACAAGCGACGTACTGAGGAAAAAAGTCAGTGATACGTACACAATTCAAGTCTTATATTTGTTTACAAATAATAACTAAAAAATAAGTAAAACGTTCTATGCATGTGTTTGAATTTCACTCCATGAGAGTGTGTTGTATTAAATATGTTTTGAAAAAATTGTAGGCAACGAATACGTGTATACATGTTGAGATTAAATTAAATTATCGTTGAATAACAGGAAATGAAATAATAATAATATGCACAAACGCATTTCAGTGACTAACAGTAAGGTTTCTGGTTTCGTGTTCAGTGTTCTTATCAACGTTTCACTTTGATTATTAGATTGTTTATCCTCATATTTATTACAACTGCAGTGTTATAAATGTATTAAGATTAAAATACACATTTCATTCTTTTCGATATGGCAGTTATTTCAGTTAAACGATCAATACACAACTTCCTAATTTCTAACCCAGAATTATCTGTTAAAATCAGGTCGTATGTAATCTTCACCCCATTTGCGCTTAATGTAGTCTTTTCCAGCTTTGCAAACGCGCCAAAGGGCATAAAGAGACATGGCGTTTTTAGCAGCGGTTGGTGCCGTTTCTTCAAAATAGTTAGAGACGGGTATAACATGATTTGGATTTAGCATTAGAGCATCGGCTACATTATCACTTATTCCTCTGATGCAGTGATAGTTGTAAGCATTCTCCATATCGTCATTGTGAACCCCAACTTCATCAATGGCTGTCACTATAGCAAACTGCACAACATCTAAAACGAGACAAAATACAATCAATCAAAACACAAAGTTTTAAAAGATCGTTTCGTCAACAATTATTTTAAAGAAATCAAGACATACTGAGATGTTTAAGCAGAACTTTGTCATTGTTTGTGTGTTTAATAGTATGTTGATGTTTAAACTGTGATTCATTGTTGACAAAGTTATATTCTTTATACTAGTATTCAATTATGTGATAGTATACAGATATATTTCATATTGTATCGTGTGATTCATGTACGATGCAATTATATGATTACATCTACGATTATATCAAATTATATAGTATCATTGAAAACAGTATAGTTTCAATTAATGTTAGGCAGATAATTTTATATATTTGGCTTATACATTAACATACACATGTACAATTGCGTGCCAGAAGCATGTCAATTCCCCCTATTTATTTCATAGAATACAAGACTTATTCTACAAAGGTTTTCCGGGTTTTTTTTCATATCTTAAAGAAATTTATATTGATTAAATTATATTAAATTCAAAATTTTTGACATTCATTAAAATAGTTTTTAGACGTCTAATATGTGCAACTTGATCTTTCAAACGCAACACGAATGTATTTCTTCTGCCCTCTACGTGCAAGAAAGATTATAACTAAATGCATAAAAAAAATTATGTCAGCATGCACGATATCTAAATCAACATGCAAGATAATTATGTTTACATGCAAGTTACACATCCTTTAAGAGAAATTAATTTTTCAACGGGTAAAAGGTCTGAAATCATAGATGCAAGATGCAACATTTTTTTCACAACATGCGACTTATTTGTGGTGACATGCCAACTAATTATGTAGACGTGCAACATATGTTGTCGACATGCGACTTATTTATGTCAACATGCGAGTCAATTATGTTTATTTCACACAGAGAATTTCTCTGTATGTGAATATGATTAAGTTGGGGAATAGCTTGGTAGGATGCCACTCGGCTTTCTACTGGTTGCTAATGGAAAAGAGAAACAATACCGTAAAATTTAAACAAGTTCTTTATTCTTTAAACGTCGGATGGAAAGTGTATTAAAACAAAAACATATTTCGAAACACCCTGTAGTAAAATACAGCAATGCGAGAAAGCGAGATCGTGTTTACGCTTATAATCTAAGGATCGATAAATCCGCATAAGTCTGAAAATGCATAACGCTTATAAAATGCAAGAAAACTAGACAAAATATAACCTGTTGTCATTAAATAATTAAAGAGGAAACAACTTACAAATATTACTTAGCTGACGAATTTCTACCGATTCTTAGATTCACCTTCTCGCACTGAATTGTTCGCTACAGGTTTGCAATAATTACGCGGCGAATTCAAACTTTATAAAAACAGCATTTAACAGCATATAAATTCAATAATAAAAATCACACATTTAAACGAAATGAAGCAAAATTATGTATCATGGCATAATAAACAATGGCGCGAAATATCTTTTATAGAAATGAAAACTAAAATTCTAGAATGACAAATTCATAGTTCCGCCGAATAATAAGAAATATATAGTTAATCATTGTTCTTAAGTATTTTAAACAAAACAAACTAAAATTTATCAAAATTAGCAACAGAAAAAAATATAAAAAAAATACTGTAATGAAAACCTAAATTACTGAAAATAGAACATTTCATTCAAGCTTACCTAATGGAAAAGAGAAACAATTCCGTAAAATTAAAATTAACTTCTTCATTCTTTAAACGTCGGATAGAAAGTGAATTAAGTAAATTCACCAACCATCCGGTTTAATTTGGAATTGCTCTCATTGACCAATCAGGATACTTGATTTAAATGCTAGCGGGCTAATTTCACAGAATTTCTTCTACGAGCTGACACTGATTACTAAAGGCCAAAAAGGTGATAAAGTCAATTAGATGAATTTCGATGTACGTATGTTAACAAAAAGAAGATTAAGTAAAGCCGAAATGAGTAAATAAGTTTTCTGACGTAATGAAAATAGAATAATCTTCGCGTGTCGCTAAAGTGTCGCTCTGATAACATAAAGAATTTATCTGCAAAGGTTTGCCTGAACGAGGTATTTGTCAGTTTATTTAACAAATTAACTTATTATGAAATAAAAACTTCATGTACCTGAGAGGAAATATGACAAATGGCGTACATGTATTAAACATCATTAAGCAATAAACTCAACTAGAGGATAACTAAAAGACATTCTAGCACTAATAAGTTTTAAATTCTCTGAATTTTAAAACTTTAATGTAACATTTATATGCAATATATTTATGTTGACATGCGAGTTAATTACAGCATGTCGACATACAACTTACTTATGTCAACATGCAAGATATTGATGTCATCATGCATGTTGTTATAAATAGATGTATCGTACATGCAAAACCTAATTATCTCGCATGTTGACATACAAAATCTTGCATGTTAACATCATTAACTTGCATTATTACATAAAAAAGTTGCAAGTCAACATTATTATATCCCATGTTAACATAAATTTCTTGCATGTTAACATAAACAAGCATTCTGCATAAGCAATACACGCCCCTTTTCGGTTTGTATTATTTTATGAAAGCGTCGAAGCATTCAACTATTTCAGAACTATTATAAACGAGATGCTTTGCTTTAATCTCAGATTAAATAAAAAAGAAACTCAAACTATGTATCAATTAAATAAAGAGTTGGTAAAATAATACTCTTTATTTTATCTCTTGCAATTTCGTTAAGTCCATTAAGTATTTTCTAGTAGAAATTTGTGAAAACAATACACTGTTATGCACACTATTATTTCTTACCAACTTCTGTACCCGAAATCAAACCAAACAGTTGAACAGCCCAACCCAATAACGAACCCGATTGTAATAATACCAAAAAACATGCCGATTAAATTAACAAGACAGTGATTGACACTATTTTACAATGTATATCTTGTACAAGTTATAAAAGGAATGGTACAAGTAACACACGGTATTAATTATTGACTACTTACTGGCCTCGTTTATCCAATACACACCGAACCCGATAGCGAACCTGAACATTTAACAAGAGGCCAATAGGCCTTTACGGCCACCTGAATAGCATATAGCCCATACAAAAACTTGTCGTGGAGCGTCATATATGCATTTAATTAGGTTTCATTCTGAAGTGAATAAAAATATAAATTTGTAATGACGACCACTTCCCTGGCTGGAATCTTTCATAAATAACTATGAAACCTATAATTTTGGCGAACAACTTAAAGATCTGGTCTACAAAATCATGAATTCAGTTTTCATTTCAGATGTATAGGAGTAGAGAAGATAGTTTTTAAACATTATATGCATTAACACCTAAACATCCATTGTGGCCCTGCTCTAGAGTCAAAACCCATACTCCAGGGGATTTGAAATTTAAAATTTTAGTAGAGGGCTTCCTTGTAAACATACTCATGAAGTCAGTTGTTCATACATTTGTGTGAGAATAGAGAATAATATGTTTAAACATTATATGCGTTAACACTATATCCCCCCATGTCCTTCCTGAATCCCTGACCCAGGGGTCATGACTTTCACAATATTGGTACAGGACTTCATGGACATCATAATCAGGGACATAGTTTTTAACAAATAGAAGTAGAGAAGAATATTTTCCAAGATTTAATATATTTTTACTATAGGCCATATTAGCCCCACCCTAGACGCAGAACCCCTGACCCAGGGATCATTTTTTTAAACAATTTTGATAGAGGGCTTTATGGACATTATAACCATGCAACCAGTTTTTTTCCTCACGTATGTCGGAGTAGAGATTTAATTTTTTTTTTTTTTTACATATTTGGCCCCACCAGTGGCGCCTCGGGGTTGTAGAGCCATGCATTCTCTTACCATAGAGATGCTTCACACCAAAAATGGTAACAGTTAGTCGTGTAGTTTTTAAAAAGAAATTAAGAGTCATTCTCTGTAAGCACCAAAATTTGTAGGAAAACAATGGTTATCAATTTTCATAAAACTTTGCAAAAATATAACCTAGTGCTAGCTTAATTTATTGGTGTATGTAAAATTTTAAGGTTTCGATGTTTTTGTGGAGAGCTGTAAATTTAAGTCTTGTCTAGCCGGCTATATTTCCTTTAAAACTCATTGGGATATATATTTTAAACGCAAAGTAGAAAAAATCCTTTTGACTTCCCTAATATGAAGTTCTTCGTATAACCTATATACATTCCCAAAATAAGAGTTGTGTTATTTTAATTAATAAAAATATTTGCATGTAAAAATCTTGAATTTCAAGGGGAAACAACTAAATTTCATTAAGAGTTATTGCCCTTGCAGTCACTCTTTTGTATCGAAAAATAGAAAACATCATGTAAACAGCTAGCAGAAGATTACAACAATGATATGTCATTTTATTTTCCCGGAAAATTCTTTTTGTTCTAATGATTTAATTGATTTAAACACGGCTGATATCAACAATAGAAATATTATTCTCACTGAATGTGGTCTATTACCAAAACTTTTTCATAATGTTTATATTTTTTCAACCTATTTCACTTTCTTGTTAAAACGAAATTCCGATGTGCATAAAAGAAAAACTTGCCAAGTCATAAACTCTCACGAATCGCATCCATCATCATCAACCACCAAAAAGCAAAAGTGTAGCAGGTCATTTACTTTCAGTGACATCCTTAAAATACACGGAGGATATGGACCCGTTCTACCAATTGGAACCCGTAAGTATAACCTACCGGTATATATAATACTCAATTGCACAATTATCTATTATGGAAACGAATATGCATTTATACTAACTCTCTTATATGATATGAGATTTATAAAAAATTTAAAGTATGATGATGACAAAGATCATAAAGTTTTTGATTATTTTTTTTTTATTAAACATTCAGTCACAGTGTAAAAATATACTGCATAATAAGTAAAATCTATTTAATATAACTAGGCCTATTACATGTAGTGGCTATTACCATGGTTAAATTGAGAAATAATTGTTTTAGCTATATGCACCAGCTGCTTAGTAAAGCTAAGTGCCCCAAGTATTGAAGAAGATGAAGATGTGACGACAAGGGATATAACAAGGTTTGATGTAAGATAATCCCTAGAAGTATTTTATGGTTTTTTTTGGATATTATAAAACATTTTAAATAAGATTACCTTTACCTTGAAATGAAATTTAATGATACATATATTGATGTGTTTATGAAGAAAAACGCAATTTATTTATTACATACTTAAAACTATATCATATTCTGTTCGGCATTTGCATGGATTTTTTGTTTGTTAAATGTAGATATTTTAGTCTTCCTTAGGCATAGGGTTTCTTAATTTAAGCATGTGACTTGGTTTGTTTTCTTATTGATATTTGTTGCATATAATGACCTCTTTCAGACTCAGAGACAACATGTTATAAATGAAGAGCCACTTCCTGATGACTTGTCATCTGCAACTGCTGAAATGGATGTTGTGGTTTCAAATCAGGAGACAGTTAGGAAGCTTAAGGTGATTTGAATAGTTATGTTCATATGTAACCAAATACAGATGAAGAACATAGTGTTTACTGATTCATCGTTGGCATTTTTTACTTATGAATCTTAAAAAAATGTATAGAATATGAAATTGAATTGAATATTAAAATAAATTGGTATTAAATGCATATTACCAGTAAATATAATATTGAATAAAATGTATAATTGGAAACAGCAAATCAAGCTATATTACAAAGCTGAGTATGTAAGTCAGGTGAAAACTTTTTGGAAGGAATAAAAAAGTTTTAGTTGGAGGGAGAGATGTTGAGATGTGAATATTCACTTTAATGCACTTTTTTCCAGGCAGATGATCTGAATTCTTTCATTAAAACTACCCCTGAAGGTCAAAATGACTTAATGCAATTTCAGGTAAGTTTCATACAATTTAAGTACTATTAAATGTTTTATGTTTTTATCATTTTACAGAGAGAGAGAGAGAGAGAGAGAGAGAGAGAGAGAGAGAGAAGAGAGAGAGAAGAAGAGAGAAAGATGGATTTGGAATTTGACTCTTACATTTTTTACAGGCAAATAAGAATTGCACTGATAGAGAAAGTGAATTTTTCCAATCGCAAGTAAGTTTTAGATTTTTTCATAGCATGGTAGCACATTAAAATATTTATTTGTAGCAGATTATAAGTATCTGCAATGATAGATTTAAGATAACAACTCATTAAACTTAATAATCAGATCAAGTTATCTTACTTTCAAATCCATGATATACATATTGGATCTATTTATTATGAACTTATATTATTATTCTCCATCATTAAGTTGAAGGGTGGGGTATATTTGGAGTTGTCATCATAATAATTAAAACCAGATCCCTTTTGCTAAATTGTTGTATCATTTTAAATATGATATAAAGATAAGCACTTAATATCATCACAATGACTTAACAAACATTAATCAATTACAAGGTATTTTTCAACTATTCATATGTCACTGAGGGAGTTGAAACTCAGCTAATGCCAGTGGTATGGTTTTGCTTAATTATTTTGTTATTTATATTACTTAAATTATCATTTATTTTTAGACCACTTCAACAGAGGAAACAGAAATGAGAGATTGAACACCCTTTTGAAAGATATTGATTTGGAACCATTCAGTTTTCCACATTTACTCTGGCAAACCTACACAGCAAAGACAAAACATATATACTTCAAAGGAATGCAGGTACATTTATATCATTTTGAAAAATTGTAATGATCAGTAATATAAATTAACAACTGAATATTGCCAAATCATTGAAAAATTATCAAAATAGGTGAATCATAAATATGATAATTATGCACCAGCCAGTCTGGAATTTAGTAATCCAAATATGCATAGCTCAAATCCATTGTATTTTCTATCATACTATTACATTTAGTGCTGTTGAACAGTCTTAATTTTGAACTATAATGGTATAAACTTTGTTTAAATAATAAGCTTAACAGATATACATGTAAAAATAAATATATTAATAAATTAAAATTGATTTTTCCCTGAAACTCTGTATTCAAAATTGAAGACTAAAACATATCGTATTCAGCAATGTGTAATTTATCTCTCTAGAACATGTTGGCAAGAGTTGCAGAAATTATGTTTGACAATGAAAAGGAGACGGTGGTGAAGGAATTCTATAGAGAAATAGGCAATTCAGATCCAGTTGATGTCTCATTAGCTGTGTGTGATGATACTACAGATGCTCTTATTGAGTCCTACAAGAAAGCTGATTCTTGGCAGATAAAACGACAGATTTTGTCAGTACTCTGTGTGTCCAGAACTTACCAGGAAATGAAGGTTTTGATTCCTGATGTCATCGAGTACAGGTATGACTAGTGGGTATTGTTTTGTTTTGTTTTTGTTTTTTTTGTTTTTTTGTTTTTACAAAAAAACACATGTCTCCCCTTCTCCCCAAGGATTGTAATAAGGGGGCAAATTTAACAATTGAAAAAGTATGATGTCAGCTATATGTTACCCAGACCCAGACAACATTTTATTATCTTTTTCTTAATTTGACCTTGAGTAAAACATGGTCAAGGTCATATATAAATAAATAGTACACCTAAGTGTATTATTATTGTTCTTTGTTTAAAGTGTGAAGTCCTTCTGTCAAAGTATATTCAGGAGTTGAACAATGAAGTTTTTTTCTAATATGACCTTCAAATAAAAATTCTAGGTCAAGGTCAAACATTTTGGTAAAGTTCAACTAGGTTATATGCCATCTATCTATGATTCAAGTTTGGAAATAAGTAAATATAAAAAAAACTTTATAAAAGTTATGTCAGCCCTCAGTAATGGAAATATTCAATGAACAACCCTTTTAAAATTATTTTTAGATACTATATTGCCAAAAAACATGCTAACTTTGAGGGGTGCTGCCTTCCACCACCAGAAAAGGATGATGTTCGTCAGCGAATGGATCCAGGTAAATTGGATAATTTCTTAGAATTCATTACATCTTCTCACATAATGAAAGACCTACCATTTGGGCAGAAGAAAATTCGGACATCAAAAGGAAAGATAATAGAAACACCAAACATTATCAGGTGCATGGCACCACAAGCAATCATTGATCAATATCAACAATTTTACAGAGAGCAAGAAATAGAACCACTTGGTAAATATCGTCTCTTGGCAAATATGCTACAGTCCCTGAAACGTCCTACTAGCTTTCCCATTTTCCCGTGCATTCACCGTGCGTTCACTGTGCGTTCACCTTGCGCTCACCGTTCGTTCAGCGTTATATTTAGACTGATAAAAATACATACATGAAGTATATTTGTTATTTTTTCCTGATTACCGACGAAACACAATTGAACATCAACTCCCAAGGCTCTCGGAATAAAACATTCATCTTGCATTTACATAGCGTTCACATATCGTTCACTGCACGTTCACCGTTCAATTTGCGCTCGCGTTTGAATTCCGTTTGCGCTCTGCTAGAGCGTTTCAGGGACTGGATATTAGTCAATAAAGATATAGATAAATAAGGTACTACTAAACAGGAAAAAATGTAGTAGACCATGATTTAACAACCATTACACAAATAACAATCGTATTTTTGAATCTTTTATGATATTTTAGGGAGGAGTACAATGTTTAGAATTCTTCAAAACTGCACCGCAACCATCCGTATATCTCTTGAAAGCTTGGACTATTATTTAGCAGAAGGCGGAAGAAGTTTTGAAGATCTTATTGACATTGTCCACAAATTGGAAAATGATGAGGAGTGCGCAAAGCACTTACAGCATGTTTTACTTGCTGCCAAAAGATATCTTAAAACTGATTACAAGGTAAATAAAACATCCCATTTCTTATGTCAAACCACTTTTTTTAAAGGTGGCAGACATACTTTAGTTTTCATTGCACATGGTAAAGTGCATTAATTCTGCTAAAATGGAGTGTATTTACACCATTTGAAATTTGTTTTGATACAGCTAGGTGAATTGCAATGCTCACTGCTTTCAAAGCCTGTATGAAACACTAAAGAATACATTTATATAGTTTTCATTAACATCTATCTCAGAATTTTTTCCCAATTATTTATGTACATGACTGTTTCCAGATGTGGATATGTGGAAAGATCATGGATAAGGTAGATTTCAGTCTATCAGTGTCAGTATTAATCGCAATCAATTTTCCTAAGTAGGGAAAAAAATAACTGGTACAATTCTTACCAGACCCAACCTAACAGAAAGCAGACCATCCGAACCCGAGATCAGCTTTTTGTGTCTGCTTTGGTTCTGGGTTTTATGGCGGACCCGAATTTCAGAAGCAGACCCTGAAATCGCTACTGAAAAAAACCCAAATGTCTTTACTTGTATATTTGGAATATACAAAGGGTGGGGCTTACATAGGGTACGAAAAAAAGACCGACCTGCTCACACTTTAGTTCATAAAGCGGACTCCAAGGACTGACCCTCCAGCAGCTGACCCAGAGCAGACCCAAATTTTTAAACACCAGACCAAAAGCAGACACATAGCGAACCATAAGTCAGCTTTTGGAGTTTGCCTTGGTGTTACATGTACTGTATGCATTACCATTTCTGGAAGATATTTCCCCACGGTCATTTTCTGTCAAGAGTGGCTTAAAGGGAACAGTTAATCATTTTGTTATATTAATTTCAAAACATCCCTCTGGTCAATTTAAAGGAATAACTGAGAGATACATGTAATGTATAATATTACTGACTAATATTAAAATTTAGATTTTTTTTTTTTTTGGGGGGGTATATCTCAGATTCCTGTAGCAGAAACATCAGAAGTTGCTGATCATTGTCGCAGGCATGCTCTTAGTGATGACTCCACTCTATTTTCTTTGCACTGCAGTCACAGCCATAATCATTTTTGTGAGTCCTGTGAATAAGTCAAAGAGGTGCTCAGGGATGTCAAGCAATTGGTAAATCAGTTTGATTTTACAAACAGGGATGACAGAGATGACATGTTCAGATTGATGCATGCTGAATTGGGCATTTCTAGTTGGAAATCACATCTACTAAGAGCAAAAAATCGGGAAGAGGCGAAACAGGAAGTATTCAAGTCTTTATCAAGTTCAAGTGCTTGCATCGTCTTGGACTGGGCCATGAAATTTCTGCCTCGCAAGTATAGAGATGACAGTCAGGATTGGTTTGGGAAGAGAGGTAGATCATGGCATGTAGCAGTAGTATTTACAAAGGATGATGAAATTTTGAAAGGTTCGATCTATCTACACATATTTGATGGACAAATCTCCCAAGATGCCAGTGTAACAACAGCACTCATACTAGATGTGGTAAAGAGTCTTAATCAACAGTACCCAGATATCACCACCATTCATCTTTGGTCAGATAATGCAGGTTGTTACAAAAGCTCTGAAACAATATCAACAATATACAACCATTGTAAAGCAGTTCATTCATTTTATTTTTGTGAGGCACAGGATGGGAAAGGGACATGTGACAGAACAGCTGCTGTAATAAAAGCAAACTTAAGAAAATTTGTCAATGAAGGACATGATTTCGTAACAGCAAGGGATATGAAGTAGGTACTTTATATATAACAGATATGAAAGAGTTCAAAATATTCGAAGAAATTCCGTTCAGAATATTTTTGACAATTCATACCTAATTTAATAGGATAATGTCAAACATATTTTGATATTTTAGGCAATAGAGAAAACTAGTAAGAATGTACAGTACAGAGTGAAGGTTGTTGGAGTGGAAACCACAGAGCGTCAGAAATTTAAACCAATCCCAAGCATATCAACATTCAACAACTTCAAGTTCCTTGTTGGTAGATTGCAAGTTTGGAGACATTATGGCATTGGAGTTGGTAAGATGTTTTGAGTCATTTACATGGATAGATATACATGTATGAGCTGCATCATCCCATTACAGCATTATATCTTTATACACTTCATTTAAAGATAAATCATAATGAGAATTTTTTTTTATGATAATAGGTAGTACCATTCCTGGAACAAAGTTGCAAAACATTATGTCATATTCCTTGAAAATATGGGAGTAAGATAATTCTGATGTCCATTTCCATGCCTTTCTCTGCAAACCTAAAACCAAGCTGGGGGAACAAGACATTTTCACATGTACACATGAAGGCTGTGTGAAAACCTTTTGCAGAGCAGAAGAACTTGATCAACATCTGTTAGTTGGAGACTGTCACTTGAAATTGGAAAAAGAGAGAAGCAATGACTTGGTCATCCAGAAATATGCTAAAATATTACAGGGGGAAAACCAAGGGCATATTACATTGAGCTGTATCAGTAAAGAAAGGACAGGTGACAATATCTTAGAAAATGGTTGGGGGCTAAAAGAAGGAAGCAAGTGTGAATGATTTAGTAAATATGGTCGAAAAGAGGATCCTGTGTCAGTTTCCGAGGAAATGAGAAGTTTGAGAACTGAAGATGGAGAAAGGGTCTTTGCATATGAAGAGCTCCTGACAGCACAGCAAATTGCAGGGTTTTTTTTCAAGAATGTGCAAGAAGTCCCAATCAGCAATTAGCGAGTCTTTATTTGACAGCATTCACAACATGCTTTGAATTTGATGTATTGACAGGGTATTCTTAGATGCACTGTCAGGTCATTTTATAGGCATTTTAAGTTATACATATTTACACTTTAATTGTTGCAGACTGTGAAATAAGCATTGAATTCTTATTTTGGGATGTCGTCGGTCCTATAACCCACCAAGCCATGCAGACAAATTGAATACTGCGCGTTAGGGCGGTATGATAATTTGTCTGCACGGCTTGGTGTGTTATATGACCGACAATATTCAACACTAAACATTCATGAAAAGCTTATGTTTATATGTTTTTAACTTTTCAACTTCTTTACTTGTCTGCAAATGTGATTAATTCCTTAAATTACCGTATGATACTAAGGGTAAGTTCAAATTGATGGAAGAGCCACTGTAATAACCACAAGGGTTAAATTTGATTTTCGCAATTTGCACTTTAACAGTGTTACACGTTTGTGACATCATAATAAAACTCTTCGTTTAACCTTTCAGTACCCTGTGTGTGTTTCAACACAAAAAAATAGGTGGAATGTAAATATAGAATTATGTTTCTCAATCAAATGTTCAAACATATATACCAGTATCAAACATTTTCAAGATTGTATTGTTAATGTGATGTAATTCATGTCCTATTTCTGCATTTATTATAAAGGTCACCATTTGTTACCATAGTAAGCAGATGTCAAAGTAAATTAAATACTCAGTTATTTTCAGTACAAAACAATGAATATCATCAAAATCTGTAACATATTGTTTCCTGTATTCATTACAAAAGACAATGAATTATTTTGAGGATTGTTTTCACCGTGTTTCTTATTGTTTTTATCATATGAACATGAACTATGCTGTCATATTTTTACTATATGGTAGCATATCTGATGAAACATTGAACAGTTATGGCAACTAATTTAACTACTACATGTAATTGTGAAAAGATGAAATTTTTCATGAAATACTCATTTATTTGTTTGCCATTTTAAGAATTGTTAGTCGAATAAAGCCCACTTTGCATGCCATTTTACCATGTCATAAGTTCAGAGAGGAGCCTGTTCTAGGGGGACCGTTAACGTCACTGTGGAGCTGCTGAGGCAATTTGTAAAGTTAGAGTATTAAATGATATAAGACTAATCATTATGATGTGATGTTGATGTTAAAAAAGTTTTAAAATGACAAGTTTATAATATGAAATAGTTTTGATATTGTGGTGACGACCATTTTGATTTGGGTTTGTTTTTGTTTTGAATTGTTTTGGTTTTTTGGGGTTTTTGTAGGAGAGGTAGGGGTAGAGGGTAGGAGGGAAGGAGTAAATAAGGATTGTCAGAAATTTTAGATTTACTAGGTGTACCTTTGCAGTGTTTTTGTTTCTTTAGTCTTATGTAAAACTTTCGCTATCAATTATACATGTCTGTTGTAGTAAGTGTTAATATTTCATTGAACATACATGACTTCTAAGGGTTGTTGCTATGGCAACTGTGTTTTTTTAACATTAGATAACAAAGTTTAAAGGCACAATATAAGTTAACTTCAAAAAAATGAAAAATTGATAATTTGTCGGTAATTTGATTATTTGTTGGTAAAATATCTTATAAAGTTTTCATAAAGTTTTCATAAATTTCCATGGCAACAATTTTTTAAACCATCTAATTCTATTAAGGAAAACACGCATCTGAAGTTTTATTATTTATTTTATACATAAAGCATTAAATAGAAAGAATATATAAGTTCAATTAATATCTGTCGGTGCATGTTTTGGTAATTGATGTCATAAAATGGCTCAAAACTGAGTTTTTTCATAATTGTTTAAAACACCCAAATGGTAGTTTTTCAACAAACAGTATAAATAGTATATAACCTATTCATGGCTTGCCAATATTGTGTTTTATATTTGTTATACTAAAACTAATTTTTATGTTAGAAGAAAGTGTTTTGTACAATACAAATCGTGGAATTTGGTTTTTTTAAAAATCAAAATATGGTAAAAATAGTGATTTTTGGGTCCTGGACGCCATTTTTGGGGGGTTGTCGTTTCCATGGTAACGATACCTAAAATTAGTAATTAGCAGTCAAATTTGCTGAACGGGTATCAAGTTATCCCTATATAACAAATTTCATCAAAATCGGTGTATGTGGGTTTCAAACACTTTTTTAAGAATGGTTGATGCTTACAGAGAATGACTCTTAAAAATGTAAAATTCTTAACGCATGACGGAATACGCACAACGCACGATGGCAGACGAGAACAGATAGCAGTATGTCACCTGAATTTACTCAGGTGACCTAAAAAAGAAATTTACCCATATAAAAATCATGTACTTGCATGTACACATAATTAGTTTACATGTAGACATATACATCTTGCATGTTACATGTTATATAGTTTTTTTTTCATGTTAACATAAATAATCTTGAATTTAGGGGGCAGGAATATACCGCCATACCTCAGGGCTTGTTTTTATATCATTTGCAATATGCAAGCCGAAAATCTAACATTGGAATGTGAGCTTCAAATCTCAGAAACAAAAAGTTGGATAACATATTTAAATATGGTGCCAACAATGCTAAATATGATGCAAAAATGATAGATAAATTTTAAATTTATGAATTAAGATCTTTACAAAATCAGTCAAAGTGCTACTGGTAAATGCCTCTTAATAAAATGTTGGTTTTCAATAAAATATATAGTTGAACAGTTTTGAGGAAACTTTACCAATATGTTTTCATTGTTTCTTTAATAGAGGACCCATTTTTTTAAGGATCTCTGTCTGTTTGCATCAACTTCTTCTATGGTTTTTTTTAACAAAGTCGTTTACCAAGTATTTTAAGCCCTCGATACACTAAAGAAACCGAAATATTTTTCTTTGTTACATACAGGCAGGTGCCAATTGTATGTTTTTACTAAGATTTTTTAAGAATGCCAAAAAACTTTAAAAAAATTAAGGCCCTACTCTTAGAGCGACCTATAGTGGTCAGTCTATAATTATTTATCCGTCCATTCATCTGTTCATCTAAAATGATTTTTCCGAAAAATATATTCTCTCTTTTGTCTACGCGTCCCAATACTTCACCAAGAGACTGCATTTGGTCAAATGATGCGCAGTAACCATGAAAGTTGTTTTAGATAGATGTCATATTAGACTAGTAACGCGGGGGTGTTAAGGAAGCATATGGGCAATTTAGCGTCGTATTTTGACTGTTATATTCAAAATCGTGAAATTAAATAATTATTTTGAATAAGATCAAAAACTAAGTATTATCCTTTAAAATAGATGTCAGTGCAATAAAATCGGGTAGTACATAACTGCCACATTGGTGCATTATCACGTAACAACAATAAATAGCTTACGTGAATTCCTTAACATAAAATGAGATAGAACAACACTACCCCGCGGTTTCAAAAATAAAATAAACATACCAAGTGAACGCAAAACATCTCAGTTTAATCAAAACCGCTGCTAGAATCCTATGTTTTTCCTTATTAAAAAGTTATTTATCCGGTTCTCGTAAAACCTTCTCAATATTTACATAGTTGGCACGGAAAACGGCAAATTGCATCAAAACAACACACAACATGGGATTCTAGAAGCACTTTTCAATTTAAGCATTGATCAAACTAACGATACGTATAAAATTTCAAGTTCAATATATACGGGGTAGTGTTGTTCTAGTCGGATTTTTATATCGTAAACAACGACAGAGGAAAGTCGGGCCGAAAAATAAATACAGATTTACATACCTTTTAGCGAATGATTGATAAAACTAACATCTCCCCCAGTATTCTTATGTTCAATTCTTAATAAATCACACCACAATACATTGTTAGAAATCTTAAATTAGTTATATTTCGAATATGTTTACAATGCTTTCCGATCAAATTCACACGACATTCAACTTTTAGTCATGACGTCATCAATGTGTAAATCTACGTAATACAAACTAATTTCTGGAAAAAATTGTCTTCAGTATTTTTTACTTGTTTTTGATCTACGTTACGTTGCTTAGATATTTGAATATGTACATAATAACTAAAATTTGTGATTTCACGGAATTACATGTAACTCAGATTCCATATGCTTCCTTAACACCCCCGCAAAACAATCTTTTTTTTCTATCTCAATATATATGTTGGTAATCATTACATGACATGAACCAGCTATTAAAAATAGTCTATATAGATCATCAAAAACAATTTAATAACTACATATATGACAACCCTAAAGTCATTGTGTCAGTACATAAAATTATACATCTGTATTTTACTTTTTCAGAATTTAAAAAAAAATGCAAAACATTAGAATGCTGTAATGATCATTCTCTAAATCAAATGTAACTAAAGGTACCGTAAGCAAGCTCACAAATGACCCCCCCCCCACTTAAAAAATATAATACGTTAAGTACTTTTCTATTAAAGAAAAAAATGATGCCATTTATTTCAGCGTCCATGTTTTATAAATAACTGCTCCTTTTTATACCCGCACTTTCTAAAGAAAGTTCAGGTATATTGTTGTTACTCTGTTCCGTCCGTCCGTCCGTCTGTCACGTTTTACTTTCTCAAACTGCTCTTACATCTTATAACCCAGCAATCTGAACTCTTAGAGTTTGATTTGGGGTGACATATTGTTTTGTAAAAAGGTTTCAAACATTCTCTGGTAGTCCTGGGGGTCAAATAATTGGTAAAAAATGACGTTTTTTCCACAATAAACCTTCTTCCTCGAACTCCTCCTAAATTTTCAACAGTAGACAAATCATCTCTTGGAATATGTTTTAGGGTATCCTATAGATGCGCAATAAGGTTTCGGAATTTTCAATTTTGTCCTGGGGGGCAATTAATTGCTAAAAAATGACGTTTTTTTTTACAAAAAAAACTGGTTTCAAAAACGTCATTTTCTTTTTGCAGTAGCCAAATGATCTTCTAGAATATGATTGGGGGTGTCATATTGAGGCGTGATCAGGTTCCAGAATTTTATTTTTTATTAAGGGGATCAGTGGGCAACAAAAATGTCGTTTTTTTGCAAAAAAAAGTATGGTTCCAAGAACTCCTCTTACAACTTTTGGGGTAGCTACGTCATCTCTTGGGATATAATTGGGGCTGTCCTATAGATGTGCAATAAGATTTTAAAAATCTAAATTGTATCCAGGGAGTCAAATAGTAGCAGAAAAATGACGTTTATCACTTAAAAAAACCCCATAGATCCCAGAACTCCTCTTATGATTTAATGGATAGACACATCATATCTTGGGATATGATAGGGACTGATCTATAGATGTACAGTAAGGTTTTAAAAATTTTAATTTTATCCAGGGAGTCAAAAAGTAGCACAAAATTGACGTTTATCAGTTAAAAAAAAACATAGATCCTAGAACTCCTTTTATGATCTAATGGATAGACACATCATATCTTGGGATATGATAGGAACTGTTCCATAGATCAATGTAGATGTGCATTACGGTTTTGAAAAATTAAATTTAACCCTGGGCCCATTACCTACATATCTTTTGATGCCCTTTAAGGATCAAGAATATATATGGTTAAGGGGTGGGGATCTCAACCGTTTTCAAGATATTCGTGTACTTCCTGTTCGAGGGGGGTCATGACCACCCCCGGGGCCCATGACCTACATACCGTTTGATGCCCCTTGACACAAGGGACAAGAATATATATGGTTTAAGGGTGGGGATCTCAACTGTTTTGAAGATATTACGGGACTTGCTGTTTGAGGGGGTCAGGACCACCCACAGGGCCCATGACCTACATAACATTTGATGCCCCTTGACATCAGAAACATGAATATATTTGGTTTAGGGGTCATGATTATAACAGTTTCTGAGATATATGGTAATTTCAAATTCCTTGGGGGTGGGGATGACCCCAGGGGTCAGATTTAATAAACCCTATATATTGCCAGTAACAGTCAACATATGATTATGAAAACACTATATTAATATCTTTGTCCGTTTTCAAGTTACCATTTTAAATAGAGTCTACAATTCCTCCTACAAGGTTCAATGTTAGACCCCACACCCTTTTGACACCCATTAGGGTCATGACTTACATGGCATAATGATCTGATGCGCCAGGACCTAAGGAGGAATAATATCTTTGGATTAAGATGGGGATCTCAATGGTTTTTATGATATTTGATAATTTAAGGAAGAGCGCTTGGGATCATGATCGATCTACATACCATCTGAATGCCTTGAACAAAGAAACAATACTATAATATGTACATGATATATGATTCAATTTAAGAACCCAGATATAGAACAATCATTTATGTTTTGTAATACTTTCTATGTATATATACATGTATTAGTTTGTGTTTTGTTCCATACTATTCATGTTCATGACTGTAGTATGGATTAGTCTTATTTTAAATTACATTAAAAAATTGTCAAATATATGACTTGGAACCCCCACCCCCAAACAAGCTCAAATATACCCCCCCCCCTTAATTATCAAATGTTCTATTAAATCAAAATATAATTTGGATGTCTAAAAACTTCTATAAACAGGTGAAAAAAGTTATTCTAAAAAAAAATACATTACATCTTGCATAATTGACAAATGATCTATTGAGATATGATCAGAGGTCATATTTCTACCTTGGGATCAATAACTAGTATTATTTGACAAGTTAAAATTAATAACAATCAATGATTCAAATTATAAATGTTTATACTCCACAATCACCCCCCCCCAATCTAACCTGGTTGATAAGATTCAGTCTTCTTAATACATTCTTACATGTTTGCAGTAGCAAATTTTAAATCATTTCTTGATTGCTTTTTCTCTCCTGATGCACATTAACATTTTGAAATTGCTTAATTCTGTTTTTAAGATTTATAAACAAAATGTTATATGCATGTGTATTCGCCTATTTGGGGCAATTGTAAAGTCTCCTAAACAAAGCAGTGACATCATTAGGCTAGGAATTACCCACATGGATCAAACACTATTGTAACATATGAATAAGATATAATACTTTATTGGGAGTTGATTTTAATTAACTCTTCTATGCACTTACTCGGGCAAAGCGAGTTAAAGACAACACCTGGGGGTCATTAATGTACTTTACACCATTTGATGCATCATAATGACATTAAAAGATATTTTGTATTTTCCTGTTTCGTGGGGTCAGAACAGCTAGTCTCATAAGGTCATGACCTACATTGTATTTGATGCATTATAATACATTAAGAAAAAATACTCCTTCCTTCCTATTATAACTCATATAAAAATGATAATTAAGTGTCTAGTACACTTACTTACATTTTATACACAAATTTAATAAGAAATTGTTTATACAGGGTCAAGATGGGGTCAACTCAATAGTGCAAGTCTGACAAATGAAAAAATAACCTTTGCAACTAAAATGACAGAAACTTTACAAATGCGATAGGATAGGTAACGATGATAAGCTTATTTAAATATTAAAAGATGATGATACAGTATGCTGTCAAAGGGAGGTCACATTTAGAAAGTGAAAGTAGGACTTATGTATGCTGGCATCTCATTATATTGTGCTACTTCTACTACATGTATTATGCTTACCTATATTGGTCAGCATCATAATAATAATCCAATTAAAACACAATAATGAATTCCTTTAGCTGATCTTAACTAATCCTTTTCTGCATATGGAAAACACAGTCATGTATGTATACACGCGAACCCATCTAATCGAAGAGCTGGGTAAAACTAATACCCACTAATGATACCTGCAGACCTGTGTTGTGTATGTAACTTCAGACAAAGATCAGTTATTTGTAACATGCATGTATTTTTATGACCCATTCTTCAAATCCATTTGCACCATTTTATTAGGTAAATAACAGCTTTAAGGTGGTGCAAGACACCTGCATATTGTGATGTATTCTTTCTATTGAGATAAACAATAAAGTATCTTAAATATTAATTAAATATTTACCCCCCAAATAATGTTACCTAACATTTAAGCGCAGTGGGTTAGAGCGTTTACATGTCTGTAAGAGCATTGGGGTCCAAGGTGTATTTTTGGTAATTTTACAATTGATATAAATGAATTTTCATTGGGGGGGGGGGATCTGGACCCCTCACTCCCACCCCTTCTCTAAATTTGTGCACACGGTGATGTACATATGTATGCACACAGACCTACAACCGCCACGGGGAGGGGGCATAATTTAATTTCTAATTTTGTTTGTAATAATTATAAAGACCGTTATACTTTCTATGACATGAAATGTTAAGATTATTGATTAACTGAAAATTCACTGCAAAAAGTTCAACCCCAAATTGCACATAAAGGGCTGCTCATGTGTTTTATCATATGGGAAGGGATCTCATCCTTCAGTTATGAAAATTATAATTTTTAAATGTATTACCGGAGCTTGCATGTGGCCTTCATTTTTAATTGAACTGGTACAACACAGTGTTATTTAGGGGCAAACACTTGGTGCGGGTATTACTGTCTAGTGAGAGCATCTAGTTTTTAATTGTTAATGCTAATATGACTACACGAACCAATTTCTATTATTAAGTTGCATTTTATTTTAACTTAAGATAACAAATATGAATTAAATCAACTACATCTATAATCCATAGTTCATGCAGCCATTAAATGATTTGAATTTTTAGTATACCAAGTGTTTTACCCCCCCCCCCCCCCCCCCAAATATAAAATACCTGGAAGCAGACCATTTTCAGAGAGGCATGATGGTGACAGAATTTAAAATATGTCTTTTTTTATGTGGCCTGACACAATCAACACAAGATGAACCTCTGCCATTCAGTCACTTTTCCAGACCAGATTTTTTGTACAATGACCTCGAACTTACTCAAATGATCTTGGGTTAAGGTTCATGATACACGTATCGGGTAACATAAATGACGTTTTACTACATGAAAGTTTATATGACTTGCTGACATAATTAACATGAAGCGATTAAGATTGCAAAAATCACTTACACCTATATTATACATCTGTGTAACAAGCTCACAAATGATACCAAGAAAATATCCAAACTCAAGTAGTTCTTTATTTTATATTAGAACATAAAATAGCTTTTTCATTCTTATAGTGACACTGGACTTGCAGAAATGATCAAATCTATAGTCAGTACATATGGACAGGTCACTCTCTTTATCTAATACCTTCTAATCATGTTCCATTACAAGATATGGCCAAGGCATGATTTAAGCAATTTTAAACTATGATCTTGGACTTCCAACTCGGCCTTGGCTAAACTCATGGCACACCTCACGTCATAAGCAATTTTTATGTGAAAAAATAAAAACTTCCTCTCTAAGAGTAGTATAAAGCAACATGTATTATGATTTTTTTCCGGTGGCACGAACCATGCAAGTATAGTAAGATTTTTAAGGACCAGTAAAAATTCAGACACGGGAAATGCTCCAAACACTTTAACTTGACTCACTTCAAGGATATAGTATTAGTGTTTTTAACCTTTTGGGTGCTACTTTTTTACAATTTTAACACCAGAGGAAACCCGAAATCGTATCAAAAAGAGGATACTGGAATACACTGAAAAATTACTTTGCACATTAATGTAATATAAATGTCATAAATAAATATATTTTACCTTCAGCCTTTCGTTGTTTGCGAATGCTACGCATCACTTCTAAGCCCATGGTTGGAGGATGCACGGACATGTCGGATGTTGCTCGGACGACAAATATAATGCAGTGCATCTGGTCTGCAGGGGTAGGATTTTCTCTTAGAATTTCATTTGTCTGCATCATTTTTGCAGCTTTTTTAATCTAAAAATTGTGAAATCTATATCATTACTACATGTATAAAAAATACTTTACGGTGTGCACGTGCAAAACTGCCTTTCCCAATTCAGAGAGAAGTAAAATTAACGAACATATCAACGGCACTTGGATTTGCTAACATTGTTAGTTAAGGACATATCTTACTCATATGCATATTTCAAACCCACCAGAAATATTGGAATTCCTTAAATTTAAATGAATAGCTTTTACACATAAATGCCCTTTTCATGATTTAATAAATACACACGTTAAACATCGTACATTAGGGAGCAAAATTCGTCGTTTAAACAACAATAATATTTCATTGCACCTGCTTAAGTTTAACAATGTGTTAATATTTTCCGCGTTTAACTCAGATGATACCTTACAGCATAAAACATTATCACTTAAAACCAAAAAAAAAAAAAAAATAAAGAGAATAAATCATATGGTTATACTTTTATGTTAAATACTGAAATCTGATTGGTTTAGACGCAGTTCATAATCTGTTTTGTTATACTTTCATGTTAAATACTGAAATCTGATTGGTTAAGACGCAGTTAATAATATTTACTATTACCCTCAGCGTAAGCAACGCACTTGGCAACGGGTAACATTAAAAAATATTACATGCGCGAAAATTATGCGCGTACGGTTCGCTGTAGAATTCACGTTATTCCTATATAAAAGCAGTAAAATTTTCTTAAAATTTTTAAAAAAGACATTCAGTATAACAAAATAAATAGTGCCTGTTTGGGAGGGTAACAGTTGAAATTGACACCCCTCGAAAACCATTGTCAACCTCCGCTTCGTGTCGGTTGACAATGGTTTTCTCGGGGTGTCAATTTCAACTGTTACCCTCCCAAACAGGCACTATTTATATAGTATTACCCTCAGCGTTAGCAACGCACTTAGCAACGGGTAACATTACGAATTGTTACATGCGCGTACGGTTCGCCTTAGAATTCACGTCATTCCTATCTAAAAGCAGTGATGTTTTCTTTAGAATTAAGACATTCAGTATAACAAAATAAATAGTGCCTGTTTGGGAGGAAAACAGTTGAAATTGACACCTCTCGGAAACTATTGTCAACCTCCGCTTCGCGTCGGTTGACAATGGTTTTCGAGGGGTCGTCAATTTCAACTGTCACCCACCCAAACAGGCACTATTTATATATTGTTTACCAATCTTATTTTTTAAAAAAAAGGAAGTTGCAATTTTTATTCTTTTGCAGTATTTCATTTGTGTTATTGGTTAATAAAAACAAAATGATATCAGTAGATTTACCTTAGCACCTGGTTTAATCTTTCCATCTATCATCATTTCCAGCTCTTGTTTTCGAACACAAGTGAGCAGGGAAATTCCAGGTGTGTCGAAAAGTCTGACGTGTAACAGAGTATCACCAGAATACAAAGGTTCTACGTGTAGCTGTATGAAGAAAAACACATCAAAGAGAGGTTTTAAAGAATAAGGACAATATTAATATTTTAAAGCTTACCTAATTGTTTGTCATAAATGATAAATAAGTTTATCGCTTAACAAACCTTATGGAATATCCGTTTGTTAATGTGTTACAATGCATCCACTTCAAATTATTATTTATAAACCATTTTTTTTAATTACTTTAAATAACAATAAAGCATATTCTAATATTGAATATTTTTTTATTCTAATTAGATACATAAAGGCAATAAAAGATGTTTTAGCAATATTTTTTACACATATTCGATGCATTTAATTCTAAATGGCGTTTGTTTTGAATAATTAAAATTAGATATTGTCCCTCAATAATTGGTAATCTACAAAGCATGATTATGCAACACACAAACGGCGGTGTACAAACACCACAGGACTTGCAAGATGAAACAGGTTAATCGTCGTACATGATTGTTCACTTGAAAAGTTAAAACAAAACAAAAAAAACCTACACAAATTGAAATTACAAATTGAAGTAAAACCTAGGACTTTTGATTCAACTTGCACAATATATTTAATTTGATGCTGGTTAGAATTGACATTATACAATATCAGTCATATTTTGACTGTTCTCGTATGTAACTGCCAATTTATCTTAGGTAATTATAATAAAATGTTCCTAGTGTTTTGGGGTTACTGTTTCTCGTTACATTTGGGGAAGTGAAATTTTAATAAAAAAACCTTTAGATTTTCTCACTTTTTCCATATGATCATGTTTTCCTTATACGGTATGGTAATTTTCTTTCACGATACGACATGCATCCTACATGTACGATATTAAAGATTACAACTTTCTCATAGATAAAAAAAAACCTTGAAATAATAACTTTGTTCATCTGTTCATACCATAATTATAACCGTTAGCAGAATCTGATAAACATTGTAATCAAGTAGCTCAAATAATATTATTTAAACAGGTTCGCTAATATAAACCACTGGTTTTTTTTCTTATTCATATTTATAAGAATTCTTTGGTGATTAGCGTGTTCGATAAAAAATGTGGAAAACTTGTTATGTATTTTACTATCATATGGTTACACTTAGTCCATTACAGCGGCATGGTCATGATTTGGATCAAAAGTTGTTTTACCGATTATAATGTAAACAATGCTTCAGTAAGGCATTTCTAATGAGCAACCAAAATGTGACTGTCATTCGTTGAGTTATAAGCGACTTACAGACCTTACAAAAAAGCGTGTGTCAACATTTTTAATGTTGAAGTGAAGATTCCAGTTTTATATTTAAAATCAATATGTTAAACTTTAGGAACTCTCTATTTATGCTTATAAACATAAATACGAAAATAGAAAAATCGGCTTGAAAAGATTTTACTGGTATATTGATCCTATGAAAACAAAAAAGAACACGAGCAATGTATCTTGCTTTTAACTCTATGACTGACTCGCAAATTTCATTTGACCAATTATAATGCACCACTAAAACATTGTATTTACTAATTAAAAAAATAAATAGAATTTCACCAAAATCCTAACGATGCAAGTTAAAAATGTATATGTAGTGTTTTGAATATTAATACGATATGTCTTTTTATATGACCTTCTAAGTTTAAGGAAATATATCTTTTTGTGCAACATTTTTTTAAAAAGACGTCTATGCCGAGTAAGTTTTAAATTTATTCAAGATATTTGTTTTCTAAAATGGATCAGCTTGAGATACATTTCGTTTATTTGGAGATTTCCGGAGGAAATAACTGAACAAAAAAGATAGTAAAACGATGTAGGTCAACATACAATATAATGTTGAACATCTTAAATATTTTAATCAAAAGAGAACTTTTTGACAGGGAATGTGACTAGTGTGCCTGCTCTTTTAATTACCAAATAATATAACCATAATCTAATGTTTGCAACTTTTCAAAATTGAAATAATTTGTTCTTATTGTATGGAAGTTATCATTATGTTACATAATGATATGTATTTTTAACACAGATAATGGATAACTCAACAGGCGTTGTAATTGCTTTTCCGTTGATGCGTATAGCCACAGTACCAAAATTGATTGTAAATGAAAGAAGCCGTTTTTAATGAAATGTGATGGCTATTTTAATTTCAAAATGTGCTTCCGTACGATAAAGTTGTCATTCAAAGGACAAAATATTGACCTAAAAACCTAGAAGTGACTGAATGATCAAACTTTTCTATGTTTTCATAAGAATAAGTCGCTTTAGAAAAAAAGTACCTCGGACATTTTTTCTGCATCATTAAAATATATCGTATATTCATTTTAATATTAAGAAAATCGGTTACCAAGTTCGGAGATTTTCCTGCTCCACTAATCAATTACAGATGCATTCAGAATGCCAACAATTTTTCCAAAAGCGAGGTTTGATATATTATATATTTTTTTTTATTAATTTCATTAAAATTATACACAAATATCGGCAACAGTTTACATTTATTTTTCAAATGAAAGTAAAAAACACCCAGAGAAATTATGTATTATAGCATTGCATCATGATTTTTTGAAAGATACAGCGGTGTGTGCATACCAATTGAGTAACGCACGTTAGCGCGTTATGAAAATTTGTATGCACACATTGCAGCAGTTATGAGACTGTATCTTTAAAAAATCATGATTGAATTCTTATATTTACATTTCTTTAACTTCCTGCCGTGTCTGCAAATGTGATTTATACCTTAAAATTATCCCAAGGGTAAGTTAATTATAATGGAAGAGCCACTGCAACAGCCACAAGCGTAAACTTTGATTTTCGCTTGTGACGTTGCAGTTTACAGCGTTCAACGTTTGTGACATCATAATATAACTCGTCATTTTGACTTTTGAGTTAAATGTTGTAATCAAAAGGCCATTTAGACAGGGAATGCGACTAGTGTGCCGCCTCCTTTACTTACCAAATATTATAACCATAATCAAAAATGTATATATCAAATACCACCTATGTGTATTACAGTGTTATAACTGCCGTACCTTTCAATACACATTGTTAGCAAAACGGATGCGGAATGTGAAAATATATTTTATTATATTATAGCCGTACATAAGGAAACATATATCAAACCAAGCTATGACTGCAGACTAGATCTAGCGTAAATAAACACAGTAAAGTACATTACTTATTGTAAAGCTGAATCAAAAATTAAGGTCTAAGTTTGTAAAAAAAAAAAAATCACCGAAAGCTGTGTCCGCTCATAAATATACATTTCATTCTACCGTTACAATTTTTTTTAAACTAATAAGTATTAAAAAATAAGACATTTGTTTTGTATTACCTGTGTTGTTACACTTCCTATGGACGACTTTGCAGGGATTGAACTGCAAATGCTCATAATGGTGTTTCCGTTCTCTAAGGCAGTTGCAAATGTATTCACCAAAGAAGACTTTCCACTCCCAGATTCGCCGATTAAGATGATATTAATGTATGGCACACTATTTGTTATATCAGACGTCATACTCCTAAACAATTCTGCATATTCAGCAACGACCTATGTAATTTAATTGAAATCAAAATTCAGATACAAAATCATAAAAAGGAAAATAAAGGACTATGTGCGGTATTGTCAAATATCTGCCCCCGATTTCAACCAATTTTTAAATGGTATCGTATGAAAATGAAATCTTCACAAATCATTGTAAAGAGGATGCCTATAACTTTGATCTTGATTTTAGTCATCATTGCTCACTCACTGTTTATCTATTACGTCACCTAAATGACTTAATTCCCGCAAATTTACAAACAAATGAAGATATTCTCATTTTTGCTCTTTATTTTGCATTCGGAAGTATAGAGCGCAGGTCTGCTCAAGTGCGATTTTAACATATGTTTTTCTTCAGATAGTTATACATATTATACTAAAAAATGGTACTTGAGCAAGCCTGCGCTCGATGTTTCCCAGTCGAAAAACCATCGGAAAACACCCATATTTTGCTTCAAAACATCAATTTATCAAAATAATGCAATATTCATGACGTCATTTCTACATTATGACGTCACTGTGGTGATAACCTTTTACACCTTTATTTCCAATATGATTTTAACTATCTTTCACCTTATTTTAAAGCTCTTTCTAAAACTTTGATTTTGGGGGGCAAAAATTGCATAAAACCGCACTTAGTCCTTTATACATGTAAATTTAAGATGTTGAACGAAAATACATTACATTGGAATCTAGTGTTCTCGGGAAACCTCTCCAAGTAATTTTGATAGTATCATTTGGAGTCGATCCTAAAACAAATAGAAATAAAATTCGGTATTCATAAATTTGAAGAAAGATATGATTTTAACTACTTCATACACCTACCCCCCACAAAATACCTAAAGATACTATTAGCCAACATGTACATTTATTAGGTTTTTTAAAAGTATTTAAACAACAAATAAATAAATTAATAAAACCTTTCCATAAACGAAACAAAACAAATGGCAATTCTGTATATATTTTACAACATAGATGCATCTTGCTTTAAATAATGCAGAACATCATATTTTTACAAGGACTAATGAAACAATTTGTGTTAATTAAGTCATGCTTAGGAGTCTCGGGTGACAATGTTTCAAACATATGATTTACTTTTACTTTTTTACAGTGAAAGGTCAAAAGGTTAACTTCTAAGTAAAGTATGAGCAAAATATAAAGTTAATTGACCGGATAGTTATCTGTGTGCCGTGCTGTGGCAACATACTTAAAAAAAGATTCCGCACTTTGAAAAAAAAAATCATAGTGCGTTAAATTTTGAACAAAATCAACGCACTTTGAATTTATTTTTAAAGTGCGTTAAATTCTTGGCCAAGTTAACCCACTTTGAAAAAAATAGTCAAAGTGCGTTATAATGGAGCATCACCAATTTTTTGGTATCGACACTCTTAACATGACTTCAACACGCACTTTGAAAAAATATTTTATATCACAAATTCTGGAACTGAATGTATAATTTGTTGAAAATATGATGATTCGTTAACACTCGTTACCGTATTTAGAACAGAGATGGGGGTAAAGGTTAACCAAAGATACAGGTCAAATACCAGTGCATCATTTCATTGATTACAAGAAGAAAGACCCATACCCCTTATTTTTCCTTCCATAAATATGATATTCAGCAACTTTGGGTAAACAATTAAGATCGAAAAAAGAAATATGCTCTGTGTAAGTACATGCAGTGTTTTTGAAAAAAACGAGCTGGCCGAATAATAATGTCACCATTAGTATGTTAAAAGAAACTATGTGTTTCAACAGTAACCCTCTTTTCGTATTCTAATCAAATGAATCACTTCAATAAAAGAATACTAACATTAACGAACATTGAATTATTATAAACTTACAAATATACATTAGGATGTGGGATAATTTTCTCGCACTGATCTTCTAATAGATCATATTGGTTTTGATAAACAAAACTAATGTATCCTTTTGTACATCATAATTTTAGTATTGTAGTATTGCAACAAGTCGACAAACATTTGCACTAATCTTTTAAAATCTCACATGAAACGCACGCAACTTACATACTTAAATTCCAAAAAAAATTCTTAAATACTCTACAAACTAAACTTTTTTTCTGCAGCTACATCAACTTCTGACCAGACCGGCCATTGTGATAGCTAATGTTAATCTCAATTTCATTGGTTAATATGCCTGATGGTCCGATCAAAATCAGTCTTTCTCGAAGACGTCAAAATGGCTGACCCTGTCAGAAATTGATCACAGGGCGAAAATCTTTAAGCAAGTCCTTAAAGGTGGCTTAAAGGTGGCGTAAAGGTGGCTTAAAGGATATATAATCTTTAAGCCACCTTTAAGTCACCTTTAAGCTGAACTTATAGGTCCATCATGTTCAAACTTCTTTAAGTCACCATTAAGCCATCTTTAAGCTACCTTTAAGCATCTTTAAGTGGCATTTACGCTCCCTTTAAGTTGTCGTAAAACCATCTTTAAGTTCCCTTTAAGTCAAGTTTGATCAAACCGAACAAAAAAAAAACATATATTAAATGCAAAAGCTCTTTTATAGGGAGGGGAGGGGGGATCCGAGTGATGAAATAATTTCCAAGGAAGGGGGGGCTGTTCGAGGCGGTTTTTGATTGTCGCTCCATTAAACACATATCGCTTTCATAAACAACGGTCCAATGTTCACAGATTGCCATTATAAAATTCTTTATATTTTTTTTCCCAAAATTATTGTAGGGCTGAGCGCAGTCTCTGTATTTAAATTTGCGCATGAAATTATATTTAAATATGTTTGTTTCCTATGATAAATTAATCGGTGAAATAAATCTCTCTCTCTCTCTCTCTCTCTCTCTCTCTCTCTCTCTCTCTCATTTCATCCGGTTATTAAACAAAATAAAGATAATGAACCAAAACTGGATGATTTAATTTAATAATCGGTAAAAGGTATGTATTTTTTTTCTATTTTAATTATTTCTAGGTCTAATTCTAGATCTGCTAGATACATGTTAAAGATGAAAAGACTTTCAACTGCCTTTGTTATATCGGGCAAGATATTACTGCTTTGTTTGTCTAGACATAGTTTTTGTTCGTTTGTGTAGATCTAATTAGAGTCTATTGTTTGTCCAACTTAAGAAAACCCCGGGAACTAACACAGAATATACAAGATATACACAACAGTTGTGTCGTGTGCCCAGGTGCACGTTTGTGTATATCTAATTAGAGTCTATTGTTTGTCCAACTTAAGAAAACCACTGGAACTAACACAGCATATACAAGATATACACAACAGTTGTGTCGTGTGCCCAGGTGCACGTTTGTGTATATCTAATTAGAGTCTATTGTTTGTCCAACTTAAGAAAACCACTGGAACTAACACAGCATATACAAGATATACACAACAGGTGTGTCGTGTGCCCAGGTGCAAGTCAGGGTTTCTAAAGGCGTTGAAATCTTAGTATGTACGTGTATACGATAAGTCTAGTGAATAAAAGTTTATTTACATTTGTAATTCATTTTCAATGTATTATTTCCTAACTCTGGGTTTTAAAAATGTCACGTCTACAAATTAAAGATACATGTATGTAAGAGTGAAATTTAGAGGCTAGTTAATTCCTGTACCGGTGATAATAAATAGGGGTTAATTGTTTAAATATATGTATAAGAGTAAATATGTCACATACCCGGCCTGGTACATCATACAACTGTATGTACAAGTATATGTATACATCATTTGCAATTGCCACATGCAGTAAATACGTCACCCGTAATTGGTAATCTTGTTTGTTTTAGAATTGATAGTCTAAAAATCATGTATACAATTAAATGTTTAAACATACTGGTACGGCGCCGTGATCATGAAAACCGGGAACATTGCGTAGAACTAATACCCTAATAGTTTCAATGCATTTAATAAAAGAAATGATTTCATCTTCTTCCTTGCATTTCATTTAGCTATGAATTAGATGAACGTTTATCTACTCGGTTTGAATTTATTTACTAAGTAAGCCTAACGGTTTCCATTAAGGAATAATATACTTTTTTTTCACTGAAGACTAAGTTCCGTATTTCATTCTAAATATATGCATGCAAGTAATTGTTATAATATGAATGGAAGTCAAAATCTTTTCAAGCAAAAAATACACATTGAACATATTGATTCCATATCCACTGATATATAGGATATAAAAACCTCCTTAAATGTGTAAGTTGCCGTGGCGCAGAGGTGAGGTGATGCTGGTAAACGAATGGTCCCGGGTTCAATCCTCGTTTTGGGCGTTTTGATTATTTTTCTTTTTTCATTTTATTTTCGAGAACAAAAACCGTTTTTAATACCTTTTCTATCATTATCATATAGTTAATATATTTTGTTGGTAAATTAAGCACAATATTGAATTTTTTTATGGCTTAAAGGTGGCTTAAAGGTAGCTTAAAGAAGTTTGGACATTAAGGACCTATAAGTTGTCCTTAAAGGTGGGTTAAAGGTGGCTTAAAAATAGTCTTTAAGCTCCCTTTAAGCCATCTTTACGCTTTCTTTAAGTCATCTTTAAGCAACACATCTAGCTTAAAGGTGGCTTAAAGATCGTCTTTAAGCTACCTTTAAGCATCTTTAAGCTATCTTTAAGGAGAACTTAAAGATGGTCATTCATCCTGTGGATGTGGCTGCAGAATAAATGTTCAGTTTAGAGAGTATTTAAGGAATTTTATCGGAGTTTTTGTATATAAGTAACGTGCATTTTATGTAAGATTTTCAAACATTATTGCGAATGTTTCTCGACTTGTTGCAATACTGCTGTTGTCATAGGAAAATTAATTACCACTCACACATGACAGGAAAAGATCGCAAGTATGTTTTCATTCTGCAGTTTATATTTTTATTTTTAATAAATTGACGCTGAAATAAATAAAAAAAACACGACATTTATTTTTGTCAATTGTTACGTCAAATTCTCAACTGACTTAATCGTAAGGCATTGACTCAGACGTTAATGACGTCAGTTTTGAAGAAGCGGCGAAATGATTAAAATACTTCTGAACATTTTTCTAACGATATACATTTTAATAGAAACGTTACATTATAACATGTATATTTGAATATGTTGCATTTGACGGTTTGCATTCAAAGCGTTATAATTAACAACATGTTGACTGTATGTTTTCTTCTGAAATATGTTAGTGGATTACTGATGCTTTTTAGGACTTAATTGTCAAAATTTAATTCCTTTAGATAAAGATCACTTTCAAATTAATCTAGGACATTTTAAATTGTTGATATTAAAATGCTCGGATTTTTCCTTTACTAAAGACTAGTTGAAGGCAAGTTAAATCACATCCGTTAATCTTAATGCAGATCCGATTGATAGTCTGATTGCTACCTGGTCGCCTTATCGGTGTACATGTAGCCATAACAACAAAGATTCAAATGCTGTTTTATTTTTTTCACTTTATTATCGAATTTCATTTGTTGACAAATGATCAATTTCAGATATGATCAGAGTTTTTTTTTTCTTCCTGGGATCAATCACTAATGATAAAGTTAAACATGTTACCGATGCATTGTTAAAATATATTTATCCCCCAACCTGGTTCTAACGATTAAGTGTCTACGTACATTTTTACGGTTTCAAAATCATTTTGATTATTTTTTTCTTTCTAGATGCTTGCTATATTTTAGAAATTGCTTTTTTATCTTTAAGATATAAAATCGCATAAGGAGAGTGTGATAAACTGAAGTGGGACAGACAGACAGACTGACGGACGCAAAGAAAAGCTATAGTCCCCTTCGGTGAAACCGATAAAATACTAAGTATCTTGAACGCTTTTTGCACCATTCAGTTCTTTTTGTAAACGGTACGATTCGTTTTGTAAACGTTACGTTTTGTTTTGTGAACGGTACGGTTCGTTTCTTGCTCGGAACAATACAGTTCGTTTTAGAGTTGTAGTAGCACGTTTCAGGGTATGCAAATATACTCAAAAACATAAGGTTCGTAGTTAGCCTCTTAAACTCAGTGCCGGTTTGTGTTGTTTTAACTACGGTTATACCTTTAGCTATAATCACCTGAGGTAAATAATTGCCTGTTTAAAAAAAATACTATTAAATAAACCTTGTTCATATTTTTAAGAAGTACAGTTGAAACTTTCAATGCATTTATTAATGTGTTTATCTTTAAGCAATTAAAACAAAGTCAAGTAAAGGGATCAGGAAGTAAGAAGTTGGAAGAAAAATGGCACCCAAAAACGAAGCTTTACTTAGTGGGAAAATTATCTCATTGTATGTCATGCCTATAAGTCGGGTCCCTACTTATTATTAAAATGTCTTCTCCCAAAATACCGACTTATAAGCAAGTATTTACGGTATATGAATTGCATCTTATCGCCACCACTCTGAAACTGTAAGAGACATATACATGTACATGAAGCTTTTTCAAATGTCCTGAATTCTATTAGTGGACCAATCTTTTAATTCATACTTAATTAACAAGATATCACCCTATTTTTAATTAACCATTAACTCTGTTTACTGTCCCCTTCTACAAGTTGTTTTAAATCAATTAAAGCAAAAACAACTGTTGAAACATTTATCGTAGAAAAAAGGATCACTTTGGATAGAAGGGTCTTCTTTCGCTAAATAAAGACAACAAGTTCAAAGGTCATAACTACTTCAGTCTTTGGGGAAAAAATTGTTGCAATACTAACGATCGAATACGATCACAGTTAATATCAGTTATCAAACTGCATTGAGAGGTCTAAAAAAATGACAATTCGAGAATAATGAATTTATATATCTATATTTGTTAAATCTATACATGCTTTTTATGAATGTATAAGGAGTTTTAAGGCAATTCAAAATAAAGCTCCTCAGCCCTAACATTTAAATAGATATGGAATCATTGCCCATATTGTACACGGTACTTGTTTTTGCTATTTATCTAAACACTGTTCAGTATAGTGACTTAATCAAAACTGTTCCCAGTGTGTTAAAATGACTTCAAATATTGTTAAATCAATTATTGCAAAATGATCTGGTGTTTTATTTTAGCAGTCATTGTCCCTTAAAGTTTTTGAACATGATCAAAAACACTACAATGTTCTAACCTTACAGAGTAAACACATAAAACCACTTGACAATGAAGAGTTTAGTAAACCCTTAAAAATGACAGGTGGGTTAATGTTAGATTTTTAGATAAAATTAAACTAGATCTTTTGATTTAACTATGAAAATAACACGGCGAAAGCATTTCACCAATTTTAATGAAACAGAAATGTGTTCAACATACAAAATTATAAAAAAGAGACTAAGTGTTCTTCATTATTTAATATACTAGTTTTAAATCATTTACCATGTTTGTTCAGACAACTCATTTAAATAAATGTTTTGGTTGACTTTTGATATTTATAATGAACATTGCAAAGAATGTGTAATCAGACAAGTTTAAAACGTATAATTCACAGAGATTGATGATGAAATACACCAAAACTATCATTTTCTTGTATACATCAATTTTAGCTATTAATATCAATGGAAACTTCCTTCAAAAAACACCCATAAAATACCAATAAATAAAATTTTGCTGCTCTTCTTAAATGTAAAATAGCTTTACGAAAACCCACACTTTAAATAGAAGATAGATTTACCACTGAATTTCTTGATTTTCCTTTCAATGTCTTGGATGTACAGATGAGATGTTTTCGTTGACAACAACTTGCGAGCCTGACTCTTGAGTTCATTTATCTCTCTCTCTAGACAACGTATCTTCCTGTAATTTATATACATATAAAAATCGATATTAAATAAGAAATCGTAAAATATGCATCCCCTTCCTAGGAAAACATATTGTTTTGTAGATCTCCTTCTTTTCCCTCTTCTTTGGTCCGGTCTATAACTTAAATACCCATACACATTAAGATTTTAAAACGTGAACTATCATGAGGTGATAATCTAAAAAAATGTGCATGCTATATGTTTAAACCTGTTTGTCTTGTGTCTCAAGGTCAATCATTTATTCTCAAAGTAGATCATTTTCTGAAAATATTTTCAATTAACAGGCTTTAGATTTGTGAAATAGATAGATGATATTTAACCATACGTGTAGCTGAACCCTGGTGATTGGGAGGGATCAATATGATCATTGACTTTACTGTCGAGATAATACTTGAGTTATTGACTATTTAGTTATTAAATGGTTCGACTAGCTTACCGACATCATATCACCTGTGTTAAAATATCACAGATGGAAGCAGTTTCTTTGGTGCAGGTATTGTTAAGTTATTTATTTTTTATTTATTTATTCATTTTTATTTACAGATCTGAGAAAAACTAAATTAAAGATTATTACGTGAGGCCTTTTACCTAAATATTATATTTGAGATATTCATGACTCCTGGGTCAGGGGTTCAGGTCCTAGGAAAGGACTCATATAGCGATAGAAAGAAACTCACATAGAAGTCGCGCTTAATGTTTGGGTTCTCAATTACATTTACATTAGTATTTTTTACTAAATAATTTCCCCCCCAGCGGAAATCCATGTCGCGAGTGGTTCTCCGCTGGGCGGTGCAATTTTTATCAAATGACCTAGGCAATCAATGTAAACAATGTATGACGCCGCTAAGCAAATTTACATTGTAAGCTTGAAGTATTTAGAATGTTACACAAATCAATATTACCACGTTATGTTTAAACATAAGAAATGTAAACTTACACTGACATCCATCGCTACCTGGAATTATACATCTCCAGAAGAATAAATATGGGCAGTTTTATTGCATATCAAGCAATAAACTAAAGAGATAGAGTTTTGAGAAATCTAAAATACAATTGCAGGTTATGGTTTGTAGAAAAAAAAATATGTACAAAATAATATGTAGCTTTGTGATAATTAGTTGATTATAATGATTAAAACCATGATTAATATATGCTAAAGATTGATATGCCTTCACCAACAAACTGTGGTTCAGAGAGTGAAAATAAAGAAAGCTATAGTACAATAAATTCGATACGATTTTGAATTAAACATCTTTTAATCCTATAGATAAACATAATCTAATCAAATGATACAAATGTTTTCTTAACTGTTTTACCAAGTAATCGTTAAAGCTATGTTGGAAGTTAATTCTGTAGATATGTTTTGTTTGAATAATAAAGGACTTACCTTCTGTAGAAGACTGAAAAAAAAGATTGTAAAAAATCAAGTATAGTTTTACAAAATACTCATATGCTTTTTAGGTGTATACACTTTAAAAAAAAAAATAACGTACATGAGAAAAAACTTGTTGCCAAACCGTTCCATTCAGTTCTTAATGATATTATTTCTTCCTTAATGATGTTTATATCGCATTCAATTTGTTCATTTGATAGTGCAATATTTTTAAGGGTCTGTCGTAAAGTTTGTATCTCCATCCTTCGACTATCACCATCACCCTCAGCCATTGATGGACAATTTGTTCTCAACTATAAACACCTACGAAAAGAGTTGAAAAGCATTGTATTTATTATTAAATACAACTATATCAGATTTTTAATTGTAAATGTATAATAATTTTAAACTTGGCGACACCATTGTTTAGAAAAAAGAGTAAGGCAATGCTGCAAAAACTCACATAGTACCTGTATATGGACGTACATCAAGCATTTAACCCCAAAAATGATGATTCTGAATGCAGGATTTGTTTTGGTCTTTAAAAGAGCAACGGCTTGTTATAACATAGCATATTCTAGCAGACGTATCTAACCAATATTATTATTTATATTTCCATACTCACTTAGGTGATTTAATATGTAGCTTTTTGCTAGTTTTCCAAGACTCTCAAACAATGTTTTTTTTTTTTTGCGTTATGAATTTAAATTAAAGTAAAATCACAATTTATTTTATACACGTTTGTCTAAAAACAAAACGTACCTTACGTTTCATAACATCCAACTTTTCCTCTTCATTCTAAATTCAGTGTAGGTTTGCTTTTCCACGTTTGCATCATTTGATGTAAAATTAGTTATTTGTCATCTATAGGGATAATCTATTTGATAAAAGCCTGCTACTTTGGAACCTTATTTATCTTCAAAGACGTCAAGTACTGATAATGACTTTATGTAGTGAAGACCCCCTCAAGGTTCTTTTTCTGTTCCATAAAGCACAATATATCAAAACTTTTAACATTCACATCTTGTTTTCATTTTTTTTAAAGTTCATAAAGTTGGTTATATTACTTTTCCTAAATACTGAGAGAGAGAAAGAAAGATCTGCTAATAAAAAATAAGGAGGGGCTGCAAAATAAATAGATGATTCAATTTTATCTCCTTTATCAGAACAGTTTTCGAGTCCTGCAAAGCTTACTGAGAAGGCAGACAGGTATGTGAATCGCACAACATTTTTTAATCAATGTAATGATGGTTAGTGTAATGAAAAAACCAACATCTGAATGTACTAACATTGAAAAAAAAATCAGTATTTAGATTAAGTAAATGATAGCAAGTGTGTATTATAATCTAATTAAGCTTAAAATAACTATCATAATCAATAAAATTTGTATACTTTTTATAAAATGTTTTAAAGCCAACTTATGCCCATGCCATACAGCATACATGTACATACATGTATGTGTTATTGCTGTTTTTGATATATTTCTTTCTATCGGAGAGAGCTCATCTGATTTTTATGTTTGGAGACCTTTTGATCTGATAGATATTGATTTAAAGTTGATCTGCTTTTTAAAAAAAACTCTTGATGAAGTCATTTTCGTTTTTGAGAACGCGTTTTAGCGATTTTTAGCGGATTGTCTTGTCCAGGGATACCCTCCTAAACAGGAAACTATAGTAGGTTCAACATTTTAGGGATTGTAGACAGGGGTGTGCAATTACAAAATTTGGCCACTAGCCCAGGGGCTAGTGGGAGTACCAAAGTTACTAGCCCAAGATTCAAAGTTACTAGCCAGACTATTTCGGACATGTCGACATTTCATTTTATAAAAAACCCTGTATGATACTAGTATATAATTATTAATATACGAAATATTTATTACTTGCATGTTTTCTGTGGTAGACTAGTTCAAAAATATTCAACTTCATTGATCTCTCACATTTTAGTTACAAAATTGGTTTGGGTACCGTTTATATAATAAAACCCAAACATAACATTGTGAATGTGAACAGACTCTATAAAATCACTGCAACTATCTATGTGTGCATGCATTTTATCCTGTTTAAATTCCATTTACAAAATACACCTATGCAATTAATTAAGTAATGGTAAATTTTAATTTAAAATAATGGAAAATGCACAAATAATAAAATGCAAAATATGAATTCTTTTTTAATTCACCAAGCAGGTCACTTTAAAATGTGTTCATGAGAATCGTTAGTGCAGAAATTTATAATATCTCTGTAATGTATCTCTCTCTCTCTCTCTCTCTCTCTCTCTCTCTCTCTCTCTCTCTCTCTGTAAAAAAAATTATATTAAAAAAAGCCAATGAATACATATTAAAGAAAAAGGAATCATCTTACACTGATGTCACTTGAAAACAGCTGCACAGGTAACTACGGAAGCCATGTGCAGTGAGGCGTGACTATCTCGTCTAGCCACTGGTCAACACTGTCGGTAAAACTTCAAAGTGTGAAACTTACAGCAGAGTGTTTTTCTCAGAAGAATGTAGCACGAGAAAAAAATGCTTAAGAAATTGTTAGGCTATCATGACTTAAAAGGAGCAGATATCATGCCTCTGTGATAACAATGACGATACACTTTTCCTACTAGGACACTGCAAATTTACCGGCATATTTTGCCAACTCTGGTTATGATTTACTAGCCCGACGGGCTACCACAGTTAATGTTTTTGCTAGCCCGACCTCTAAAATCGGTAGCCCCGGGCGTCGGGCGATGGTAATTGCACACCCCTGGTAGATGTATAATTTTGGTACTCATATTTTCGATGCTCAAAAAAAGCGTTGAAGCTCGCTAGGATCCGAAAATAGAGACTGAAAAAAGTCGTAATTTTTCTGATTTTCTTTGTTTATCTCTTCTCGAAAATATTTTGTAAAAACGTGAAATGTAAATAAAGCTTATAATTACAAAAACTTCAATTTGATATCAATAAAAAAGCATGTCTGGCCCAGACAGGATGTCTAATGTCTTTTTATCTCCAAGTGGTTTTTCGGGAGGTCGTTGCAATATAGAGTAAATCAAGACGCAAATCATTTTAACTATGGTATTGAAGAATGTGAATTATAAAAACACAAGAGTATTGAATTATAAATTATTTCACGTTTTTTTCAAGAACTTATAATTCTTAATGAGTGTAATACATTAGCTACAGAGCAAGTCCTCTTCATCAAAACTTCATCTTGTTTTGTGATTGGCCATGCGATGCCGTCGTCTGTCCATTTTTTTTTTCTTTTTTACATTTTTAACGTCTTATACCTATTCCTGTAACTGTTCTTGTTTTCAAGTATATCTTATTTAAAACTAGGGAGAGGTAAATTATACAAAAAGATCTTAGTTTACATAGTAAAAATCTCCTTATTTTTTAATACCTTCTGAAATTAATGAACAGGAGTTGATGCCTAGGGCATGACCAATATGACAGTATAGTAAACAAAATATCAAACGATAATTTCTTCAACTAACACATTATTAGGATATTAACTAAATGCTCTTATAATATTTCAGAAGCCCTCTGTTTGGGATATAAATCTCCAAATGGTATACACATTTTAAGGGTATAATAATTATTATTTTGATTTGGTTATTTTTAAAATAATCTATACTACTATATTAAAATAATAGACTCGAATTTTTGGTCTTTAATACCGATAGATCGGAAGAATACTCTCTTTTGTTTTATGTATTTTCAACGTCATTAGTACTTGAAGATTACCAATTTTTTTTTTATTTTATTCTTAGTTAAGCTTCAATAATTAATTATCAACGAAAATTCCTTAAAAAAAACACCAGAAATCATCTGTATTTCTTGGATTTTACAATCGTGCGCTTGCACAATACATTCACACTAACGGGATCTTTAGTTTATGTGTCCACAATAACATATTTGCATGAGTAAACTCAGAAATGATAATACAAATACGGGTACATTTCATTGGAAATTTGCTATTTATTATGTTCATATATATTAATGATTTCTTCTTAGAGAAAGTATAAAATACTGTATACAGAGTTATTTTCGCTCCATGTTTTTTTTAACCTTCTACACTTCAAAACAGTTACGTCTTGTCTTATCTTCGCCCAAACACGCATGTTTACTAAATAGATAACTTGGAACATTGGCATTCCCCCAGTTTCAAATTCACCCGCTGATAAACGAGGGGAGAGGAGCGAAAAGAAACGGGGCCGAATATTTCCCTGTATACAGTAACAAATATACATTTCAACTAAGTGACAAAAAATAGATAATATGCAAAAAAAATCAAATTACGTCTATTAGGAGAATGAACATAGAATAACTTTTATCGTAAAAATGAATAATGTCCTACGGACCCAGTTTTCCGATAGAATACGTTCCATGTATATTGTCTCTGTAGCAAAGAAAATACGTGTATGTTGGTGAAAAAGTGTTGAATTCTTCCATTATATGGATTCGTTAATTTTCTCCAAAATCGTTCCAGAGCGATTCTGCAATTTTCTGCTACGTTACGGGTGTATGGGAGGCAATCCAACTGTGCTGAGGGCCTTTCCCGAGACACAGATTATTTAAACTAAGGAAAGTGTTGTGAAATTAATAACATTATTGTAGGCTTATAGCTTTGTTACGTAAATGTCAATAATGCGGTGTGTTGATGTACCTATTTCGTAAATGTTCGATATGCAATGTCAACCCGTGCATACACGGGTCAAAGTCTAGTAAAAAAAAATACAAGACCAGCACGTTTTTAACTCACCTGAGCCAAAGGCTCAAGTGAGCTTTTCTGATCACAATTTGTCCGTTGTCTGTCGTTGTCGTTGTCGTCGTCGTTGTTGTAAGCTTTTCACATTTTCATCTTATTCTCAAGAACCACTGGGCAGATTTCAACCAAATTTGGCACAAAGCACCACTAGGTGAAGGGGATTCAAATTTGTTCAAATGAAGTGCCACGCCCTCTTTAAAGGGGATATAAATGAGAATTATTGAAAATTTGTTGGTATTTTTCAAAAATCTTCTTCTCAAAAACTATTCGGACTGAAAAGCTTAAACTTGTGTGGAGGCATCCTCAGGTAGTGTAGATTCAAGTTTGTTCAAATCATGGTCCCGGGGGGTAGGGTGGGGCCACAATTGGGGGATATTATTTTACATAGGAATATATAGAGAAAATCTTTAAAAATCTTCTTCTCAAAAACTATTCGGCCTGGAAAGCTCAACTTTGATTGGAAGCATCCTCAGATAGTGTAGATTCAAGTTTGTTCAAATCATGGTCCCCGGGGTAGGGTGGGGCCACAAAAGGGGGATCATGTTTTACATAGGAATATATAGAGAAAATCTTTAAAAATCTTCTTCTCAAAAACTATTCGGCCTGGAAAGCTCAACTTTGATTGGAAGCATCCTCAGATAGTGTAGATTCAAGTTTGTTCAAATCATGGTCCCCGGGGTAGGGTGGGGCCACAATTGGGGGATCATGTTTTACATAGGAATATATAGAGAAAATCTTTAAAAATCTTCTTCTCAAAAACTATTCGGCCTGGAAAGCTCAACTTTGATTGGAAGCATCCTCAGATAGTGTAGATTCAAATTTGTTCAAATCATGGTCCCCGGGGTAGGGTGGGGCCACAAAAGGGGGATCATGTTTTACATAGGAATATATAGAGAAAATCTTTAAAAATCTTCTTCTCAAAAACTATTCGGCCTGGAAAGCTCAACTTTGATTGGAAGCATCCTCAGATAGTGTAGATTCAAGTTTGTTCAAATCATGGTCCCCGGGGTAGGGTGGGGCCACAAAAGGGGGATCATGTTTTACATAGGAATATATAGAGAAAATCTTTAAAAATCTTCTTCTCAAAAACTATTCGGCCTGGAAAGCTCAACTTTGATTGAAAGCATCCTCAGATAGTGTAGATTCAAGTTTGTTCAAATCATGGTCCCTGGGGGTAGGGCGGGGCCACAATTGGGTATAAATTTTTATATATGTAGAAAATCTTTAAAAGTCTTCTTCTCAAAACTATTAGGCCAGGAAAGCCCAAATTTGAGTGGAAGCATCCCCAGTTCATATAGATTCAAGTTTGTTTAAACAATAGTCCAGGGGTAGGGTGAGGCCACAAAGGGGGATTAATTTTTACTTAGGAATATATAGAGAAATCTTTAAAATATCCTGGGAAAGTTTTCGGTCAAAAACTCAGTACTTAGTGTGAAAGCACAGGCTATGCAGATTTAAGTTTGATGAAACCATCATTCCCTAGAGAAAAGTGGGGCTACGAAATGGGGGGGGGGGGGGCATATAGGAATAGAAAAAAATCTTCTTACAGTTACAAAAACAAAAGGGGCTTGGTATTTACCAAAAAATAAGAGTTGGATAAAAATTGGCAGATTTTCAATTTTTTTTAGCAAGATCTACTGTACTCAGTTGTCAAGCTATTTTGATACTGTAATGCTAATTTGATCAGAGTTAAGGCAATTGTTGCTCAGGTGAGTGATGTGGCCCATGGTCCTCTTGTTGTTGAATCATATAATTTGTAGGTTCGATCCTTGAGAAGCTTTGGATCAATCATATCAATAATGGGCTTAAAGAAAAACCTCTTCACCAAACGTATTTACATTTTCTCTATTCTAATAAAAAACGGCAATAAAAAACTGTCAACCATCTAAAAAAATCCATAACATGAAATACAAATTAATTCAAAGCAGAGCAAGACAGACCCTTTAAAAATATAGAGGTAGGATCAGGTGCCTAGGAGGAGTGAGCATCCTGTGCTGACCGGTCACACCTAATGTCTGCTCTTTGTCGTAATCGATAAAAATGGAAAAGTCCGTAGACAATTAGGTGACAAGTTATGGTTTCACAAAATGTATGAAAAACGTCAGTCAGCATGCGATCCAGTGGACGATTGTATTTGCTGACAAGATTGTTGTATCGACCAAAGAACTTACGAAAAGATGACTTCAAACGAGACTGTTGGCAGTCCTGTTTTATCAACTTGTTTGTCAGTAGCTTACCTCCCCTTAGAAACTGTTCAAACGAAGAGCATGCCCTTGTGTATCGAATTAAATGAAAGACAAACACACCATTAGCAGGTGATGAAGGTATATTGCTACATAAGTAAGGAAAGGTGAATATAGAAAAATTGAAGTCATCGCGTTTAGCAAATAGTTTTGTTGTTAGGTTACCATCAATGTCTAAAGTGCATTTGACACATCCCCCCCCCAAAAAAAAGGAGATTTGTATTGCTTAAACTAAGACTTTTTTGCATACTTGACCCCTTACTAGTTTTATATAAGAGATACTTCAAAACAAGAATAGTTATAGAAGGAATAAGTATAAGAAGTTAAAAATGTAAAAGGATGGACAGACGACGTCTACGTATTGCCATATTTGGCCAGATAAAGAATGTTTGACCAGAGATGCACATCTTACGAAGCGCATAAAGAGCTATGGCAATGGGTCAGTAGGGTGTCCTGAGTGACCTAAAATACATTTTAAAACTGTTAGTTCATATGCTACATGTACCATTGAAAATATGTGTCGATTATTTGATTTTAGTTGCTTTTTTGTAGAATTCAACTTTAACACAAGGGGTCATCACAATGAATTCTAACACTCTAGGTATTGTATTTTGCAATCTAAATTTTAGTAAGCATAACAATGTTAACGGCTTAATATGACAAAAACATTCTTTGTGTTAGCATAGCTGAAACGAATGTTAAAGTTGGCTATTTCTGATCACCTTTTTTTAACGCAAAATCTATGTTTCTACTTGTAAATCTTGTTGACATAATTTTATAACATATTTGCCAAATGTGACCATGCACCATATTCTACATTGTTTACATCGTGACCCTCTTATAAATACTAGGGCCTAAAGTGTGTTTACCGATATGAATAATAACGAAACATATTACCCTTTACAAAAAATTGGATTGTCTGATATCAAAATTTGTTTTCCTTATTTCCCGGAATGTCCGTAAGGATTTTCCGGCAACGTCCAGTCCAGAAAGGTTTGCGACGATAACCGACAATAAAATTAGCACCACTTATAAGGACCAATGTACAACTCGATCGACACTCCGGTGCTAGCCCTCAATTTGGTAGAAGAAAGCGAGTAAAGTCCAATACACGTTTCAACATTTATTAAGGATCTAAAAGTAATTTTGAAACAGATCGGCTGTCCGATTCCGACTAATGTACATAAGAATTTCAACAGTATACAATGTATAAAACAAAAAAATTTAGTAACATGTGTAAAACGATAAATGAACAATTTCTCAGACTATGACACCTGAGCTTATCCGTAAGTAAATTACAGAGCCAATTAATCTTTTTTGAAGTATATAATGCCTGTAACTAATTTAAGCAAAAAAAAGAAGAAAGGTGAGGAAATTCAATTCTCTAAAAGCCTAAACCAGTTAACGTTTTTATTATCATGAAATTATATAAACGAGTGAAAGATATTAACCAACATTTGAACCTAACAAAAACGTTTCCTTACAATAATCTTATTCGAACCATGAGAATGTACATGTATTTTGAATAAAATCGTGCTAAAATGTAGAAGAAAAAGAAAATAAATAAAAGTAAAATCTTCGACATGATAACCTGTCCTTTACAAACATTTGGATTCTCGGAAATCAAAATTTGTTCATGACAATATCAAAAAAATCAACATCTCAAGAACATAAACAAATAATCTATTGATTTCTGCTCAAAGCATTACCAAGCAAGTGCCTTTTAAATGTGTAGCTTTGTTTATAAACTTATATATACTCCATTGTTCAACAATAATATGTCAATGTAAAATTAGCAGAAAAAACTAAGTAGTTTACGGTTTAAATATTTCTCTTATAAACCAAAAACATAGATAAAAATGTCTTAACTTTCACTTTCTAACAACAATAGGTTATGCCGTAAAACCATATCACAATAACCTTAAGCTGTTTGTGAATAAAACTGAAATGATACCTAACTTTTATTGATAAGATCATCAAATGTTCCTACTTATAAGGTTACATGACCCAATAAGCTAACCCAAAACCAAACCATTAAAACGTTCTTTTAGTTAACCATTTTTCCATTTTATATTTTAATAGATGTTTCCACTGAGCTTAAAGAGACATAAGGTCAATGAATTTTATGTTTAAAGTTTCTAATATCTTGGGATCTAATCATAGAAATGTAGGCTACACAACGTACTTTCTTATCATATATGACTCTTAATTTTTAAAACCTATTCAACCAATTCTTTCGATATCAAAATTTAGACTCATTAACTATTGATGCATCCTGTGGCATAATGGGTCTTTTTTATGCCTTAATATTTCTAGCTGATTTTTTTCCGTTGAAAAAGTCAGGTTACTGAAATGGTGAAAATGGCTGAAGGCTGCCAAACGAGTACCCTGTTTGTCCAATAACGCTTCCTACAGTGTTAACGAAGGGAAAGTTTTAGTTTTGAAGATTAACTGTTTATTTTGTAGATATTTGCATGTTACTTGGTATTTGATCTCTGATAATCTATCTGAAAAATAATTGTTTAACTTTATGCATGATATGGTATAAAGGGCACCCATTTTGTCCTGATGAAACCTCATATAGCGTTCAAGATTTTGATTTGTTTTCAGGAACAATTAAACATATATCACATGCCTGAATACTGCTTGGAGTCTTAGTTTTACCAAGTGTTAAACTTAATCATGTTTTGCGAAAAGTTGCATATGGTGTACTGCTTTTGTCCGAAAAACTCTTCCTATAACTTTAAAGGTACATACTGTTTTGTTCCGCAAGTATATGTAGTATAGGTACATAAATTTTACTTGTCTTTTATTTTTAAAAATGAATAAAAGAATGGAAGGTACTGAAATTTTTTAAACATAATTTATTATTTTAAGTGTGCAGATCATTTGTTGACATATTCTGGATATGCATATTACTTTGATTTTAATTTTTGATTAAACATATTACAATACTTCCTTTTGGAACTTAATTAATATCTGTTTACTGAACATTGTGTATATAGTACCACATTTGTACGGATAACTCCTCTTAAGATTTTAATATTTAAGCCTCTTTATGTTCTGCAGTTTACTTGTGAATGTCTGGAACAAGTGTATGTAACTTGTATTTTGCGATTTTATGAGAAAAATGCAAGCTAATGATATCGGTACTTTTTTTTCATAATATTACAAACATAGTGAATAAACTCTCTAAATATAATGTTACTGCTCCTGTAGTTTTTTAGATAGGAATATTTTGCAGTTCAAGTGTATATGCACCATTGAGATTAGAATCACACTTCGATTTTTGATAATATTGAATAAAATACTAAAACGAAACTGCGATCATAGTTGTTTTGGACAGGGTCGGTCTCGGATAAGACTTATGAACTCAAGGTTTACAAATGGTTAACAGATACTGAAACAGCTTTCCACTGGTTGAATACTTGACCTATTTTTTGTTTTAACATTAACTTACAGGACCAAAAAAGAAACACTTTATAGCGATAAAACCTTATTATCTAAAAGAAGGTCACATTGACCTATTTTTGCTATGCTGAAAATGGTTCAGTCGGATTTCACATTAAATTTCATATATTATCAGAATGACTTTTGTGTGCTTGTTCTAATAGTGTCACGATTATTCGTTCAGCAACGTCAAGCATAAACAGTACACGCGACGATGTTAAACTTTCTAATTGGTCAACTCGTTTTCATGGGCAGAGTTTTTAAAGCAGTTTAACACAATGTCACAGCTTTTGAATTCTTAGAACACTTCATTTTTCACAAAAATTCAGTATCTCTTTATGTTTAAATTATATTCTAATCTCTGCTCCCCCCTACCCCTCCTTTCTAATAAACACTGTAAGCGGGCGTTTAAACAACGGTCCAGAGTACGCATATCTCACTCATAGATAGGATAGGATCGTACATGTTCGCCATGGTTTGCGATTTTGGCGTAAGACAAAATATAAAGTTGCATGTACATGTAATTCTCGGTTATTTCAGGAAGAAAGTTCCATAATGCGCATTTACTACCCACTAACTTACTCGTCAAAGTACATGAAATAAAGATACATTTCTCAATTTTTTACCTTTTAATCGGGAATCAACAGTCAAAAACATCGAATTGAACGATGCTATAAAACTTAAGACAGAAGTTAAAATTTTAACATATTTTAATTTAAAATATTCTGATACTCTGAACAGTTGAACCCGAACAGTTTTACTTAAAATATGTTATACTGCCAGTATGCCAGGGGCTCGTTTCATAAAAGGTCATACGTCCAGACTTAGCGCTGTGCAGGTGTAAATACGGGACTAGTTTGAATATCTGCGTTTCATTAAAGAGTGACCGACTAAAGTTAAGCCTAAATTTTACGTACACACATAGGTAGGCGTAAGTTCGGACGTAAACATAAATAAGCATATATAATATGAAACGACTAATGTATTTTATCACCAAAGCGATTTAGGTTATATGTTTTGTCACATTCGGATACTGAGAAAGAACGATTTATGCTTTTAATTCTGGAATTTGATTTCCACGGGAGTTTCTTCGGATTTAATGTGCGCAGTGGAGTTTCTCCCGAATAAATGTGCGAGAGAGAGAGAGAGAGAGAGAGAGAGAGAGAGAGAGAGAGAGAGAGAGAGAGAGAGAGAGAGAGATCGAGAGATCATAATTTATGATTTTTAAGTGTCCTAATTTTAATTTTATATGTTGCAATTTATAAACTTACATTGTATTTTTTCTGTACCATTTTTTAAAAACATTTACTATGAACAAGTTATAACTAAATGTAATGTAAACTGTTTACATTACATTTAGTTATAACTTAAACTTTTAAAATTGCTTTCCCAAGAAAATACCTAATTTTTTTTTCTAATTTATACGGTATATTTTATAACCTACGATGTATGTACATGTAGATGCATTAATACTAAAAGCGAATGATACTGAAAGTCGAAGCCGATTAAACTCACATATGCAAATGCACAATCATAAACTTAATATGTGGTTATTAATTTAAAGTGAAGATATGTTATTGATACATGATTTTTAACTACAAGAATGATGATACAATAGACTTTAGAAAAGTCTAAATTCAAATTAATTTGATGAATACAAATTATTGTGTCCAAATTCTGGATACAGAAAGTGAAACAGATCTTAATTCATGTACATTTATAAAATACATTAAATTGCGCTAAAATACAAACCATCTTGAAATGATTGAAAACAAAAATGCATTTATGTTGTTCTATAACCCCTAAAATTCATTTCAATTGAAATCCGCCATGATTAACAGTGACAGAGGTCAGAAAATGGGATGTAAACATCAATATGACAACTTATACATTTACATCGACCCAGTAAATTGAAAAAAATTCAATATGATAAAAGTAATAAAATAACACAAATTTTGGACTATCTAATTATTTAAGATGATATATTGAGCAAATAACACATGTAATGTACCTCAACTAAAATAATGCCGAGTAAGCCCGCTTTTAATTAAACATTATACATGTAATATACAGATAAATCATTTAAGATTTCTGTGTGTTTGCGAATCTCAATAATACTCCTTGCGCTGGTATTCGAGAAAATCATATACACTTTACCATTTTTGAATTTTTAATGTTTTATCTATTTGTATAATTTAAGTTTGATATTTTGTGTTTTTTGTCCGGTGAATTGTTGAAGAGGAAGGACTATTATTTAGCAATTTTAACCTTTGTGTAAAACAAGAATTTATCAAACCTTAAATATTTTTAAATCAAAATTATTACAATTGTTTCTTTAAAATTAATCATTTTTCCACGTGTTACATCCACCTATACATAACAGAGTTATAGATGTAAAGTACTGCGTTGTCAAGAGCTTATGCTAAAGCTAAAGTCTTAAGTGTTCGCTTCTAGTTAATCCGTTTTATAAAATGCAAAATACGCAGTTAGACCTCTCGTAAAACAGATAAAGGTATGTCTATGATAGGTTGGGGAGATAGATAGATAGATAGATAGATAGATAGATAGATAGATAGATAGATAGATAGATAGATAGATAGATAGATAGATACATGTGTAGATGATAGATAGATAGATAGATAGATAGATAGATAGATAGATAGATTGATAGAAAAGTATTGGCTGCGACTTTAAAACACTATTACTCACAGGGATCTATTTCCTATAAGCAAAATGCAAATAGATATACATGTCTATATGTGAAGCTTTTAACGCTCATTTTACGCTATATACAAACAATACTATATTTCAATTAGATTGATAGATAATGAAGAACAACTTTTCCAGCGACATTATTATCGTTGCATGTTTCGTTTTTTTTTTTTGTTATAAAGCAAAAACTTTTTCAGGCGCCTATATCCCTTATTTAAGAGGTCAGTCCCTTTTTTCTGGTCTTAAATGAAAGCCCTTAAATTTATGTTTTATATGCATTTAGAAAATATTTCAAGCTTAAAAGTTACGAAGCGAAATCGCGAGTAAAAGTTAGCAATTTTTAAATCATAGAGTTTGAATTTATAATTAAATTGGTACAATTAGAAATAAAAAGTAATAAAAAAATCAGAGGATAACATTCACAGTCTCAATTTCAAAGATTTCTTACTTTGGATTATTTGCTACGTACCATTTCGGATCCTTTGTCCGGAAACTAATGCACCTAAAATATTAAAACAAAGGAATAACTCAAAACCCGGACGTTAAGATTTCCCAATCTTTTTGTGATAAAAAAACTAAATTTAATTTACAATAGACACTGAAAATTTGAATGAAATCTGACAACAAACAAAAAAGGTATCAAGGTTTAAGAAACGTGTGGAAAAAGAATAATAACTAGACACGATCTCGTTGCGAGCAACGATGAGGTCGTCCGTCCATATTTTGGAAGGAAATATGACATCATCGACTTAAATTTTTGATAACAAAACATGATATGGAGAAAGGAGTGAAGTATCAATTCTTTATTGTATCGCTTCTCTCTTACATTGCTTTTTTAAATACTTGCATTTCTTCCAATTCAGATAGAGCAGATTAAACTTGTTTACCTCTGGTCCCTAAAAACTCTTATTGGGTAACGAAAGAGAAAATCATTATATTGTTAGGGTATATAAACGTATTATACCTAATCTAGCTTTAATAACTTTTCACAAAATGGCTTTCATTAAAGGGCTATAGATAAAAGATTTTAGAGCTCTTTGATCCCCTAATTTAAGGGACCAGTCCTTTTTTCCTGGAATCAAATGAAAGGACATTTAATTCTGAACACATTTTGTCAACAAATGTTTAGAAATTCGCTACCGTTCTTGAGATATATGAGAAAGAAAGTTTCCGGGGCTGATCCCTTATCTCCTTATGGGGGCCGTTTGACGAAATTTTGAAGGTTGCCAATTGTTAAAAACATCATTTTGTACAACTTATCATCAGTACTGCATTTCAAAATATGTTTCCTTTCTGAGATATAGGTGATCAAAATTTTTGACTTTTGGCCCCTAAAAACCCTAAATTGCATAACACATGATAAAATCATTACAATGCTCGGATACATAACTGTGAGATAAACATATTTGCTTCTATTATTTATTACAAAATATCCCTCGGTGAGGAGCTATAGATAAAAGACTTTAGAGCCCTCTAGGTCCCTTATTTATGGAGCCAGCCCTTTTTTTACGTATCAATTGAAAGGTCATTTAATTTCTAAGACATTTTGTTCAACAAGTGTTTAAAAATTTGTCACCGTTTTTGCGATATCTGAGAAAAAACGTTTTTGGGGTTGGTCCCTTATCTCCTTTTTGGGGCCGCTGAACCAAATGTTGAAGCTTGCAATTTGTTACGTACATCATTAAAAGCACCCCATCTTCTATACTGCATTTCAAAATAGTTCTCCTTTTTTAGATATAAGGGATCAAAGTTTTGGACTTTTGGCCCCTAAAAACCCATAATTACGTAACACATGATAAAATCATTATACTGTTGGGCTTCATAACTGTAAGATAAACATATTTGCTTCTATAATTTATTACAAAATATCCTTCGGTAAGGAGCTATAGATTAAAGACTTTAGACCCCTCTAGGTCCCTAATTGAAGGGGTCGGCCCCCTTTCCTTGATATCAGCTGAAAGGTCTTGTAAATTTAAACTTTTTTTTCATTACATATTATAACAAAATGTTTTCCAGAAAAGAGATAAACAAAGAAAAGCACGAAAATCATTTTCATATCTCAAATTCGAGCCCTACCGAGCTCCGGCGTTTCTTGTGCTAAACAAACAGGAATGGTTTTGTTCAGATAAAGAATCTTTTGTCTATCATCCCTAAAATTTTGAAATCAATATCATTTGTAGTTTAGGAGAACACCCTTGCACAAGCCAACCCCCTAAAAATCCTTAAAATGCCAATATCTCAAAAAGGGAACTGACGTCATCAACCAAAATTATTTCCGATAAGGATCAGAACATAGTTGGTAAGATCTGAAAACTTCGTGCAAATCGGTCCAGCCATTTCTGAGATATTGCTTGCACAAAAAGTGGTAAGAAAAAAGAAGAAGAAGAAGAAAAAGAATCCGAAGAATAACAATAAGGTCTTCCGTTGGAAACGCAAGACCTTATTAATGAAGAACTACCGTCAGAATCAGTACAATGTCTTCTGTTGGAAACGGAAGACCTTAATTTGACGGAAACCAAAAAAAAAAACATTGTGACGTGTACATGATTTTCTGGAATACCAGCGCAAGGAGTGTTATTTAGTGTCGAAAACACATGGTAATCTTAAATGAATTATTCGCATAATACATGTATAATATTTAATTCAAAGCGGGCTTGCTCAGTATTATTTTGGCTGAAGTAAATGACTTGTGTAATCTGCTCAATAGAATTATCAATATATGATCGTAAGTAATTAGGTAGTCCAAAATATATGTTATTTATTACATTTATCATATTCAAATTTTGAATTTACTGGGTCGGTGTAAATTTACAAATTGTCATATTGATTTTTACATCCAATTCTCTTACCTCTGTCGTTTGTCATTACACAGTTCAATTGATATGAATTTGGTGGTTCTAAAACAAAATTAATGCATTTTTGTTTTGAATCATTTCGCGATGTTTTGAATTGTATCGCAATACAATGTAGTTTATACATGTCCAATGATGTATACATATATAATGATAAGCTACAATTTCTGTATCCAGTATTCAGAAAAAATAATTCGTATTTATCAAATCAGTTTGAATTGCAGACTTGCTTAAACTCTTATGTGGCATCATTTGTGTAGTTAAAAACCATGTATCAATAACATATCTTCACTTTAAAAGGAGAATCACAAATTAAGTTTACAATTGTGCATTAGTACTAGTGAGTTTACTTGGCCTCGATTTTTAGTATAATTTGCATTCAATATTATTTAATGCATTTACAGGTATATACATCGTTTATTATACTTTCATGTTCATATATAAACCGCAAAAAAAAAACCCAGCTTTTTTCTTGGGAAGTAATTTTATTGAAAGATTTTGAAGAGGTAAAGTTATTACTAAATGTAATGTAAGTTTGTTCATGGTTTATGTTGTAGAAAGAAAAATAGTGGTTTAGAAAAATATAATGTAGGTTTATTAAATGCACACAAAAAATCAAAATTTGGGTACGTTTTTTTATATAAATTATTATCTCTCTCTCTCTCTCTCTCTCTCTCTCTCTCTCTCTCTCTCTCTCTCTCTCTTTGGGAGAAACCTTCGTGTGCACATTCATTCCAAAGAAACTTCCGTGACAATCAAAGTTCAGAATTAAGAGTAAAAATCGTTCTTTCTCAGTATCTGAATGTGACAATACATGTAACTTAAATCGCAATAGTGATAAAATACAATAGTCGTTTCATATTATATATGCTTACTTATGTTTACGTCCGAACTTACGCCTACTTATGAGTGGACGTAAAATTGTGGCTTAACTTTAGTTGGACGTAAAGATGCGTTCTTTAATGAAACGCAAGTATTCGAACTAGTCCCGTTAATACACCGGCGCAGCGTTAAGTCTGGACGTACGACCCTTTATGAAACGAGCTTCTTGTATATTGGTTGTATAAGAGATCTTAAATAAAACTGTTCGGGTTCAACTGTTCAGAATATCAGAATAGACATCGAGTGTGGTCGGTTGCAGATTAATAGAATCATTCCACACCGTGAATTTTGACTCTGATCAACCCCACAATAGTATAATATAATGAATGATTATTTTACCTTTCAAGTTTGTTTGCGATTTATTTTTTCGGCGCGTCACAATAAAGTCAATAAGCATACATGTTATTTTTAATTAAAGTATGTTGAAATGTTAACCTCTGTCTCAAGTCTTATAGCATAGTTTTATTCATTTTTCGACTTTTAATTGCCGATTAAAAGGTAAACAATTGAGAAATGTATCTCTATTTCTGTACTTTGACGAGTAAGCTAGTAGGTAGTAAATGCGCATTATGCAACTTTCTTCCTGAAATAAACAAATATTACATGTAAATGCAACTTTTAATATTATATTTTGTCTAACGCAAAAATCGCAAACCATGGCGAACATGTACGATCCTATCCTATCTATGAGTGAGATATGCGTACTCTGGACCGTTGTTTAAACGCCCGCTTACAGTGTTTATTAGAAAGGAGGGGTAGGGGGGCAGAGATTAGAATATAATTTAAACATAAAGAGATATTGAATGTTGGTAGAGAATAAAGTGCTCTAAGAATTCAAAAGTCGTGGCATTGCTATTGTAGATAATGATATATTATCGCTATAACGTGTATCTTTTTGGTCCTGTCAGGTAATGTTAAAAAAAAAATAGGTCAAGTATTCAACCAGTGGGAAGCTGTTTAATCTTGTCTTTGTACTGTGTATGAACAGTATCTGTTAACCATTTGTAAACCTTGAGTTCATAAGTCTTATCGGAGACCGACCCTGTCCAAAACAATTATGATCGCGGTTTCGTTTTTGGTATTGTAATTTCAATATTATCAAAAATCGAAGTATGAATCTAATTAAAATGGTGCATATTCATTTGAACTGCAAAAAAGCCCTATCTAAAAAAATACAGGCGCAGTAATATTGTATTAACACAATTTATTACCTATGTGTGTTATATTATAGAAAAAAGTACCAAGATGCAAGGCTTGGATTTTTCTAAAAAAAAAAAAAAGCAAAAAAGCAAAATACCAGTTATATACACTTGTTCCAGACATGTAAAACTGCAGAACACAAAAGAAGCTTAAATCTATTTGGAATTATCCGTACAAATGGGGTACTCTATACACAATGTTTTCCAGACAAAGATGACTTAAAATACCAATGGTTAATTATTTGATTATCAAATGACGTAAAATTGTGGCTTAACTTTAGTCGAACGTAAAGATGCACTCTTTAATGAAACGCAAATATTCGAACTAGTCCCATATTAACACCGGCGCAGCGCTAGGACTTGACGTACGACCTTTTATGAAACGAGCCCCAGAGCTTATGTCGGAGAGTAAAAACCCGTGCAATGCATATTCAAATGTCACCCAGCAAGGTGACCAACAACTGAACATATAAGAGGTGAAACTAAATACGAATACCTGTTATTCGAACCTTTATTACATGTTAATAAACCTGATCAATTGGAAGACGAGACAAAGTGTTTAAACGCTTTAAACAGTGTGTGTATTTCTATTTAGAAATTATATTAACATAATTCAAGGAACTTGACTTTTGAAATCAGGCAATTTTTTCTGGTGTAAAGAGGTGAAAGATAATTGGTTTGTATCCAAATCATTAATGTACAAACAACATTGGAACGTCCGCACCGAACGGCTTCAAATAAATATAGTTTACTTTATATGAATAGACTTACGATCACCATATTTTGTTTTTTACTGTCTATACATGTAACAACTTTCAGATGTTAATCTAAACGCTAATCAGAGCATTTATTTTTTTTCAAAATTATCGATTGGTTCTTTTAATTTTCAATATGACTGAATAATAAGATTGAAAGAAAAATGTCTTTCTCATTTTTTTTTTTACCTTCAACGATGTGCATCTTCAAGGGCAATGTCGCTTAGGAGAGCAAAGTGGTTCATAAACTTTTTTTTTTAATTTTAGATACGATAACTACTTTTACAATAGTTACAATTGCTGTCTTCTGTATGATCGCATGCGTCATTCTCTTTTGCATTTGTCGCCGTGTTACAAAAGGTGAGTAACAACTACAAATTAATTTCGTTACTTATACATGTAAATAATTAAATGTGAGTTTATCTTGTAATCATATTTCTCCTTTTACCAGCATTAACGGCTGAAGTGACAATCAAATTTTACGGAGTTCGAATCCCACTGTAACAACTGTTCATGATACAACACATTAAATACAATAAACACTATAAAAAATATAATTTATGAATAATAATTTATAATTCATTCTCGTTTGTAAAGGTGTTTAAAACAAAAAATAGTAGCAAAAAGACGCGTTACATCAATGTTGCGATATGCTATTATTTAATCATGTCGCTGATCAAGGGAAAGTTTGTTAGCTTTCCAAGATTTATTGAATGATGCTTGAGACTAGAAAATGTTCACATTTCCAAACTATTTACTGGTACACTTTTTGTTGAAAGTCAAGGGTTTGTCTTTTTTCCATGGAAATACATGTACGAGTAAATGTCTCAATATTTTTTTTCGAACAGCCCACATATAGAGAAATTTAACTATTTTTGTTTTTACTTTTAGACGATTCAGATCATCTCATTGAGACTTCAAGCATCCAGCTTAGTGAGAAAAACAACAGAAGGCAATGTAAAGCAGTATTAATATAAACAGAACAATGTGGGCATATTTTAGTTAAATGAATTTAATTAATAAATATTGAAGTTGTTGTGCATTACTTTAATTGCACTGTTTGGTGAAGTCCTTCTTTAAATATATGTAAGTTATGCCAAAAAATCCACGTCCATCGTAATATACATGTATAGATGGGTTTTATTGTAAAGAAAACACACGTCCTACTGAATAATTTTTTATCATAGTTGTACGTTACTGCATTCATTTTCTATAATTATGCCTTCTGTCAGTTTGTCGCTATATATTAAAAAAAATATATTTTCACATAGTATACAAAGGGTTTACAGCGTAAGCATACTATGCCGAAATAGAGCACGGCAAAATGGCCAAGGCGACCCGGGTTCAAACCCCGAAGGCCGCAAATTTTTTTTTTTTTACTATTTTTCGCTTAGATCAACGATTTTATCTTTGAATTGATAAGTTTGATCTAATCTATCCAAAAATCGGACTTTAGACCCACTCGTTGCTTGCAACGAGATCGTGTCTAGTTATTATTAATATTATTTATTACTGAAATATATTACCAAGTTTCATAAAAATGTGTTTTTGTTCATCAGACTGACGTGCCTTTTTTGCAGGAATTCAGTATTTTGTGCTGCTTTTTAGGAAATCAGCAATTTATTATTATAGCCTTGCATTGTTAAAAAATGAATAGAGGTACATTGATATAATTCCTTCATTGTATTTGCCTAAAACCTTGCCACATTATAGATGCAGAGCTCTCAGGTGTAGAACTGGTTTTTAAGTTATGAGTAATTTGTTACCTGAGTTCTTTTTAACACTTATATTTAAAGTTACTATCTGTGATAATGCTAAAAGCGTTTCTTTTGCGTTTGATAGTCATTTTTATAGAGCAATTTTGATTTTAGAAGTACAAATATTTTTCACGGTAACCATGTCACATGTATCTATCCTTTGTACAGGTATTTATTACTGTCAATCAGGGGATGAATATGGGCATTTCGAAAAGTTTTGTGAAAAATTTCTTCCGGGAATTCTAATAAAAGAAATAGAATCGGGCCAATCTAGCCCGCAACGCCTCGCGCTAGTGCTATTCCCTTCCTCTGCAAACCGGCAAGATCCAACGAACAGTCTTAAACAGTTATTGACGGACACGCTATTCAATTATCAAATATCAGGTGAATGTAACATTGAGTCAATTATATATCTTATATTAATTAAAACGAATGAAATAAAATTGATTGATTGTTAAGTGTATATTTAAACATAAAATAAAAATTGCTACCTTATCAAACTTCGTCAAGTTAATGATGCTTTGTTTGTTTTCAGATCCCGATGAAATTTGGATTGTTCAAGTTTCATTTGATGAAAACAACGGTGATGATCCAACAAATTTGATGGATAGAGACACATTCGAGTATGCCAAAGCAGATCGTCCAGAAAATATTGTTTGGTTCATCAACATTGTATACAAAACTAACTTTGAGTTTTCAACCTGTGACATTAACACAAGAGCTGCTGATCAGTTGAAATCACATGTAGCAACTTTCAAAAGACGTCCATAACATGTTTACTTGGTCTTTTCTACATAAACAGTGCATTCGTATAAATTCACGGGTTTTTTTTGGTTCGTAATTTACAAAAACGGTGATAGATCAATTATTAACTTTTGATAAAAGATTAAAACTAATAACAGATATGTACTTGCAAGTTACATGTATTGCAGACGTGGAAAACATTACGATGGTTTTAATTTCACTATGTTCACGGTTAGACGTGAACATTAAGCTACTGTAAATATTCACTGTGCATTTGCAAACTCCGTGTATGCCGCCATTAAAGATGATATTGAAAGATTTGTGCATAGGTTGGGCCAAAATTACCACTTCCCTACCGTAATTATAGTACTTTTAAAAACACAAGCATACATATTATGTATGATTTATGTTTATTAAACACCTACATGTAATAATACCAACGGAACATTCAATTCACCTTAACCTTTAAACACCCTTCAGGTCTACGGCCCTATCAAAGCTATTGTAGTTATTTCGGACCTCTTCAAAAGAGATTACTATACAACCTGCGGGTTGTTTGCGATTGGCATTCATATTGCAGTTCGCGTTTAAGATTAATTGATTGTAAAGTCGTACATATTTTGAACATATTACGCCCCCTAATGTTCATGCTCAAAATGTCGGGTGTGCAATATTCAATAGTGCGAATTACCTTCGATAACATACTTAAATTATCTTTCTAAAAGTTTTAATGGACTTTGGACAGTAACTTAAAGTGATTCAAAAAAATATTAATGTAAATGTATGGTTACATGTTCATTACAAATCATATACATATTCATAATATGTATGTGTTTCAATCTCTATTTAAATTGACGTCGATTGACCGTGAAATTAAAAACACCGTGAATGGTACTAACACAGAAAATCGTGACATTTTAGACGTGTGTAATTATAGACGTTTAGCGTATATTATGTATCACACTGCCAGGTAATCCTAGGTCTTCGTTTATTAGTGCTACCCTATTTTCTCTGTTATTAGTGATACAGAGGTAACAACGTTATTGTTAACATGCCAATCGTGTTAATTAGTTTGTGTAACGTGGGTGATCGTTCGTGCAACGTGCGGGATCGTGCGTGTATCAGGAAAATTGGTTTGCGTTTTTTACCGTGCGTGTTCGTGCGTGATCGTGCGGTTTTTCTGCTTTGTAACTTTGTGTACGGAATGCCAGGATTTATTCTTAAATCAACAAGTAGTTTTTGGAAAACAATGTGAATTTAAAACTTTTTTTTTAATAGAAGAACATTGGCAGTTGTTAACATTCAATATCTTTTTCGTCGTTAAATACATTTAGTAAGTATTTCCATAGCTCATTCAATCCTTTGTTCGGTCGAGTTAGTTTTGCATTATTTTATAATCAATCTTTATCAAGCATCCATTGTGTCTTGACACATAATTTTAAGCACGAGCGATACGTTGAATGAAAACAGTTAAGCTTAACCATTCCCCGTTTTAAACTAAACGATTGTTCCCAACGTTTTTCTTTCAAACGAAAATACGATACGCATTCCTATCTGTTGAATTGTGTTAGAGTATGAAAATTGTGGATTTAAATAGATAAAGTTATTGTAATTAATTCATCTAAACAGTATACGTATAAAAAAAAAAGTTATATCCACCCTTTTTTTTAATTCATACATCTGTACATATACCCTAAGGGCAGTGCTTGATCATGAGTTGGTCAATGGATATTTGTGATCTTGGTTTTTATTGGTTGTTTATGTCAGGTTGAATTTGGTTGGTTTGTATATTTTGCTTTATGTGTTTTACCGCCAAGTTTGACAATATTTGTCTGGACATTGACCAGAGCAGACATATATATCTATATTGTCTAGTAATTTAAATGTGGACCAGACCTTGCTCTTTTTCCGGTACGTTAACTCAAATACTAATATTCTATAACACTTACTATTAAACTGGTTCACGACTACTAATGTTCATAATTAAGATACATACTATTTTAAAACTTATACGCTAGATGCTTTGGGGACTATTTTGCTGCGAAAGATATTTGAGACATTTGGTTTTATATAAATTTTCGAAATTTTCTCACACGCAAATAAAAGTTCAGGTTTACACTAGCAGTTTTTTGCATTTTTACAGCGAGAATAGTACGCAAACTTTTGGGGTTTGTCGTACAAAATTAGGAAACTTGTATGTTAAAACGACACAAGTATATATGTTAAATCAAGTTATTTTAAATAAGTGACGTTTTAAAGAGACATAATTACGCAAAAGTGTACACTTTTCATTTAACACTGTTGTAAGATTGTTATTGGAAAGAATAAACTTTGATACAATGCACGTAAAAGCAAATAATAAATTCAAGGTACGGCGAATGTTAATGTTTAAAATAAATTAGCAAAAAGTAAAACGTTTTATTACGAGTTGATGTATATGAACTCAGTATAGTCACTGCTAAGGGGTTTCCCATCACTGGGTTAAATCACATTTTCGTATTGATTGTCAAACTAATACATCAATTATCAAAATGCAATCATTTGAATCATGAAAGGATGACTTCTTTTATCTGAGGTAAAATTTGTTATCAACGTTTTTTAATCAACAGAAAATCATGATCTTCTTTTTGTTAATTGATATCAATCCGCACAAGAATATAGGTTCAAGGAAAATCTTCTGACACATTTCATATACTAAGGATACAGCATTGTCGCAATCAATAAATTGTATAAAACATATCAAGTATGTTTCTTCATAACTAAGAACATTTTAACTGACTGATAAAAATGTCGCTATAATTAAATTTGACGTATGTGCATGTATATGAAACTTCAGTGATACCCGCGCTGTAATCGCAGTTATGCAGATGAGCTCAGCTGAATGTTGGACGTTTAACGTTTTCCTACGCAAGAGTTGAAATTCAAGAACATAAATGCGTTTCACTACTTACACTTTATCAAACGTGGAATGATTTTAGTATGACAAAACAAAGAGTTGAAGCACAAAAGTTGAAAATAATAAGGGGGGGGGGGGGTCTATGTGATCTTTCGTCGAGGTGAAGGTCAGTGTGGCCCTGCAACATGCACATCAGGAAAACTGCGCGCCTGTTTATATACGTCATAGATTAAAAATAGATTAGGGTGGTAGTTACTGTGTGACGATATATAGTTTTGAGCAGCGTTGATTAAGAAATAATATCATAAACATGATGTTTTTTTACAAATCAGTTTGATAAACAGAGGCAAACTTTTTTACCCAGTCTATAGAATGGCAGCTTGTATTTTATAGTTAATGGTGTGCATTTTGGACATGAGTATAATTTTGTCATTCTGTTTTTTGCTTTCTGATGTAATGATTTGAATTTTATATTAAGTATATTACATTTATATATCAATGTAGAATAACTTTAAATGCTATATAATAAAAACAACAAGAACGAAATCTACACGCCCCGTTTATCATTTGGTCATAAACTATGCAGCGACCTAAGGAAAATCACAGACTGCACGGAATATAATTACGTAGACGATTTCGGTGTTTCTTTTAGCTAACGTACTGATGAATATTAACAGTCATTTTGGGAATTGTATTTACATTTTACAATCAATTTATTAATTTGTTTAAAAAAATGTAAATATAAACAATAAAATGCTTCTTTGACCATTCATGTGGGTTATGAAGGTAGCGATTATTGCAGAAAAAATTACATATTTATGCTATGTCTCCACCTTCATATCCCCCATGAATCACCAAAGAAAGCATTTTATTGTTTAAATATAACACAGGCACCTGACATTTTTAAAAACTTTTTTTCCAAATGAAAAAAAAAAATTTTAAAGAGAAAAGTTTAAAATGTCACGTGCATGTGATTTACAAACCCTTAAAAATCTTGTGTCCATATAGTTATGTAAAAATGGTTTGATAAAAATGGAACAAGGCTCTGAAAGGAAGCATAATAACTTGATGAATGACAGAAAAGAGACCATCATTTGACCATATTGACGGTTTGCTCTCAGTGAAGTAGATACATATAAATCACAGGCACAGACGTTATACATTTCTTTCATAATAAAAAATGTATACCCTCTACCTAATAATAAGGTCCCGGTATAGAGGGTAGATATAATATTATTTAATTATGAGAAAGATATATAGTTAAATGTGGCCGATTGAATGTACTTAACATTATTTGTGTTAATCGTCATAACAATACAAACCACCTGTTTAAAGCTGCATTGTCTAATTTTTTGGCTACTACAGTATCAAATGATTTTCCATACAAACCAATCTTATTTTTGTTAAGCCAGAACTCACATTAACACTTGTGTCAAAGTCGTAATACAATCATCCCCGCCTCGACTTCAGGGGCGAATTTTAAAATGAGGCAAAATAACGCTATACCCTTTATATGACGTGTGTTTTGGTGAAAAAAACCTATAATTTTTTTCATTGAAATATGGCTTAATTGACCGGGAAAACTACCGTAATGTCTGCTATTATACACATACTTAGCATAACCATCAGTGTACAACAAATTTGATATAAAATCGGACCATGCAGCTTTAAAAAAGGTTTGTTCTGTTTTCCTGTTTTTGTATGCGTAATTTTCAGACTAAACAATAAGTAAAACTCATATGTATTGCCTTTTTATGTTATGACAACTGTTTTAGTCAGTTTTGGGCAAAAACATACCAGTTCAGTTTATGTTTACAATTTGACCCTCAAATGTACAAGATGGCTGAACATAATAACAAAAATTTATCAACAGAAGACAGCAACATTTGCCGGAAATTCATACCAACAAAACACATATGTAAACAATAACAAGACTTGATTTTTGTTTACAAAACAAAGAAACAAAAACTCTGTATCGTGCTTCTAACTCAATATATGACTTTTAATTTTGGCCAGACAATAAAAATACCCAAATTAACCTTTCTGAACATAAAGAAAAATGCAAAATGAAATTTAAAATGTTCAGTCTAAGTCAATTTAAAGAATTTTAGATATGCTCCTCTAAATAATTACTTATTTAAAAAATGATCTTTCACGATTCATGATTTATTTATCTTTGTTATGTTATGGCCTAGTATGATAAGATACATATATACTTTATTAATTATTTATTTTAAGTTCTGCTTATTGCAATTGAGAGCAGAAAAGGGCAATAAATGTCTGATTTATGAAGCATCAACTCGTGTCAGTACTTTCAATACTTTGATTTCACACCTTCTGCAGAAATACAGTGCATAATTAAAATGCTTAAAATGAAAAAAATCAGAATTGATAATTTTGTTTCAGAGAATTGGAGAGAGATAGAAAGAAAGAGAGAGGGAAATAAATGTCAAGTAAATTTTTTAGATGTTCCAATTCTTATCAAAATCTCATTATCGCCATTTTTATCAGAAAAAAAATATTTTCTAAGTGTTTCATAAAAGAGCGTTTAAAACCACATTGCATAAGCAACAATCAACTGTTTCTCAGTACATCTTGCTGTGTAAATATACTACTTTAACCAAAGAAAATGATAAAATGGATATCTTTGCTTTTTTCATGGATGCCCTAAATAAAAGTGTTTTAAAAATTCAGTTCCTGTTAATTCATCCCCTTTCTTAACCTGTTGTCACAGAGGTATTACTGTTAAGAATATCATAAAAGAACTTTGACTTTTACATTTCATAAATTTATACAGTGGGGCCTCAGATATCCGGACAGATAATCGGACTCTTCAGTTTAAGGACGATTTTATTTTGGGAACATATTTTTTATATGTTATTTTGTCTCATTTATCCGGAATTCCGCGTTCCGGATTCGGACGGTCTGTTTTTACCACAAAACATTGATATAGTACTCATCTTGCTTCATTTAACCGGACAGTAAAATTCGATGATACCATACTCAGTACAAAAGATTACCCCTGTCAATTAAGTTTCACACCTTTTTTACGTGCTAGACCCTCATGAGAAGCTTGTATAAACAAAATGACTTCCAAAATCACTTTCAACAATTGGAAAACTGTGAACAGCAGTGTATCACACACATATTACACTTGGACACAAAGAATTTATGTAGACTCAGTTATCATTATTGTCCAGTTAATATTTCATGACAAAATAATAAAAAAAAGCAGAGTTTTTTATATCTAAAAACGTTCATAACAACAGACAACTCCAGCATGTGTTGTTATTAGGTATGAAAGGCAAAAAACCTAGTATCAACACTGGGAGCCATTGTATACAAATACATTATCATTCATGACAACAATAGACACATTTCAGATATCCGGACGATTGGACTTGGGAACGAAAGCGTCCGGATAACTGAGGCTCCACTGTGCATGTTTTCTCTAATAAACAGCTTTATAGAATGGATTATGCTTGTATATAACCTTTACATCTTACTGTACACTATCATAAAACTCATCTAAACTAAGAAAAGTGCTACATTATGCATTAATATCATTAGTGTATGTAATACTTTTGTCGAGTACTTGTTTATCAAAATAAGATTTCCCTCCAATATGGATCAAAGATTAATAAAAATAAAGGTGAGTTTGCAGTTACACCAGACTCTTATGTATTATATTGTCAACCCATGTTTTAAATGTATATAACCAGAACTTGTTTTTAATGATTTCAAAAGTATATAAATGTATTCAATACCATATGATGTCAATTTATTAGGGCCGCACTCTGCAGGCGCCCTATAGTGATCAGTTCGTCCGTCTGTCCATCCATCCTTTTGGCTGTCCCTCCGTCGTTGACCTCTTATACGGAGCATATCTTTCTCCTCTTGGCCCAATCTTACTCACACTTCACCAACAGAGTGCCTTTCAGTAAATAGTGTCCAGTGACCTTGAACCTTGTTTCAAGGTCAAACTTGAAAGTCATAGCGGAATTATTTGAAAATCATTGTCCAGATCATATCTTTTCTCTGTTTGGTCCAATCTGGCTTATACTTTACAATGCATGCCTAGTTTACACAGTTGCATAGTTATGTATTCATTTGCATACAAATATATTTAAATCTTTACGCTTTTTTTTTTCAATTACACATATTCTTATGACATATTTATTTGTTTCATTTCATATCCACTACGTGTACGTTTTATCATAACGCTTATTTTGTTATGTGGAGCTTTATGATATTTAGTTTATATAGATCCTTGAAATCTTCTTTCCTAATTTCCCACGTCAGGCCACGGTGTTACTCTGAAGAGTATCCTCCTCTATATGCCGCAGCCCTGTTCCCAATCTGTCATCTGCCATTCAATCAACTAAATGTTAACTGAATGGTCCGGAAAGGTGACTGAATTACATAGCTATGCCATTCAGCCACATTTCAATAATATTTCAGTCATGTTTCAGTTGAGATAATGGCAGAAATTCATCATGTGATGAAAAGAGAAGGCAGAAGGACATCTTCTAGATTGGCTACTTTATTATTCATTTATTTATAACAATTTCACAAAATTAATATCAGTTAATTTCCATGAAGTTTATAAACAATAATATTAATTAAAACAAAATATTTAAAGCAGAACAATATATAGGTTTAACCTTCTTAACCTATTAATTTTTTAGACTGGGCGCCTATAGAACTTGTATAGAAAGAAGAGACAGAAAGACAGCTTTTAAATGACTACTAGAGATCTGTGTTTAACCGTGCACCTTGTATACGCACGGAAACAGCTATGACATTATCGCCCTAATAAGTAAATGCGATCAAGTCCATTCTATTGATCTGATGTACCGTAGTCAGTAGTAGCATTTGAATTATATTTCTGACCCGGCGCCGACAGGCTCATCACTGGACTTTAAAATTACACATTTCTCATTGAGCAAAAAGGGATACGTTATATATATAATGCACACCCAGTTCTATATGTAAATACGTCTAAACTAAAATCAACTGAAACATTCTTTTATACTTTACATAATTCACTAAAGAATCGAACGAAAAAGATATATCAATTTCGTTTCTGACAATTCAATTTGCTTCGAAACAAACTTAAATATCGTTGGAAATTAGAATATTCATTTTGTTTTAGCTATGGGCTTATAACTACTTACATCGTTAATTGTTTCTTATTATCACTTTAGATTTTTCGCAAACTAAAAATGCATATACTAAGTAAACATACTGTCTTCTTCATTTACGCATGATGTATTTTTCTACATTAATTAAGGAATGCATATAGTAGTATAAACCTTCCTTAAGGGATGGGTTTTTCAGATGGGAAGGTCAAAGGCCTATTTTGGTAACTTTACTTTGTGAATGTAATAGATTTGAATTTTTGGGGTGTTATAGCCGTGTCCCACCATTCCAACAACTTTATCCATGCATAGCATTTTTTAAAAAGGATTTCAAGTCATATTGACGGGAATTGGCAACTATGAGCTTGTGCATTTATTTAGCAATTATATTTTAAAAGCCCTTAATATTAGAAGATAGGCTTGCATCGAGTAATTATGAGCATCGGATATTTCATTTAAAAAAAAAATTAAGTCAAGAAAAGTCATACAAATGACGATTTACATATAGCCATATACAATGTTTGAAGACTCAATACCAGAATTATCATTTATCTGTTACCACTAAACACAAAATCTTTTTGGAAAACACAAGTTCATAATTACATGCGAAGCACTGTAAAGGTTGAATATGTAGTCTCACCGACTAGAAAGTAGAGGAAACGTTTACCATGATATGACACAAAACAGCAAGTTATAATTTAAGCCAAACAATAATACCATATTATTTTAATCTTTTGAATATAAATAAGAGAATGTTTACCTTATGAAACGTGCTGCTGTTTTAATGAAATATGTAGTCTAAAAATAAAATACTCAAAATATTAAGCAAAAGTCATATCAATTTTAACCCAAGCTCATTTTTTACATTTGTTGTAATAGAAGACCAACTGTAATCAAAGATGCAGAATTTACTAGGTTCCTATAATTTAATCATTTTTTTGAAAGTTTTTATTCAAATGAAAGTTCACCCTTGCCTTGCGATGTTGAATTATCAACACATATCACGTGACTTTTATATCACGGGCCAGTGCTTTGTGTAATCGTAGTGACATTATACAATGCTCTTCCATTTAACATCAGATTTCTAACCATACTATTTTAATTTGACATGTATAATGTTTTAAAAGATTTACCTTATAATAAACATTTAAATCCCTTAATTTTTTTCATAATATTTGGAACAGTACTGAAAAGATAAAATATTGAACCCTTTGGCTTTCCATACATTATTGGATTTCCCGTTGGGTTTTACGCTGCTCGAAGAATGTCAATCCATTAAGTGAAACTAGATATAGAGTAGCCATAGCAGTACTGGTACGTACAATATATGAACTCTTTCAATCGTTATATTATGTTATACTTAGCAGTATCTTGTTCCATTGACTAGATAATTGCAAAGAAGGGTTTACCCTTGCATTATTGAAATATTTGTGAATTATCAACACTAAGGGTCATGGAAGTGGCATTAAATATAAATGTTGTTTCATTTATTATCAAATTTATAAGATAATGTTATAATATAACATAATTATTCTGTATTGATAGACGCTTATTTTTGTTTTTATGAAATTTTTTCGATAGTACACCGCGACAGTGCTGCGTAGAAAGAATATTAAACCCTTCGGCTTTCTATACAATATTCGATTTCCCGCTTGGGTTCATCGCAGGTCTTAACATGTCAAGTCACAAAGCGAAACCGAAACAAAATAAAATAACAAAAACAGTATTAGTATGTAAAGTTTATATCTTCTAATTGTTACATAGTGTTATTTCGTGCCATTGACTAAATGTGTGCATCAATAGCATTGTTAAGAATTCAATCGTATATAAATGGAAACCATTTTTTTTGCATCCATATTTCTGATTATTTCTCATAAGAAGTCACCTCTTACCTTACGCTTATTGTTAAATAACTTTAAATCGTTTTTGGGAAAGTTCAAATCTTATATCAATCGGGATAATGTATTTTTGAACAATTATACATGTGCATAGTTTCTTGCAGAAAGCTTGCGTTTAAATGGATAACTGTATATTTTACACATTATTATGGCCGATACAGTCTGTCTCTTTAAAGTCTTTGTTGTAAAGATTTGGAATCTGTGTTCTTTGTGTGTTGTGGTACATTACAATCAATTTAAAACAATACAGATTCCTCTCAAATGAAGAGAGATAATAGTGTAGGGCCAGCTCTTTTTCTCTATGTATATTGGATGACCTGATAATGCGGAAGAATGTTCACAGATTACAAAGTTTTACGATTGATCCCTACGTATCGTGAGAAAGTAACATTATCTTAATTAATGATTTAGTGGGGATTTTATTTAAAACAAAGAACATTCACGATAGAATGTCAAACATAACAATTTAGTCATTGATGTATATAAACATTATGTATAGCGTATCAAAACCCTAATATTAAAAATAATCTTTCTGACATGTTAAGTTTCAGATACAGGAAGAATAATGAACATTTGAATAATGGGACTTTTACTGTTTCGTGTGTGTCTAGTCATTAACGCATTTAACATCGTAACAGAAAATCCGGTAAGTATAAAACAAACTTTAATACTTCTGATTGTGCAACTTTATATTTAGTATATACAAGTATGTTACTCTAAAAAAATCATCTTTATGCATGTATGGTGTAACAATTCTCATCAACAAAATTAATGAGCTGGCCAAAATTTTAAAGTGTTTTTTTTTAATCAAAAAGATTGGAAATATGTTGTTTTTATGAACTTAAACATTATTTTGTCGATTTGAGGTTCTTTAGTAAATTCCTTTGGTGTCTATTTATTCGCTTAGGTAAAGTCCATGCTAAATAGGATTTAAACAATGCACTTTATAGTTTTATATTATATTTTTAGTGTTGACCATACTTTATTTATTATCTTAGGTGGCAGGGGACAGTTTTTTTATACAATTCATTGTAGCCAAGGGATGCATGTCTTCGGAACTCTGTAACTAGAATTTCCTCAGTTCCCATTCAGCACAGATACCTTTAATTCACTCTTTATAAGGCCAATCACCAATTTCTGAAGAAGATAACTAACCAAAACCTGTAAAATTCTCTACATACTGGTGTTTATGAGATTTTGACCCTTTCATATTTTGCTGATTTTTCATGATTGTTCAGCTTTTTAGCCCTCCCCCAGCTAATTCCCTGCAGAGGGTTGACCTTCCGCACCGTGTGCATGTTGCCCTATCACATGTCAGAAACTTACCGGTGTATAGTTTACAATGTCCCATCCACCTACTTTTCGTGTTATTTTACCTCCCGTCTGTAACTTGCAATTTCACTGTGTAAAGTCAGCACAAAAGTCATAGCCGCAGGTTTCGCATTTTACTTCTGATTCTCATGTACCTAACATAAGGGGCCTACATATTGCATATCAATTTCAACAAGAGACACCTCTCTAACTAATGATAATCATTAAAAATCATTTCATGAATTTTAGCAACACTCATAAGCCTTCAAGTACAGAAATTCTCAATTTTACAAAAATTTTGACGGGTACTTTATTCGAAACTGTCCCTTGCTACCTTAAATTATTAAATATTTGTAGATACATCATATTTTCAAACGATGTTCATTTAATACTATTAAAGATATCCAATGATTTATATTCTCTAACACCCAATCAAGCTGTACAAGTTTCAATAAAATGGTAGAAATGAAATAATACGAGAATGTTTCATTGCGCCAGTTATAAAACTACCCTGGTGAAAACGTTTAGATATGTGGGAGGTACATGTAATACGAAAGACCTCCAAACCGAGAAAAGATGTGAACATTTCGCATTATAAATATTTTTTTTGTTTTTAGAATTTTCGCAGTAAAAAAAATATAATATGCCATTACGAATGTCTTAGATATTTTGAATTGCCTTTCTTTGAGAGGACTGTATATTTTTTTAAAAGGTGAGATGCGCTGCATGAATACCTTTGGACTGACTATAATGATAACGTTACAAACATCTGGCACAAAACAATATTTGAAAAATATATATATATATGTTATGGTATTATTTAATTTTATTGCATGTAAATGCAAATGCATTTGCTGTACATGCAACCCAAACAACATCAAAAGCTGCTTTGTAGCACGAGAGTAAACATATTTAATCTTAAAATTATTGTGCGCAATATAAAGGCAAAATTAATTTTACAAAACGTAACTCGGGTATTCATGTTTACAAAAAAAACATCATTTCTTTGCAACCTACATGTAGTGACTAACAAAGTTAAATTGACTTTTATTATTAATCACCAACAGAATATGTTTAATCACATTCTTCCAGAAATAGATTTGGTTAATACTTCAAAAAATGATAACGTTATTTGAACAAAGTTTTTGCAACCACAAATAACCCGTCATTTCTAGCCATGACTCCTGGGTAAGATATTACACCTTTGAGACTTTATGACGCATCTACAAGGCATCCCCAATGGTTTTCTAACAAATGATATTTGATATTGTGTAAAATGTAGCAAGAGTTCTGGAAAGCGGGGTTTGGGGTAAAAAGGCTTCATTTTTAGCTAATTTGTTGCATGTTTTAAGCGCTATTCAAGCATTAAAAGAACACAAAAAATCAAATCCTAAGATATGATAAGTAAAATCAGTAAAGTGTAATAGCAGTATGAGAAATAAAAACGCGACTGGCGGACCGAAGGAATAATAACAATAAACCTGAATTTTATGAAAAAAGTGAGGGCATAATCAACAGGTCAAGTTAAAAACAATGTCATCAGAGTAATTGTGAAATAGTTCAACTAAATGTGTTCAAGGTATCAAAACATACATTAATGCACAGTAGTTACAGCATGAACACTTAATAGACTCCCTTAAGAAATTTTCTGCTTATTTTTGTCCTCGACATTTTAATTATTTAGCAATCAAAAGAAAACTTTATTATGATATATATTTTTCTCTAACCTAAATGTAATGTCAATTTCATAGGCAACTTAAAACAAGTCAAGTCTGAGCAAAACTCAGTAAAACCGGACGTGTTTGTGATATTGAGCACACATCAAGGTCTTGGGTCAAAATCAATGAATCGTTATTAACTAAGTGGAAATCAATCAACCCGTCGACAAGACAAATACATGTGCCTATATCATATAGTAAATACATTATACTGGGTTAACACGTAGAAGTTTTGATGAGTCAAAAATTATATCAATTTGTCTCTACACCAATAAATTTCTATTTTTCTTATGTGTCTAGTGTGTCATTTAAAGTTACGATATGCAAACAAATTTGTGTTGCGATCACCATAACGTTAAATTTAGAACTATATAACATATACATGTATTAAATAACATTAACTTATTTAATATCAATAATCTTAATTACAAGTGCATACATGTGTAAACTAATTGTTTGTTATCATAATGGAAATACATTTGTTCTGTTAGAACTCAAATTAACTATGACTTAATTTTTTTTTCTGAATATTTGTATCAAATTGCCTTGTTTACAAAGTTGCACTAAATCAGAGTTTTCATTTGCTTAAATAATGTGCTTATTTTTTTTTTTAATTTAAACAATAACATCTTCTCGTTGGTGATTCGTATGGGATATTTAGGAGATGATAGTGAATTAAAAATATCCCACGTTATCGTCTTGTGATTTTTGTTCTGCAATAAGTGCTCCTTTTATAACCCAAAAGAACATAAAGGAAATTTAAGTGTTTATCTTTACATCGTTCTTTTAACAAATATATGAATAAACGTGAAGATTAAATAATGTAACGCAGTTATTTTCATCCGTACGTTAATTAAGAAATTTAGTCATATAGTCCTTTATGGAATTTGAGTCGGAAATAATCATGATTTTGTTTGTGCAGTCATTGATTGTTCTAAGTTGCTGGAGGTTTCAACCGATGGATAACCTGGTACACTGTTAGAACTGGATAGCATTGATAAAGGTTGTGTCAGTTTCTATAAAGCTGTGTCTGAAAAGCTGTGAATTACAATCAGTTTTTGTTAGAATACTCATACATTATGGATGTCAATGTTGTGAAATTTAAAAAAAAAGTAAATGAAATCAGTTGATTCACTCTGAGTAGATTTAGGTAGTGTATTATGTAGATGTTTCGAAGGTTTGAGAAGGATATGTGTCCTTTCTTCGACACCCGCATTTAATTACTATTTTACACGTAAATATAAAAAAAAATAATAAAAAAGACATAAAGCCAATTGCTAAAAACGCGAAGATAATACATGTAATGTAAAAATGGATGGGCATACTTTTTTATTGATATCTATAAAGGTTAATCATTAACACTGTAAAAACGATTATGTTGAAGAACCCTTGTTCCCTTTTAATGGGAATATCAACTTTTACTTTAATATAAATGTATATTTATACATTCAATAATTCCTTCAAACCTTGTAGTCCAGACTTAAAATATTGACTTTGTTTCACTCTAAGAGAAATGAATATATTATATTTTAATCTAGCAATACTGTAAAGATCAAATAAGAACTCCTGTGAATTGTAATATTCAGTAAAAGGGGACTCAGTTTGCAAACAAGAAATTAGAGGAACTTGTAAGCATATTACGACGGATATAAAACACACCTCTTTGATTTAGGAAATGGAGAACATTCGTTTTCATGTTTCTCTTATATCTTCGTCTGTTTATAAAATATGCATCAGGTACATATATGCCAGTATGAAGGAGGAACTTGCAAAAACTAGAACAATATAGACTTAAATATTAAAATAATATTGTTTCATCGTATTACAGTGAGCGATTCTAATCATTTTCTTGAAATCAAACCAAATCAAATCATTGTCGATAATTTGATTTCCGAAATTTATCAAAATTTGTTTTTTTAATCATTTTCCTTGCGAGACAAAGTTCAACATATTAGGCTCCTCAACGAACGTACATGTATGAACACCATTTATCTGTTTTTGAATGAACCTGTTCTTTTAGCATTTTATTTACTCACAGTAAAAACTCAATAGCTTTCAATGTAACAGCATTTATTTGACCAAATATAAGAAACCCGCTCAAAACGACAAATATAAACCTGTTTAGAAAACTTAAATTTGCAACTAAAACAGATGTTCTTTTTTTCGATTATAGGTTAGGGCAAAACCTTATCGATTTCCTGTTTATCCTGTTAACGAATGTCCTAGAAGCAAAGATGAGTTTGAAACAGCAGCACAAAGAAGAAATTGCACAAAAGGGTTACGATATCTGTGTGCCCCCAATAAATACCTATCATCTCTAATAGAATTTTGCACAGACCGACATAAAAGTCTTTATCAAGAAGGTATACTGGCGATAATTATTCATTAATCATTGGAATAATATGACAATAATTCATTTATTTTTAAATGGTATCGTTTTTCTATGTACCACATTTTAGGAATTTATAGAGCAAGTAGTGTGGCTATACAAATAATCATGTAATAATTTTGACTATATGTTATTACATGTGTATTGTTAGGTCATCTGAATACAAATTCATAAGCTTTAGAAAAAAAAATAAGCCGGTTATGACAATGACTAACGCATTATTATTGTTTACTGTATTACAAGTCACCAATAATCCAATGCCATCATTGTTTCAAATTATGAAAAAGTCTAATATCTCACAAAAAAAATTGAACAGGTAACTGTGTAATACTGGAAGGTACAGGTGACCTGGACCATTACAGCTGTGTGGACAAATTCAATAGTACCTGTCCTTTGGAATTTTATAATGACGAAGAGATCTACAAATGTGAGTGATGTTTACTTTAAAATGAAAACAATGATTTTCTTTTTTCTTGCAATACTTTCAAACTTTAGATTTTTTAAAATTGTTCTTTATTTCTTAGTCGATAAATAAGGTCGATGTAAAAAAAAAAAACCTTCTTACTAGTAAAACGATGCATCTTGTTTCGACCATTATAAGGACCGTTTACGGTGTTATGGGACACCTGCCAATACAATAATTCTTCAATTCTTTTAGAATTTTCAAATTTTACAATATTTGGCCAACAAATTAGGTTTGAAAAATTAGAAAGGTAAAATTGTTTACAAGCCCATTTAAAATTCTGTATAGTTTTTGTAATTCTGTTTTGCAATATTCTCTTCTTATTTGTGTACATTCTTAATTCTATATCTGTTACGAACGTAACTTAAAGCACGCTCAATAAAGACGAATATCAGTTGTATAAATTTAGTGCTGCATTATGACGTCAGGCGGCAGTGTGGACGTTACAACTGCTCCTCCCGAAAAAAAAATTATTACGAAACTAACAAACGACATAAATATCATTAACTGATGAAAAAAAGCTATGATATACGAAGGCTCAATGAGATACGTTTTTTATACATGTACAATGCATATGCGCGGTTTTATTTTAAAAAAAAGATCCGGGGGGGATGGGGGTTCTAGGAGATGATTTTGTATTAATCATTTTATTGGTTGATTAAATAAGTGTGAATTTTTCTAGGGAGTCAGAACCACTATGTAACGTACCGTTTATATATATTTGCGTCGTTAAAATGTGGTAGTTAGAGACAAGAAATGTACTTTTTTTTTTCATTTGATGGGAAAAGACGTGGACGTAGGGTGATGCACTGCTCTGTCCATAAGTACCTGTGGAACATGTAGATTAAATTAAAATAAAAGTAAATTAAATTAAAAGATTTTATTGAAAAAAAAAGACTTGGGTACGAAATACATGTGCGTAGAAGCTTGTCCTGAACACTAATATATGTACGTGTGAAAATTATCACGTGCATAAATTACTATATGACTTTCAATAAGCTACAGTATTATATATTTAAAACGCAAGGAATTAAAAACTTGCATATGCCCGTAAAATTCAGTTAAAAATACCAAAGCAGGTTTTCAAGCATAAATTATTTTTATGAACTTGTGAATTAAACAAAGTTTGGTGTGCGCAATTTTAAGTTTTTTGCCAATATGCACAAAATGACTGAATTTCAGAACTAAATAAACTCAGCAACTCAAAAAATAGCGAACCTTTTATAATATGACGCTACTATTGAGTAACACATTATAGAAAATACACAAAAATAAACCACGCTAAGGTGATTAGAATAGGCATGTTATATCGATAACATACGTTTTAGTCTTAAATCTAAATCGTATTACATATTCATACACAGCACTTCTAAGGCACCATTTACTTAAATTACTCGGGCATATTTCATTAAAAACGACCTACAAGTGTGATGCTTGCATCAATCAAATCTCGCACAAAACTTTATATATATATATTTAACTTAAGTGACCCATGCATTTAGACACATATGTATTTGGAGTCATCACGTGTCTATCACGTGACATCAACATTTATAAAAACAATACTAAGTCACACATATTTCACAAAGGTATTATCCCTTCTACGTTTTTTTTTATGTTGCATGTATAATTTAAATGTGATCTCCTCCACCGAAAATCACTCCTGCTTTATTTGAATCGAGTTAATTACAACGCCATATCTATAAATACACCCGACAATCCATCATTTACTGGGGTATTGCGTCATTTTTCATCAGCGAATAAGCAAATCCGAAGTAAGACAAAGCAACAGCCGACTTTTCCATGTACCTCTTAACCTCTTTGAACACTGTGTAAAATATCAAAAGTAGCCATGCAGGTTATGATCTTGCGAAAGTGTGTCCAAGATTAATAAACATTTATTTTCCTCAACTCCACCCCTTTTCAAACACAATGCCAATCTGGGTTTCGGCTAATGAAAATAACTCTGTATAAGATAGTATTGCGGGTAGATTTGAATTTCATTACGAGCATTTTGCGAAATTTGTCCTTTTTTGAAGTAAAATTGTACATTATGTATAAATTTCTTACATTTATAGATTTTAAGTGACAGCGTGGTTCAGTATATCATCAACAGAGATAACACGAGCAATAACTACGATATGCATTACCTTTTTTTCAGCGACAATCAAGAAATCATGTATTATTCCCTTTGAATAATTTAAATTTACCTGCTTTACCAATTAAGTCAATAAATGATGAAATAAATTTGATATATATCCTTCCTAAACATTGCTGTTTGTTTTTAAGAAAGTACAATCGCAAACGGGAAAATCCTTAGATCACCCCTACCTACCCCTTTATTAAAGAACAGATAATAAAACAACAATACATGAACAATGTAAATTCCTTGATTTTGAATGTTGATTAAAACAACAAAAATATAGATTTACAAACATTTATTATTCATTCTTCAAAGGAAATATTGAAGAAATATCTCATTATTACGAAACTGAAATTAACAAATAAATCATCATAATTAATACATGTACAATAACATAGAAGAATGGTTCCAAATGTCACTTACAATTACATAAAGTAATAATTTGAAATGCCACTTGGACGATTACATGTACATTACATATATTGTGTGTTACTTTCCCTAAATTTTGATTTCTTTATATATATATATATATATATATATATATATATATATATATATATATATATATATATATATATATATATATTGACTGGGGTTGAGGGCAACATTGATTATATTAGCCCCCGAGGGACGAAATATTGCCCGACACGAAGCGAAGGGCAATATTTTTGTCCCAAGGGGGCTAATATAATCAATGTTGCCCGAAAACGCAGTCAACATTTGTTTTGTTATATGAAGAAACACACCAAAATTTAAGAAAGTAATTAAAAACAGATCGCCGTAATTTTCTCAGCTCAACAAAGAATTCACGAATTCAATTTTGTGCAAAGTCCATTTCCAAAATATCCTCAGCATCAAACAGTCACTTGTGATATTCCGCCGACCGTAAGAATTATCAGACAGGTGTTCTACCTGATTTTACTTGACAGTAATTCGCAAATCCTTATATCCGTTAAGATAGCAAAACCATTGCATTGTGCGTCCGTTATTTACTTGCCTTGACTGACTGTCTATTCTGACGTCACCTTGTTTTGGAGTCGCGAAGAATTATTTACGTCACCGTTTACGAATCAACAAATCAGAGGCGATTATTTGAAATAGAGGGAATGTTCTCTAGATATTATTCCTAGCCGGTCAATATCAAAAAAATATTGACCGGTCAATATTTTTCGGACGAGCTAATATTACAGTTATTGACTATTCGTCTATATAGAGTTATATAGTGGGAATATACTACTGAATATAACAAATATATATATATATATATATATCATTATCAACATTGCATATTGTCTTTTGGCAATTAACAAATGCTCCAATTAAATTCAAATAAATCAAGAGTCAACTTCATATTCCAATATAATTAACTGACATGACTTAGGTATAAATGTTTACAGTGGCAGACGCCCTCCCCCCTTTCATCCCCCGCCCAAAACATTCTTTATCATCTAGAAATAAAGCAAAGCAATCAAGCTAAGTTTTTAATGACAAGTAAGGTGTGAATAGGTGTGTATAATATGCCATTTTTAAGAAAATGTCGTATATTATCTAAAAAAAATAAATGGCGATTCATAATGGTGGACATCCATTTTCTCCTTTAGTTTCTTAAATGGTTAAACAGCGAGAAACAAACAATTAAAATTTTTTAAATAAATTTTTAAATCATAAATAAGACGTGCTAAGTCTGAGGAATCATGCAGGTTTCCAATAAAGCGATGCTTTTTATGTCGAAATTGCGGACAGCCAGATTTCATGTTTATTTCTTTAAAGTTTTTTTAAAACGGAAATAAGCATGAGACCTACAAGTTTAATTTGGTTATTCTTTATAATTAGGGTATACTGAGTTTGACGATAGATGCTTACTTTTACAAAACTGGCGTTATTTGGGTAAAAAATTGGGTTTCAAAATGGCCGACTGCCAGAATTCATAATTCTCTTTTAAAGCCGTTTACAGGGATGAAACGTGTAAGTATACATTATACAAATATGCACATGAAAAATTAGATTGGAACACTTTAAGGAAGAAATAGAACAGTTCCATATTTTACTAAAAATTGGGTTTTTTTTCGTTTTGTCTTTATAAGGCGTATACCGGTATCTTATTTAAACATTATGTGCTCATGCTTTTCAATATCCGTCTTGTTCCTACACCTATCTGGGTTTTTTTAAATCAAACTTTATGTACCGATTTATTCGACGTGCAAGTTGGTGGAATACAACAAATGCATACAAAGCAAACTTTGAGAGAGGAGAAATATTTCTGCATTATAAAACTGGTGTGTGTATGCTTTATCGACATCGATGTCATAAGCTTATATAAAAACAGAGATACAATAAGGTACTTAGGAACACTGTCCGACATAAAGAACTATTGTAGTATTTGTCTGTCTCTTCCTTTAATACCTTTCCAGCAAATAAATCTTACTTATATATTATCATATACACTGGAACAGCTCGTGATTCAAAATGAGCCGGGATTAACAAATCGCCCAGCTTTTTATATAGTAATAAGTATGCGCAATATGTTTTTGGCAACCCAACAGTTTTTACTCTTTTTAACATTACTAGGGACATTTTATATATTGTATCAGGAATGAAGCTGTCTTTATCTTTGTTAAAGATAAAAGAAGCTCTTGCAAAATTGTAAACATGTGTTTGGCCAAATATGCTGAGGAAAGTATAGCAACGCGTGTCTATATTCAGAGGAAAAGTTGAGGCCTGTTATGCTAGACCATGCCAGTGTTTATTTGCAACCTATCCTCACAACTAAGTTTGCTGATGGATGTATGAACCTCTTTAAAGCCGATAAACATCCATGTCAATGTTGTTGAAGAGAAACTGTTCCCCTTTTATAGAACTTTGGATTTGCACTTGGTTCATTTCATTCACTGATCTGGTGTGACATAACTTCTTATTTCTACAGCATATCGAGAAAATCGACATAATTAGTGAATAGAAACAAGAATGAAAAGGGGAAATAACTAACCAGAAAATAGAAGAGTTCGAGAAGTTCTTTAGTCATATTCAATTTGATAACCAAGATACATTGTCCACTGACACGATTAAATTGTATTCCTTCCTAAAATTAAAGCCCTGGAATCTATTCCAACTTAGGATTTGCCTTACGTTGCTTATGAAACAAACACACAGCAAGGTAATGATATGGAGACAGGCATATATAAGAATGCCCATATTACCATGCCAAGCCGAGATGGGATAGACAAAATTAAGTGATGGTTGTTTGTTGCTAGAACTAATGACGTAAAGATCTTATACCTAAAACTTTCTTAGAAATGATAGCTTGCAACTGCCGCACAGGCTGCAGAACTTTTATTTGTGAATGTAAACGTGCCTACTTCCCAGGTAAAGACATTTGCAAATTTCAAATCACAATCTAATCATTCCAAAAAAGATTGTATAAATAACATAATTATATACTGTAGCTTAATAAGGGAAAACAGAATTTATTTTCCAAAAAAAAAAACGCTGGTGGAGTTTTTTATATCAATACATGTGTTCAAATGATTGTCAGTTATATAATTAGTATTGAAATTATGATATTCAAACATTTTCCCCATTTAAGAGGCTTTAAGAAGTCTAAATAGAGAATGATGAAATGTTGCTATTAATATACTCCTATTTGAATTGCCATTTTGACAAAATTAACGTCATTTTCATGAATACCAACACATTTCATCAATCTTGGTACAACCTAATTATGATAAATATGTTTGTTAGACTAATTTGTGATTTTGTATTGTTATTTTTTATTTCCAATAAACAGACTGAGACGAAAAATAATGAAATCTGGCTGTCCACCATTTTAAACTATTTATCGCGATCAACATATTTTGTTGGACTCAGCACACCTTAGGTATGATAAAATGCTATGCTGAACGAATTTAGATTCGATTGTTACCTCACTTTTTAAGGATATGTGAACCTGACATGAAACTAATTGAATAGTTGAAAAAATTGTTTAAACAGACTCTAATCGATTTGTTTTTGTCAAAAAAGACATTTTAAGCATATGTTCGTGAGTTCGTTTCCATGGCAACGACCTTCAAACTTACCCATGTTCAAAAAATTAGAACGAGAAAAAAAACCTTAAATGCAAATTAAAAATGTCATAAAAGACATATTTACAATTAACTAGAAAACTTTTCTCACAAAAATATTAAAAAGGTTAATAAAATACTCTATTTATCTGAAAATGGATTATAAGAATTCCTTTTATTTAATCCGCTATTTTAGTTTGAATTTCCTCTGACCACTAAAAAAGTGACATTTTTTGACGTGACTCGAGCTAGAAAAATTGCAAAAAATACTATTTCCTATAATTACACTCTTATTTTTTTTATGTAATTTTGAAGAAATGATAAATAGCAAAAAATTAATAATAAATAATTGGCATGTTCGTGAATTAGAAAAAAAGATAATAACGTCTGAATTTCCTCTGACCTCTATTGAAATAGATGCTACAAACCCTACATGCTGGTAGAAAAGACGTATAATTCAGTTTTAAATGGCAATTTCTTTCAACTAGTTATACTGTGAACCTGCATAAGTTCTTGTAGAACAAAATTAATGGAGTTGTGTTGCAAATACTACAATTAATTGAATAAAAAAGGCTGAAATCCGAATTTCCTCTGATCTGACTTTTACAAAAAATCACTCTGCACGCTTCATGAAAGTCAACACTGCCATAAATGGTTGTATTTCTAAAAACCAATCATATAAAGAGAAAATGATTCTTTCATTTAACAATTTTTTCACTTCCTAAAGAGTTTATTTTAATGGTAATTAACAGAGTGTCATAGTTGTGCATCTAATATAATCAAGAAACTCAAATCTCTGTACACAAAAAAGAAAAACAAGCATGAAAACTTTAATACACACAATCTTTATTAAGCCTTTGTTGAAAGATTTAAAATACAATCAAACCATATAAATCACAGGTTTCATAAAAATCATATACTGATTGTAATTAATTTGAATTTCCTCTATCAATCTTTAAAAGTTTTGTCTGATTTGCAAGGTATTGCATTAAAATGGGTGTCGGAAAATAGGAGAATCTTTCAAATTATTACAGGTATAAAATGAAATTTGATACTTAATCATAATAATTCTTTAAATCATATTATCTGATATTGAACTTAACAACACTGCAGATTCTGAAATGATTTATGATTTGTCGTTATACATGTATATACATGATTGTATGCAATCCTATAATTCCTTTGAACTTTGAACCCTTCCTTGGTCCCCATTTTGTTCTTGATGCTATTTATAATGTATGATTTAGACTTTATCAAATTGATTACGCAGGGTAATATATTACAATGGTTCAGCCTCAATTTGAACTAAAAAATAGAAAATGTGGAAGGCCACACCAATTAAATTTCTTTTTCATCGGATCCTGCATGCTCGTGTTTAAATAAAACTTTACAAATCATATCATTACAGACCGCCTAAAAATTTCGGCTACAAAAAATAATAATCTTATTATTTTATCACTCGCCCGCTTGTACCCTTTTCCACTTAATGTCCGACAAGCAAGAAATTATATTGGTGTGGCCTTACTAGGATATGTATATTTTTTTTCATGCAAAAATGATAAAAATATAGATAAGGATAAGTTATAACAAAAATATTCTTATTCACAAAAATCATTTCAAAAAATATTTAAAATAAAAATTTAACTCAACCATACATTCATAACTCATTCAAAAACTCTGTAATTTAAGAGGACTGATATTTTCTGTGAGGCTTGTTGTATATAAGTGTCATAATGATGATCTCAACTTGATCTACATCAGTTACCTCATCAGGGTTATAAAATAAAACAGACTTCAGACAGATAAATGGATGGACAGACAAACACTAATAGACAGAAATGATGATTTGATATACTATGCAATCATCAAATTAAACATAATTATAAACATAAGACATATATTTTAAAAACCAGTTTCTCCACATGAAGAATATATAGCCATTACAAACTTCATTACTGCACTTGGTCAGTATAAACACCTTTTGATATCTATCAATTGAATTTCTTATAGCATATGCATTATCATAATATATATTCTTTTACAATACTAATTCTTAATTGTATGCATTATATGTCCAAATTATTCATGACTTTTGGAGTTTCAGAAATGGTTTTCAAATCCAAGTAAATGTAATAAATCATAAATGGTAGATTATCACTGGTTTGGTCCAGTTTCATATTTCAGGATATGTTGTGCTGCTTATTAATTGTCTTAATATTATATCATAAATGTTGATATAAATATTGTCATCCTTAAAGAACTAGGTACGGTATATGCCAAAAATGGCCCTATCTCTAAATCGAACGATATTTTACTAAAAGGTAGACATTAATATGTAACTTCATGAAATAGAACAGTTTTGATAATTTCTTCATAATTTTTGTGTGTGCCACTGCTCAAATAGTGTGTCATTTTAGTCATGTTATAATGACGTCGCATTTAGCATCGTAACGTTATACACGTAAGCAATGGGATTCATATGAATCATCCCTCATAATAGTAACGTTAAATAAGACGTTAAGTTGTATAATGATCATTATTATGTACATATAATTATTAACTTATATCTATTCACGGTAAATGAAAAGTTCAATATCTCGCGTGCTTCCGGAAAGCTCGAATTATAGTGCTCCATATATAAATCAATGTTAACACATCTGCCTTTAGAATTACGTTACATCATTTATACATTCTCTTTTGAAATGGTTGATATCTTTTTTAAAAGAAATAAATATTGTTAATTATTATAGTCTTTAACAATTAAACATAATCTGATTAATTTCCGTATTTCAATTTGCATCCAAACTAGTTATGTTAGGATTAGGGCTCGCAGTGTGGTTTCAAAATACGGATTTTCTTGATAAGGTAACAACTTATTTTTGTTATTGGGTGTTTGTGTCATCGCATTCGCCAGCATCAACGATGAGTTTTGTTTGAGATATGCATGCCTGAAATCGTTGAGTATAAATGCATTTATGCCATAAACAATCCGCTTGTTTTTTTCATCTTGTATTTTCCCATCATATTCAGAATTTTTGTGTCCCCTGAAAATATAAAGCGTCGCCGTAATCGATTTACCTTAACGGGTTTTTAAAGGTGTTTTTTTTGTTATTTCCGAAAGGCAAACAAAGTTGCGATCAGTAGTTACCGTTGGTATTTCTATATCATTTGAATTAACACTTACCTGCGGAAACCATTACACATATTTTAAAAACAAAGGGTTTTGGTAAAAAATTGAAAAATACATTTGCATGCAAATTTACATGTACCGAATATTTCGGGATTATCATTATATAACAAAACCTCAAAAGTCAGTAGCTAAATACTGTTTATTGTACCTTCATATTAAATACTTAAATCTGTATGGTTTAGACGCAGTTGATAATCCGTTCTATTACACTCAGCGTTGGCAACACACTTGGCAACGGGTAACACAACGAATTTTTACATGCGCGTAAATTATGTGCGTACAGTTCGCTGTAGAATTCACGTCATTTTTATATAAAAGTAGAAAAATTTTCTCTAAAATTAAGACATTCAGTATAATAAAAAAAAGTGCCTGTTTGGGAGGGTAACAGTTGAAATTGACACCCCTCGAACATCATTGTCAACCTCTGCTTTGCGTTGACAATGGTTTTCTCGGGTGTCAATTTCATCTGTTACCCTCCTAAACAGGCGCTTTTAAAGTAATGTTCTTAATGAAACTCGAGGAATTAATTTCCGCGTAAAATCACAAAAAGCACATATCGCGGGTTTTAAAATCTCGCTTTTATTTTTCGGACATATGTCAACTAATTGAGACTATGATAAAAGTTTGGCGTTTGTGATTTTATATTCTCGCCATTTGATTCAAAACAGTTGAGTCGCGGAATGAAGTACTCACGTAAATAAGGAATATAAAGTATGTGACACAAAATGTAAGGAAAAACGGTACAATACATACTCTTGATTTATAAAAGTAGTACATTCAGTTTATTTATTCAATGAATTAACTGAATAGCATTACCCTTTTGATAACATTTACCGTTATCAAAACTAAAGACATGATCACAGACAGTTGTTCTTTCTTCAAGAGAATGATATAACGTTTCGTATATTTAGAATGAGTTTAAATATTTGTTTTCTTTATTACTTACATGTGATGTACAATTTTTACCGCGCGCCGTATAATATTTTAGGTTTCATTTGTTCCAAGAAACAAACGAACGATTTCATTAGTTTTTGATAAATGATAGTCATTTTACTCTCAAAGGTGCAATACATTGATATGAAATACTTTTAAATCTTTATAATTAACCATAGATAATGCACACTGTGGTTTAATCGATCCATCCAACAGTCAATCACCTGTCAATCAAATCAGTCTGCGAGCTGCATCATGTGCTCTTCCATTTTCGTTCAATTGTTTTTCATTTCAAGAAACATGCGTCTAACAATAACATATTTTGCAGTATTTGTGATGTTTGATGTTATGATTTTAGTGCCTCTGTGAAGATTAATTCTTACATACACTACGTTGTTTAAACTCTCACTCTCTCTCTCTCTCTCTCTCTCTCTCTCTCTCTCTCTCTCTCTCTCTCTCCCCCCCCCCCTCTCTCTCTCTCATGTTTGTGCAAACAATACAGAAGTAATAGTCTTGTTTGCATGGATTTTATTCATTTTTAATACTAATGGTAAGTATAGCGCTTTCAACGCATGAATATACGTTTGTAGACTATCATCGGCTTTATCGGTAAAAATACTATTTGTACATATTAAAACAAAGTAAATGAACCTGTGCTTGCAAAAAAATTTATTCACTGATGCAGAAAAATAGTAAAACTAACAAAATGAAAAATATATACATGTACATTTGACTAAACGGCAAACGCGCGACATGATCGCGGCAAGGTGTGAATATCAGACCGTAGGCCTATAGAACCTCTATATCGTTATCATCAATTACTTGTCCTCTTGAATTAATTTAAGCATTGAAGATGTGTCATGTAAACTTATTTTAAATATTTTATTGTATATCACGGTCTACATCAGCAACCTTTAGTTTGATGTCGGGAGTCCTCTAATAATGTCGAGTAAAAAAAAATCGCTAAGCTTAACGTTAATTTCTTTCACTTACGACCCGCCTTACTCAAAGAATGTGACGTCATGTAAACAAACTTGTTCTGTACATGCGTTTGAAATGTTTCAAATGAAATTTACTGATATTTTCTGAGTGAATGGATCATTCACCGAACATTTCTATAAAAATATGGGACTTGTTGTAGAAGTAATGATGTTTTCTTGTGTTGTGTAAACAAATATGAATATTATGCGGTGGAAAAAAGTGCTACTTTGTTACCGAAGGCGTTTCAAGAGCTCGAGAATGAAGTATGGCGAATATATATATTTGATTTTAATCATTTGCCAAGTCGAAGAATCGTTTCAAGAAGCTCAAAGTATGTAGTGTGAATGAGGAAAAAACTATACAAAACCTACAAGTACGTGGAAAACAAAAGGAAACATGACTCAACAGTATACGGTAGGCCTAAATACAGTTGACGGAAGACCTAAAGTGAAAACAAAAATGATCACGTCCTATATTCACTATCATGATAATAATTTATCAGAACTTATTATAGATACCATTTTTTTGTAATGAAAATTACTGAAGATAAATTCATCTTATATTGTCTGATTTTCGTCATCGATAATTGATTATACAGCGAATATAACCGCATCTGCCTGACTGAATCCACCACTAAAACTCGTCACAAAACGGGAAATTTAACTATCAGCGCAGGCCTCGAGCAAAATGTAATCATGTTTAAATATTTTCTCTTTTTAATCATATTTTAATAAATTATGTTTCGTTTTGCTCGAGGACTGCGCTCTATATACATTTTCAAATTTTATAGTAAAAATTGCCTTGAATATGTTAATTTCCGGTAAACATCGTGCATTTAGCGGATGCTAGTGTTGCTTAGCAACGCTTTGCACGATTATTTTTACGGATTTATCGCTTACACTTGACATCATATTTGTAGTTATGCATTTATTTACTTTTCATAAACAACTTGAAAAATGTTGGAATTTTAGGCATTAATACCATTACAACCGTACCTAGTTCTTACCAAATAAATGATCCAGGGCATCAATCGGGAAAGGCTTTATCAGGATGAACATAACAGAGACAATAATCTGATTATCAGCTCTTCTCTTCATCACTCATGGTTTCAGTTCTTTACATTAGTCTTATATTTTTCCGCATTGTGTCTTGTATTAGGAATGACCTCGTTAACACATACCAGTGATGTTCTCATCTCTTGGAGGTTTGAAAAGTCTGTATTAAAAAAAACCCTGATATTACTGGTACTAATACTTATAACATATAAGAAGGACTTATATGAAAGGATGATTTTAAGAAGCTACATGTAGAAAAATAAAATTCATATAGGCATATTATGAAAGTGTATGCAACATAGACAGACAGAACCTTATATAAATGGATTATTCTATATAAAAATTTGATATCAGGTGAAACTTGTCAACATTTTATTCTAATCTTGAAAATTTAAATTAATGTTACTTAACTTGACAATTTCATATCTTATATAACTGTGTGTATTTAGAAATCTTGCGTTTTAATGATTTGAAAAAAATGGGGAAAAAATAAGAATTTGTAACAATAATGAACCCAGCACATGAAATCTAAATATGATGTGAGCAATTCTATCAACCGATAAACCATGATTGATATACTAATTTTTCTTTCAACTGTACTTTGATTTTTACAGTTCAATAAAGGTGAATATCAGTCAGCTATTCAAATGTTTTCACAGTACAGAGAATCAACATTATTAGTTATTGATAGTGAATAAAAGATTAATTCTTCATGTTTAACATGAAGAATAAATCTTTTATTCACTATCATGCACATTAGCTTGAACAGTATATTTGTAAGGAATAGGTTATATGTTTGTATTGATGATTTTTTTAGCACATAATATGAACTATATGTGCTAAAAAAATCATCAATACAAACATATAACCTATTCCTTACAAATACACTGTTCAAGCTAATGTGCATGATAGTGTTACACTAAAACATTTTGTGAGTAAATGTTAGTAAATAAGCTTGTCATATGCTAGAGTAAACTCAGGGCCCTCTATGCGGTTAACCTTACCATTTATCATCAGATGGTTAATTTCATTTAAGAAAATTCGAACTAAAATTGTGATTATTTTAATTATAAACACTGACTGAATTAACAATGAATAATTTTCATGTTTGAACAAATTAGGATTATTGTGTAGCTATTCTGCATATAGGCTAGGCGATATTGTTTTCACGTGGATAATATACGAGCATAATAATCTGTAATGTGAACATAATACAATAGCACATGTCGTGATAAGACACCTACCATGCTTACTGCTTGCAAATGGCAGGTTTAGATCACAGGGAACTGGTGTATGGTCTCGTCCTTTTTTCCATTCCCTTTTTATGACACCCGACATCAGTTTGTGTTCGCAATATTCGTCATACACTAATAATATCCATCTGTTTTTGTCATTCCGACTTGTTGTTTACATCGAGATTTGGGAAATTACCGGAAATCGGCGCAAGTATGTCGTAAACTTTAAGTTTGTAAATGATTAAAAAAGTAAAACCTTTTGATGTAAATGTTGATATAAATGATATTTTATGCAAATTCATAAACTTACACATTTTATATCACTGTTTTAAATCTTAAAATAAGCAAATTAACCGTCGATGTGAAATACGACAGCTGATCGCCAGACGATAGTTCGCGTTGCGCAATGAGCTTGTTTTTGTCAGGTTCACATATCCTTAAGACTTAAGAGAATTATAGAACTTGCCTGTCGACCATTTTGACCGCCATTTTGACCTAATTAGCACCATTTTTTTCATAGCAGGCGTATTTTTCAGACGAACCAACTTAATTAATATGTAAAAAAAACAACTTTGCTGGACTGAATTATTATTGTTTTTATGTATTTTCTCTACTTTAAAATTTTTTTGGAAAAAAATTATAGAATATGGGTATCTGCCATTTTAATCGCTATGTTGACCTAATTAACGTTTGTTGGGGAAGGCCAGCAAATTTTTTTAACTTAGCAAACTTTAAATATGATAAAATACTAAGCTGGATCGTTTAATGAAAAGACTTTAAGAAAAAAAAATGTAAAAATTGGTTGTCCGCTGTTTTGAATCGCCATTTTGATCTACTTAACGCCATTTTCATGAAGGCCGGCATATTTTTTTTTGGAATCAGCACACCTTAATTGTTTTTTGAAAAATCATGCTGGACCAAATAATAATTATTTGCCGTTAAATTTTTTTTTCAACTAAATCGGACTAAAATGCTAGCAGGAAAACAATTCCCGATTGGCACACTTAAGTTACATTTAATGTATATAATGACTGGGGAAATTGAAAGTTATCCGCCATCCCATTTACCTGTATTTAAACACCAAATGTTGAGTCCATAATTTTAGTACTATTGATATATCAGCTTACATTTTAAGACAGAATTGCAATCATGTGACACTCAAAATTAATGTCCAAAACAACTTGATTGTTTACGTGTGTTATCTAAAATGTCATTTAACGCCTTTTAAACTGATAGATGTAGATACTGACTTTAAATACATGAAACCTCCTGTGTAATTAAATTGTGTTTATTTCTTCTTATTTCCGTTTTTACAATCACAAAGTAAACATCATTTTTTGAGTCACAGTGTTACTTAAAATAAGAGAGTGTCAATCATAAACTGTTCTTTTTCGCCTCGCAGCTTCAACGGAAGACATACGTGTTGCTTTTCAACGAGCTTTGCTCTAGTTCGTGAAAGGACACTGTTTATAAAATCACATTCAATTTTATTGTTTATATTGATAAACAGTACGTCACAATATGGAATTTTTCTGTACGACCTTAACAAAAAAAATAAGAGCAATAAAATTATAATCCATGAATTTGAAGAAAAAAACATAACTATATTCAGTATTATATTGTATTATATGTTTATTACGAACTGAACGTGTACATGTATTTGAACAGATCCAGCGTGCCTAGAAATTGATAGGGAGTTCCGGTGTTTTGCTGCTGATAACGGTTGCAAAAAAAGGTAGTATTTGACAACGGTTGTAAAAAAGGTAGTATTTGATAATGGTTACAGAAAAGGTGGCACTTTGAAGTTTCAAACAATGTACATGTATTAAGTACATAAATATATGGTCAAGATAACTTAGAATATATTTAAATCTTATTCATATTGTAGAGAATTTCATACTACAGAATCTCATGGATGGCCTGCAACTGGTTACATTATTGCAACTGCTGCAGTTTTAGCGGTGATAATACTAAGCTGGATCATTTTTCAAAAAAGAAAAAGGGGTAATAATAACAGATATAATCCACACACTTATATAACTTGTTTGACAGCTTTAGCTCAAATGCGAGTTATTATTTATCATTACTATTAGAGAAGTCGTTTTACGGTCATGTGATGTAATTTGAACCCCAAACCCCAAGTAGTATTGACCGATGACACAGAAAGTAATAAGGACCTTGCAAGCTAGGTTTGTATCACTTTTTTTGTCTTTTGTCGATATTGCTTGATGTGGGTCCAGATAAGCACAAATCAACACAAACTGAAATCCACAATTGTAATTCATTACAAATAATCGTTTATAGTAGTTTATAACGCTCGTAACATAATATAACTTAGCAACAAATTTTATATGGGTAGTTGTCATTGTTGTACCTTATTATCAAAAGAGAGGCGGTTTTCGTATAACCTGTGTGGAAGCATTAACGGATAGAGTAGATTCAAGTTTGTTTAAATCAAAGTGTTGTCCATAGGGATAGGGTTGGGCCATATTAGGAGGGGTGAAATGTTAACAAAGGAATATAGATAAAATTGAATATATTTTTTTAGGTCAAATACCAATCGGCCAGTGTATGTTAAACCATTTTCCATAGCCAATGATTTTTCCACTCTGCTTTCCTACAATCCTTGGCATATTAAGCCGACAAATTTAAAACTTTTGCAACAGAATCCAATTGGCTGCGAAGAAAAGCGATCGCAGGGAATTTACTAATTGGCGTAGTAGTGCTTTGTGTTTTGTACAAAATTTAAATCCTATCATTATAACAATGTTTATGTTGTTATTGAAAAGCATGCAATATATAATTACAAATATATTGGGTTAATTGTTTGATTATTTCTATTTTTTACACGACCATTTCTTCTAATACCTCTTATGTGATAAATACATATTTAAGCTGATCCAATTAAACTTAATTGCTAGACGGCACTGTTCTATTTCTGAGGACGGTGCTGTGTTATTTCTGAAAACATTGGGGAAATTTGCAAAGGGTTGTAAAGGAGCTGAGTGAATCGTCAACCCTTGGCTAGCAAACATGGCGATTTACTTGTGCGAAAGCATTCTTAGGTAGGATAGATTACGGTTTGTTCAAATAAGTATATCCGGGATTAGGATAAAAGGATTTGGCCACAATGGGGAGATCGATCGAAATTTTACGTAGGAATATACAGATAATATAACAAGAAAAGTATTTTTTTTTAAATCTCATCAAAAGTCAATTGACGAGAATGGTTGTAACTTTTATGGTACAGAAGATATAAAGTTGTTCAAATCATTAATCCCTAAATGTTGGTTTTGGCCAAAGTAAGATGGGGACGAATTTAAAAAAAAAATGGATAACAGATCAAAACATCTCGAAAAATCACAAATGATATGATATATGGTAACACTTATGTGCAAGCATCAATACATTATATGATTCTAAACTGTTTAGACTGTGGTCCATGGACAGCGCAAGTGTTTTAAAATTTAATGTAGATTTCTACTTCTATGAAATGTTGTTCAAGATTTTACTGAAAAAAAGGTTATTATTTAGATATGACTATAAAATCATCAAGGTACAAAAGGGACTCAATTTTTAACATAAGAATATTTGCAGAAAAAATATGAAAATATGTTTAAACAGAATCTACTCTACCATAATTTCCAGATATTTTGTATTAAACATGTTGATCAAGCGATCGACGTAGTTGCCTTTGTTTTTAAAAAAGGTTTCGCTAATAATATAAATATTGTATGTACCGGTTTACACAACAATGTGTGCATGTATGTATATATATATATATATATATAGAAAAATGTTTTCAGTAGACGATAACACAATAATCCATTTCTTTCAAATTTTGGATTAAATTTGAAAGAAATGGATTATTGTGTTATCGTCTACTGAAAACATTTTTCTATATCGTTACCTATACCAAGGACTTATTCGTTTATATATATATATATATATATATATATATATATATATATATATATATATATATATATATATATATATATATATATATATTATTACTTATTAGGTTTGTTACTGACTGTTTAAAGAAATTTGTGGGGTCGGTAAAGTCCATAGAAGGCGAGGCGGAGCCGAGCCTTCTATGGACTTTACCGACCCCACAAATTTCTTTAAACAGTCAGTACCAAACCTAATAAGTGTTTTGTTTTGTCGAGGACCTAAAGTTTGATAAGTAAACAAACGTTTGTGTAGAAAATCAGTTCAATTTAACGTTACGTCCGCCATGTTGCGCTATAAATTTTGACGCTTGCCTTTTAAAGAAATTTGTAAGGCAGCCACGTGACGCGTTTCATCCAATGACGTCGCGACATTCTAGTCCGAGGCAAAACAAATATATATATATATATATATCCAAAGTCTCTTTTTCAATGAATAATAAAAAACTTTTAAAACACTGTTTCAAAATATTTCGACCGTGTTACCGGTCTTCATCAGTCGGTGTTTATAGTCTATAGCAACACAACGTAGAACATATACTATGACGTCACAATATGAATACAGTCTGGCAAGTGACGTCATACAACAATATTGCGCCAAAAACATATGAAATAAAAGTGAGAGTCTATATAAAGCACCGTGATAGCCGTAATTAGTATATAAACAAGTAATATATGAAAAATGTATAGATAACGGGACATAAAATAAAGGAAATGTCTATACAAACTAGTAATAATGTAGTCTAAAGACAATAATGTTCCCTTTTGTTTATACCAAAAGGTATATAAGTATTTAATTTTTTCTTCTACAAATTTTCTCTGAATTTTCTATAAGTTTCATCTTTGTACAATTTTTCGATACCTATTACAGAATAATCCTCAACTGTGTGTTCGTCAGTATAAAAATGCATTGCTACAGGGTCGTTAGTTTCTCTCCTGATCAGTGACAAATTTAAAACATGTCTTTGATAATAAGTCACCCCCGTTTCCCCAACATATACAATTTTGTTACACTTTTTCACAAAACACCCCATAAACAACATTACTTGACTTGCAATCGATATGATTTTTAACTTGATACGTTTTGCCCCTCGAATCTTGAAATTGGCCAGAACAAATAATATATTTACACATAACACATTTTTTTGCATCACACGGCTCGGATAAGTGTTGTTTTTTTAAAAAAGAGGTTATTATGTTTCTTATGGACCAATATGTCTTTCAAGTTTTTGTCTCTCCTGAATGCCACTATAGGTGTGTTATGAAACGCAAGTTTTAGGCGGTCGGAATTTTCGAGAATTTTTTGACGTTTCTTTAGTATTTGATGAATATTTGATAGTCCTCTGGAATAGTTTAACACAAACGGAACACGGTTATACTTTTTGTTTTTTTCTGTAGTTCAATAAATCCGAGCGGTTGAGTTTATCCACCTTCGCCAGCTGATCCTCGACATCCTTGTTGGAATATCCACATTTGCGTAGATTAGTTTTAATTTTCTCCCGTTGTTTGAAATATCCCTCATCTGTTGAGCAGATTCGGCGCGCACGGATACCCAGTCCAAATGGTATAGATTTTTTGTAGATTCAGGATGGCTGGATTTTTTATTTAGGTACATGTGTTTGTCAGTGGGTTTACTGTACAGGTCGGTAGAAAGATATCCTTTTTCAATAGAAACATTTACATCTAGGAACTCTATGCTAGATTTAGAAAAGCGTAGATCAAGTTGAATATTTGGATGTATACCATTTGCCATTTCATGGAAATGTAGGAGATCGGCTTCTGTCCCTGACCAGATTCCAAATATGTCATCGATATATCTAACATAAAAAAGAGGTTGTACGTTACACTGTTACAAAAGAATACGTTCCCAATCCCCCATATATACACACGCATAGTTTCTGCCAAGTTTGGATCCAATAGCAGTTCCTTCTGTTTGAATATATTGTTTGTTGTTAAAACTAAAATTGTTATTTTCCAGGACAGCATCCATCATCTGTAAAATGGTATTTGTGTCAACTTCTTTTTTTTGTCGTTGATTTAAAACATTTGCTATTACTTCCCGCGCTTCTTGTCTGGGTATACTGGGATACAGCGCTTTCACGTCCATACAAAATTATAATGAGGAATTGGATAATGGTTGATTTACGGTAGAAAGTTTTCTTAAAAAATCCGTAGTGTCTTGTACACCTATAGTGGCATTCAGGAGAGAAAAAAACTTGAAAGACATATTGGTCCATAAGAAACATAATAACCTCTTTTTTAAAAACAACACTTATCCGAGCCGTGTGGTGCAAAAAATGTGTTATGTGTAAATATATTATTTGTTCTGGCCAATTTCAAGATTCGAAGGGCAAAACGTATCAGGTTAAAAATCATATCGATTGCAAGTCAAGTAATGTTGTTTATGGGGTGTTTTGTAAAAAGTGTAACAAAATTGTATATGTTGGGGAAACGGGGGTGACTTTATATCAAAGACATGTTTTAAATTTGTCACTGATCAGGAGAGAAACTAACGACCCTGTAGCAATGCATTTTTATACTGACGAACACACAGTTGAGGATTATTCTGTAATAGGTATCGAAAAATTGTACAAAGATGAAACTTATAGAAAATTCAGAGAAAATTTGTGGATGAAAAAATTAAATACTTATATACCTTTTGGTATAAACAAAAGGGAACATTATTGTCTTTAGACTACATTATTACTAGTTTGTATAGACATTTCCTTTATTTTATGTCCCGTTATCTATACATTTTTCATATATTACTTGTTTATGTACTAATTACGGCTATCACTGTGCTTTCTATAGACTCTCACTTTTATTTCATATGTTTTTGGCGCAATATTGTTGTATGACGTCACTTGCCAGACTGTATTCATATTGTGACGTCATAGTATATGTTCTACGTTGTGTTGCTATAGACAATAAACACCGACTGATGAAGACCGGTAACACGGTCGAAATATTTTGAAACAGTGTTTTAAAAGTTTTTTATTATATATTTATATATATATATATATATATATATATATATATATATATATATATATATATATATATAATCTTTTTCTCATGTAAACAGTTTGTTTCTTGTAAGATGAAGATAGAATCACTTTTTTATAAATTATATTTTATTATTTGTAGAGCAAGTTGAGAAAAGTAAAGATAATAATGAAAATGAGTCTTTACTAAAAGATAACCCGGAAATAGATGATGATAAACTCCGACAGTTCCTAAGTAAAGGCGAGATTACCGTTTGCCATGTTAGATGCAACATAGTTGGTTGTGGAAAAGCGGGGAAGACGACTCTTTTAAAAAGATTACAAAATGTTTCCTTTGAGGAATTGATGCAGATTGAACGGACAGAAATGGTAGATTTCCACGTTAACAGTTTTGAGGTTCTTTTAGAAGAGGAAACGATTCAAAGTAACATTCTTAGCATTTCTATTTGTAGCTTCCCTATATCAAAATGAAGCTTTCAATTTTTTATCTTAAGTTACTTTTAATAGAATTAGACATAAAATGTAATTTGAAAGTTAAAACAAAAATGAAAAGTTCCTTTTTTTTCAAGCAGAGACGGTAGAGGGAGGCATGTCATTGGAAGATTGAGTTTTAGATTGTAAATTATCAAAATAGTGTTCGCTAATCAAAAGTGGGGTTCAGCGATTGGTGAAATCATCTACTTAAAAAAAATGCTAAAACATCAACAACGGGCATTGCTTACAATAGGTGGTTTGCGAGCTTTTGGATATTAAAAGGAAAATATACATTTTGCATCTTCACAAATACGACTACAATTTGTGATAATATCATGACGCATCTTTAGTTGCGACACGACTCGGTGACTTTTACTATAGGAGTTGTTTGTTTTGAATCTGTGGAATAGAACAATCCATGTATAAACTGATGATCAATATTTAATTGAGACTCCTCTCAATGACACTGGGATATAAGTTGAGCATAAGATTGTATATTAAAACAAATCCAATTTTTAAGGTGCACTTTTCTTCCTTTAGTGTTTCTTCTATTATCCCATCAGGATCTTGGATTTAATTTGTTAAATAAACCCAACTATTTCATGGCATAAACCGAATTTTATTAATTATGTATACGTAAATGTGTTAAACATTTTATTTGTTTTTTTCTTCGCTTTTGAGATATGTGTTACCATTGATAATTACACTGGGCAAATATCTTCAAAACATAAACATGGTAAATCAATTTTCTTTTCATCAATCCTCCCCGAGTTCTTAGTTTAGAAAAAAAGTGTTGAAATGATTTATTTTAGAGCATGAATTGATAATTGTGAAGTAGGTCTATTATCGGCGTAAAGTATAACATTATTTGTCGATTATTTTTCTTTTTTTAACACATCGTCATTCAGAATATTTCTTTTCGTAACTTTTTTTCTATCTTTTCAAGGGAGATATTTTGATAGAAAATGTCTCCTTCACACTTTTATGGAATTTAAAATTTGTTTGGCAATTCTTATTTTCTGCAATAATATTTTAGTTGATGGAATACACTTCGGAAGATGTTATTCAACACGTCCAGTTGCTTCCATTGCTCATTACCTTTTCCCTATGATTTCTGAATATATTGTTCTTTCGATGATTATGTCATAAATAATCTTGACTGTCATTTTTTTTCTTTTCATAAAACTCTTCTAAAATCTTATAGCGGTTTGAATTGTTAATCATTGTAATTCATAAATATCATTTTAACAGAATTCAGCTGTTTTTCCCATGCAAATGATTACGCTCAAGAATATCAATCTATTTTATATCTTTATAAATAAAGTTCCTCTAGTTCACATTTATATTATTGGCTATATAATGTATTGTAACATGCAAACAAAGTATTTAAACAAAATAATCGCTTGTTTTGTTATTTTCATTTAAAGACGCCCTTGTTTATTCTTAAATAATGATAACGAGTACAAAAATTTGATTTTTGTTACATGTTGACTGCCATTAGTATTAACGACGTTTGATGTTTTAGCTTTAGCTATGATCAAAATACATTGAGTTGTTTTTAACTTTAAAGGGACATGGTCACGATCTTGGTCAAAAATATTGTTTCCGATTTTAATGTTAACAATGCTTCAGTAAGGCATTTTTAATAGGCAATCAATACTTTAGTGTCATTTGTTGAGTTTTAAGCGAGTTACAGAGTTTACAATTCTTTGCAATTTAAACAAAGATTTGTTTACATTTCAAATGTTGAGCGAAAATTCAGGTTTCAGACATACAACGAATATGCTGAACGTTAGAAACTGTTTATTTATTTTTAAAATAAGCAGGAACATAGTCAAATCAGCTTGATAAAGATTTTTAGTGGTATATTAACCCATGTAAAAAAAAAAAACAGGGCAGGAGCCTTGTTTACATGGCAAAGAATTGTAAGCGCTGTACCTTGCTTATAACTGAACGACTGATTCTTAAATTTCATTTCATCATTACAAATGCATTCTTAAGGCATTGTGAATAATTAAAAGCTGAAAAAATCGTGATCATGGCCCATTTGCATTCAATTATGATGCAGGTGTAGAAAAAGAAGACACATTACCAACAATTTTGTTTTCGAAAGAAAAACTGGAGATGCCACTCAAAGAAAATGATGGAAAAATGGCAAAAGAAACACACCAACCAGGTATGTTTTGTGGTGTGTGTTCAAATGTCTATAAATAGAGCCTATTTATATGATCATGATATACTTGAAAAGCAGAAATTTTTGTTCAGGATTAAATTCCGTTATTTTTGTTGGTGGTATAAATCCATGACGAATTTTCAACTCAAATTTTAACATATACCGAAATGATATGCGATACATTTTAAAGATTACAATATGACCAAATTAAATGTTAACTTATTTGTATTTGGCTTAAAATGCAATGAAATTTTAACTTAACGAAAATATGTGCTTCTACGGAAAATATTGGAAGATTCTTGTTTCGATGACAACAAGTCGTATCATTATATGGTTTAGGTTTTATTAGGTTAGGTTAAAGAGGCAATTAGTGAACGAACGTTTCAAGAACAAGTTTTCACACAATGTCTACATGGACAATAAACAGAAAATAAATTATGTTTGCAAGCTATTACATGTATCTGTTGAGAAGACTTACTTTTATTATCTATAATATCCACTCTTAATCCAAAAAACCATGTTATAGTAAGAAAAACAAAGTTATGTTGAGATATCCTCTGTTTCAATATACAGCACAACTCATTTATTGCGAAAATCAAGGGACAAACAAAAACACATTTTGTTATAGCCGTAAATCGTTTTGCGATTGTGTCGAATTTGTAAAAAAATTGCTTTTAAATATGGACCCAATAAAAAAAACCAAAAAAACAAACAAAATATGCATATAAAATAACAATCGGTGTTAATTATAATTAATGTGTTGTTAATTAATAATTATCAGAACAAAAAAAAAGAAATGAAACTAAAACTAGGACTACATGAAACCTCTAAGAGACTACAATCCTTTGAAAAAAAAACTCCTAAAATTGTATGCAAAAATTAAAAGCATGTATTTTTCTTTGAACGACGAAATCATGTTTGTCCCTCTTTTTGTCATTTTATCCAATTGTTTAGCTTTTTTATTATAAAAAGGATCAGCAAAATTAATCTGTGATATCGTTTGGGTAATTCTGAGTTATGTTCATGCAGCTTTAATATTCCAATGCATCACTTTTCCGATTTTCTTAAATATCATATAAAAATTTAAAAAATTGTTGTAGGTATCAGAAAAAAACATGATTCTGAGAAATCTTCACTGACAAATACAGCACTTGGCCAAATAGAAAACATACCAATGGTTATACTTAAAAACCAAGCCAACAACGATAATGCACAAAATGAGGACAAATTGATATTCGAACAACACTCCCAAGATACAACGCTTGTTCAAAACCAGTTTCCCCCTGAACCGAATGAAAAACATGGCGAGGACATTGATACAAATGTAGATAAAATCGATTTTGAAAAGTTTGCGATTTTAAAAATAAAAGATGCTGTGAATGAGTTATTGAATGAAAAAGATTTGCGCCCGCGAATAACCTTTTTAGATTTTGCAGGACAAAGTATCTACTATGCTTTTCACCAAATATTTCTTCGTCCTAAATCATGTTCTATATTGGTTGTGGATATGACGAAAAGTCTCTATGACAAAGTTGGTGATCAGGATGAAAATGAAAAGGAGTGTAGCCAATTTGCCTCATGGAGATACAAAGGTTATGAACTAATGCAACCTTTTTTTAGTTATGCGATGAGTGAATTCAACATGAACATAACTATATGCATTATTATATGTTTGTATCTTTTGTAGACTATTACAAATTTTGGTTGAAGTCGATTGACAGTTTTAGTGATACCGAGTCTCCAGTAATAATTGTAGGCACTCATGCAGATAAATTATCAAAAGAAGTAAGTAGAAACTAAGGACACGATTTTCAATATGTGTTAATACCTGTAAGTTGTGGGAAACCTATCTTCGATATATTTTTTGTTTTGTTTTAATAATTTATAAAAATTATACCTAACTTAATTTGACTTAAATACACGTTTTGTTTATAATATTAATCGAAATTATCAACAGAAGTAACATTTGAAAAATCTGAATTTAAACCGAAATAAATTTACACTTTGTAATCGATTTTTATGAACACGTTGAAATGAGGAATATAGCTTGAACAGCGTTTTTGCTGTCTGATAAAAGTCCTAAGTTTTGGATTCGTAGAAAGATTGGAAATTGGTTAAGAACCATACCGTTGATTTTTTTTATTCAAAGCAATCAGTAATTTTAAAATCCTAAAATAAACCCCTGCTTTTCGGCATTTTTTATATTTGATATAATTTGACTCACGTAATCACATACTTAAACAGTTTATTCTTACAGTTTGTTGGTGTGTAATTATTATTTTTTTTCTAGGAGGGAGGTGAAATGTTTATAGAAAGAAATGAAACCACCCTTGACATTTCTAAATAATGATAAATAAATATTCATTTCGATAAATTGTGTTTTAAACGGTGATAAAAGAGTCGGTTAGAAATCTACTTTTTCATATCAGATGTGAAAAGTAACCAGTCTGGAGGAGGGTGTCTATTAAACGAATGAGAAATGACACATATTCATGACCTTTGTCGCTAATGTATACATAAAAATACCTTTCGTAGAAAAAAGGTGATAGAAAGATCATAGTTATGGGAATATTTCTTTTTCAAATCGTCATTTTGAACAATCTGAGTGTCGCATATTTTAAGTCCAGCTAGCTATCTAAAACGAATTTTAAAATTTCAATTTTACCTTTAAAAGGATTATTGATTTAAAAAAGACCCACTTCTACCAATGGATATTGTTACCATAATCATTGGTTTATAATTGGCAATTGAGCTGTTTTTCGTCGGTTGACTTATTTTCTGTCCGTCTGGCCAAGTTAAAACTTTGTTGCCTCGCTGGCTGTTCACTTCAGTTAAAACAGTCGTTTAAAAGTCTGTCAAGCCACCCTAGACCATCTTGTTGGTTTTTTTTTCTAATCTATCCTAATACATTCGTAACAGACACCAGATCCTGTGTGCCAAGTTAATTCGTTTGAAAAATTATCGAGCGAAAAAAAAACAAAACACTTTCAAATCAAATAAAACAAAAAGGCGTGCTATCAATTATATAATCAATATAACAAATTTGTTTACATTATTCTTTTAAAAATCCACAATACTTTTAGGCCATATGCATTATACTTATACATTTGCAATTGTTTGCGTTTCTTTAATTTCATTTTTAACACATGTATGTTTTTAACCTGTCATTGGGTTCTGAATTCCAAACAATCAATAATAACTCAAACTCATTTTTTATATCTAATGAAGAATTATTTAAAACATCCGGAACTCAAAAAGATATCTATCAATTCTTCTTTTTCTACTTATTCCGTCTTTTTCATATTGCAGGGGCGTCGCGAATTTCCTAAGAGTCTCTTAAACTTCTTTGATGAATGGTGTCATTCTGATCATAAGAGACATCTTAATGCAGACCGAATGTATGCAATAGGTATTCCGGATTCAGGATCAGAATTGGAGGATTTGAAGGAAATAAAAAAATGCATTGCTAATATTGTGAAGTCTCCTCGTTATTCGAAAGAAAATATTCGACCTGTCTGGGCATTATTTGAACATATATTGAATATAATGAAAGAAAATAGAAAAGTGATTTCACGGAAAACTTTATCCGATTACATTGACCAATTAATAGCTCAGGAGTTTAGGATTGACGAGTCAGAAATTTCAAAAATGCTGGACTTTTTTCACAGAGTTGGTGTTCTGTTATACTTTGATAAAGATGGTTTGAAGGAAAAGATTATTCTTGATATCCAGTGGCTCCTTGATGCATTTAAGTGTATCATTGAATACCCTGTCAGAACAGAGGTAAACGATATGAAGCGTAGGCATTTTTATCGCACTGGTGAATTAGACAATGTAGAACTAGATAGAATTTGGCATATTCAGGGAAAAGATTTTCTGAAGCACAAAACAACAATGATAGCATACATGCAACAGCTTGGATTATTGATACCATTGAAGGAATTGCATTCCATTGACTCTACTGTGTATTATTTCCCTAGCATGAATCGTAAAAGGTTTGACAAGACTGGTGAGAATAATTCAAAGTCCTCAATTCTCTGCTTTAAGTTTGATGATGAAATGCAGCTTCCAATTAATGTTTTTCATGGCATAGTTTTGAAATGTTCCAAAATAAATAATTGGTCCATATTGACAGAAGGAGCAAAGAATAACATTTGCCTTTACCAAAATACAGCATGTTTCTCTTTCCAAAAACATGTTGTGGTTTTATGCAATTGCAATTTTGAAATTCGGGTGCAGGTCTGGGCATCGCCAGAAATATATGATGGAAGACTACTTAAAGAGATAAAACATTTAGTCGAGGATATCATACACGATGACGACCTCTCTTATGAAATCGGTTACAAATGTCGAAAAGATGTGCTGAATGTTGAAGAAGATGTATCATTCATTTCCCAGAGTACTTTTCCTGTCTCTAATCATTTATGTGAAATATGTGATGTTGATAAGAAACATGTTGTGGATAATGATATATGCTGGGTAGGTGTAAAATATTTTAGTCATTCTTTTTTAAAGTTCTAATTTAAAGGTTTAAAAATATGTTGCTTTAACTTCTTGACTTGCTAGATAATTTTAGATAATTTTTTAGGAACTTGAAGTGAATGGTGAAAATCAAGGTAAGTAACAATATTGATATCTCCTACAGAAATATGTGTTATAGTAAACTGTCGTCTGTTTCATTTATATGTATAATATCAGACATATACTATTAACACGCTTCGATATGTTAATAAAATGGTCTCATGTAACTAGCTACGAGGTAAAAGAAATCAGACTGTAAACACTGCTTTTTATTATGCGCACTGAAGCTAGTGTGAAAGCTGTTATGGAATACGTTCTTATTTAACTATCTTATCCTGAACATATATGATGGAATACGCCTTAATTCAAGATGGCGTATGAATCCGCCTTAAGGACGTTGTTTACTCAGGGTTTGAGTTCTCAAATCCGGATTGTTAAAAAGTTCAATTTCATTAGTAAAATTTATTTCATGAAATGAATTATTATTGACATAACAATTGGTATTTTTACTAAATTATGGAATTAGGCTCTGACACAGTTTGACTTTTAGCAAAACAGAGGAAATTCGGACTAAATTTTTCAGATTTCGTTTTCCACTTAAATATTTTTGGTAGTACTATTCTATCTAAAGTTAAGATTTTATTTGTTAGTCAACAAAATTCTGCATATTTGCTGTTGGTTTTATCTTGCTTTTTCGCTTAGATAACCGTATAGTACACTCAACAAAAATATTTAAAAAAGTTTTAAAAAGATAAAAGATTTTGATCATTGACCTCATATAAATTGTATGCCAGCAGAGAGAGGTCAATATATTTAGTTTAATACTATAAAGGTTTTAGCATTATCATCATTCAGTGTTTTGATATATTGAATCAAAAATGGGTAGTAATTTGAAAACTGATAGAGGAAACTCGGACTAGAATATCTATAAAAAGTGTGATTGATTTAATGTCACTACCATTTATAAACTGTATTTTATTTGTTAAAGAGTTAAGCAATATGTATTTTTTTCACAATCAAGAAAATTTTAATTTTAGTGTAAAATTTTTATGCATTTTTCTTAATTTTTCAAAAAATATTCAATAGCCATTAACTCAAAAAGTAGGTCATTGACCTATTTTTTGAAAGTGAAGAATAACACTACCATGCAAGGTCTATAACACACAATAGTTGGTTTTTCATTATCATCAGTGGAATTTTTTTATATTCTGAGTAAACGTCATCCATAAGGTAAAGATGAACACTTTTACAACAGACGGAGAAACAGAGTATGTATCGATTGCATTCATTTCTCTTATAAATCAGTGCCCATACTCAAAACATAAAACTATTTATAATTCCTGCGTATTTCTTTTTAGCTCACCTGAACCGAAGGTTCAAGTGAGCTTTTCTGATCACCCGTTGTCCGTCGTCCGTCCGTCCGTCCGTCCGTCTGTCTGTCCGTCCGTCTGTAAACTTTTCACATTTTCAACTTCTTCTCAAAAACCACTGGGCCAAATTTAACCAAATTTGGTACAAAGCATCCTTATGGAAAGGGGATTATAAATTGTTAAAATAAAGGGCACAGCCCTTTTCAAAAGGGAGATAATTGCGAAACAGTGAGTATAGGGTGCATGTATTTAAAAATCTTCTTCTCAAGAACCACTGCACCAGAAATGCAAATATTTACACAAAAGCTTGTATATATAGTGAAGATTCTAAATTGTAAAAATCGTGACCCTCGGACCAAAACTGGGGCCCCAGGCGGGGTTCAAAGTTTAACATAGAAATACATAGGAAAATGTTTAAAAAATCTTCTTCTCAAGAACCACTGCACCAGAAATGCCAATATTTACACAAAAGCTTGTATATATAGTGAAGATTCTAAATTGTAAAAATCGTGACCCTCGGACCAAAACTGGGGCCCCAGGCGGGGTTCAAAGTTTAACATATATAGAAATACATAGGAAAATGTTTAAAAAATCTTCTTCTCAAGAACCACTGCACCAGAAATGCCAATATTTACACAAAAGCTTGTATACAAAGTGAAGATTCTAAATTGTAAAAATCGTGACCCTCGGACCAAAACTGGGGCCCCAGGCGGGGTTCAAAGTTTAACATAGAAATACATAGGCAAATGTTTAAAAAATCTTCTTCTCAAGAACCACTGCACCAGAAATGCCAATATTTACACAAAAGCTTGTATATATAGTGAAGATTCTAAATTGTAAAAATTGTGACCCTCGGACCAAAACTTGGGCCCCAGGCGGGGTTCAAAGTTTAACATAGAAATACATAGGAAAATGTTTAAAAAATCTTCTTCTCAAGAACCACTGCACCAGAAATGCCAATACATACACAAAAGCTTGTATATATAGTGAAGATTTTAAATTGTAAAAATCGTGACCCTCGGACCAAAACTGGGGCCCCAGGCGGGGTTCAAAGTTTAACATAGAAATACATAGGAAAATGTTTAAAAAATCTTCTTCTCAAGAACCACTGCACCAGAAATGCCAATATTTACACAAAAGCTTGTATGTATAGTGAAGATTCTAAATTGTAAAAATTGTGACCCTCGGACCAAAACTTGGGCCCCAGGCGGGGTTCAAAGTTTAACATAGAAATACATAGGAAAATGTTTAAAAAATCTTCTTCTCAAGAACCACTGCACCAGAAATGCCAATACATACACAAAAGCTTGTATATATAGTGAAGATTGTAAAAATCGTGACCCCCGAACAAAAGTGGGGCCCCAGGAGGGGTTTAGATTTTAACATATATAGGAAAATGTTTTAAAATCTTCTCAAGAACCATCTTGCAACTGTTTGGGATATTACTATGCATACATGTACATCCTTAAATAATGTAGATTCAAAAAATTGTAACTCCCGGACAATTGATGGGCACCAAGAGGGGTTCAAAATTTAAACATTTTAAAAAACAAAGGAAAAGTTTAAAAATTTTCTTCTCAAGAACTACAATGTTTTAGTTAGTGAAATATCTATGCATGCATCCTTCGCTTATGTAGATTCCTAATTCGTAAAATCGTGACCCCCGGACCAATAATGGGGCCCCAAGATGGGGTCAAAGTTTATTATAGAAATATAAAGGTAACAGGTTAAAAAATCTTCTTCTCGAGAACTACAATGCTTCAATTTGTGAGATTACTATCATGCATACAACCTTGGATAATGAAGGTTCGACAGTTTTAAAATAGTGACCCCTGGACTAATACTAGGGACCCAAGATGGGTTTAAAGTTAAATGTAGAAGTACCGGTATATATGGAAAATGTTTAAAAATCTTCTTTTCGAGAACTACAATGCATCAATTTGTCAGATAACTACGTAAGCACCCTCAAATAGTGTAGATTCGAAATTATAAAAGCCGTGACCTCAATCTAATACTGGGGCCCCAAGAGGTGTTCAAAGTTTAGCATAGAAATATAGAGGGAAAATGTTGAAAAATATTTTTCTAGGGAACTATAATGCTTCAGCTTGTGAGATAACTATGCAAGCATCCTTAAATAATGTAGATTCCAAATAATTAAAACTTTAGCACTGGACTAATACTGTGGCCCCAAAAGGGGTTCAAAGTTTAACATAGAAAGATATATTGAAAATGTTTAAAAAAAGTTCTTCTCGAGAACTATAATGCTACAGTTTGTGAGATTACAGTCAGTTCAAGCATATCTTTTACAACATACACCATAACATAGCATAGCATTGAAATCTCATAGCATAGCATTAAAATCTCATAGCATAGCATTGGAATCTCATACCATAGCATACAATCTCATAGAATCGCATTCGTCATATCATACCATAGCATACCATAGCATAGCATACAACAGTATTTTAACTCGGTTTTGAGTGTTTTTATTTGATAAAATAAATGTTTACATGACAGATTTGTGGTAAACTTTGGCTTCTTAGTATTTTACTTCGAAATGTGAGGAACTCTTCTGTGTATGGAGGCGTTTTTGTTCAAATCTCATAGCATACCATAGCATAGCATAGCATACAATATCATTAAGCTCTTCATTTCGATTTCTCATAGCATAGCATACAAATCTCATAGCATAGCATACAAATCTCATAGCATATCATTAAAATCGCATACCATAGCATAGCATTAAAATGTAAAAGATATGCATGAAATGACTGTACTATGCAAGGATCCTCAAATTGTGTAAACTCTAATGTAGTGGAACCAAGAGTTATCTTTCTTAATGCTCTGTACAGTCTGAGAGTTATTCCTCTTGAAGTGGAACTCTTCTACGTTCAGTTTTTCAGGTTGTGTACTTGCGGTCCCACCGCAGTGCTACACATTTTCATTCCTATGTTACTATTTATGTTGTTCAAGCCAACCATAAACCTCGGACCATTACTGGGTCCCCAGAAAGGGGTTCAATGTTTAAAATAGAAAAAGCATATGCTACGAAATGTAATGTTACAAGGAACTGCTGTTCAGGTGAGCGATGTGGCCCATGGGCCTCTTGTTTTAAACAAATCATAGTTCAGACATCACAGCAGAATTTCACCTCATATTTGCCTTCTACTTAAATATGAAAATTAAAAAAAAAATATTTTCCGTCCAAATTTTCACTCCTTTCGTATGGTTAGTTTCTTGAAAGTTTGTAGAGTCTTCTCGGTATTTGCATCACTTAAATGCTTTACTCACGTTTCATACTCAATATGTTCACATATTTTGAAAGAATACATGCAATTTGATAAAGGAATTACTTACAACTTAATACTCGATCAAATATAATTATATATGTATCAATATACATTTATAACTGTGCCTTTTTGTTCTTATATCACTTGAGCTGAATGCTCAAGTGGGCTTTTTGATCACTTTTGTCCGGCGTCCGTCTGTCCGCCCGTCCGTCTGTCTGTCTGTACACTTTTTACATTTTCGACTTCTTCTCCTGAACCACTTGACCAATTTATATCAAATTCGGCACAAAGCATCATTGGGTAAAGTTGAATCAAGTTTGCTAAAATAAAGGGACACGCCCTATTTTAAGGGGAAATGATTAGGATTTATTGAAAATTTGGTGATATTTTTTTTTAAATCTTCTCAAAAACCATTTGACCATAAAAGCAGAAATTTGTGGGTAAACATTCTCAGATAGTGTTGATTCAAGTTTGTTCAAATCATGGTCCCCGGGGGTAAGATGGGGCCACAATGGGGGTCGAAGTTATACATAGAAGTATATAGAGATAATCTTAAAATATCTTCTTCTCAAATACCATTTGGCCAGAAAAGCTGACACTTGTGTGGAAGTATCATCAAATAGTGTAGATTCAAGTTTGTACAAATAATGGTCCCCAGGAGTAAGTTGGGGACACAATGGGGGGTCGAAGTTTTACATAGGAGTTTATATAGTTAATCTTTAAAAATATTCTTCTCAAAAACCATTAGGCAAAAATAGCTGAAACTTGTGTGGAAGCATCCTTAGATAGTGTAAATTTAAATTTATTCAATCATGGCCCCAAAGGTAAGATAGGGTCACAGTGGTGGGAGGAGGGGTCATAGTTTTAAAAGCTGAAACTTGTGTGGAAGCAACCATATTTAAGTTTGTACAATCATGGTCCCCAGGGGTTAGGTGGGGAGGGGGGGGGGTAGAAGCATTACATAGGATTATTTAAAGTTAAACTTGAAATATTTCCTTCTCAAAAACCATTAAGCCAGAAAAGCTGAACCTTGTATGGAAGCATTCTCAAATAGTGCAGATTCAAGTTTGCTCAAATCATGGTACCTAGTGGGGCCACAATGGGGGCGGGGTCAATTTTTTACATAGGAATATAAAGAGAAATTATATTTTAAATGTTCTACTCAGAATACGACTGGCAAGCTGTAACTTGTGTGAAGTATCATCAGGTAGGTTAGATTCAAGTTTGGTCAACCTATGATCCCCAAGGTAGGTTAGGGGCATAATGGGGACCGTTAAATCTTTACAAAGGAATATATTGAGAACATTTTTTTTCTAAAAAAAAAACATTTTCTTAACAAAAGGTGCAACATTAGTGAACGCAACCTTAGATAGTGTAGATTCAAATTTGTCAAAATCGTATTTTTCATGAGTAGGATGGAGCCCTATATGGTGGGGGGTCCAATTTTACAAAGAAAAACATTAAAAAATTCACTAAAACTCAAATGTTATAATATATGGTTTGTCATATTTCTTATTCTTTAAAATTGTTTAGATTTTGGCACAAGTTTGATGTAGGTTTATATCCCATTTGATTAAGATCTTCTTGAGAATTTAATGCTCAATATGTGAAATGACTATACTGTGACAAAAAGTGATAAACAGAATATCCAGGAAATTTTTTTTTGTTTTTTTAAATACAGGATCTGTCAGACTACATTGTCCATATTGTTTTGGTATATTACTTGGTAAAGCTGATTTTATAATGTCTATTGTTGCTCAGGTGTTATACTGATTATACAAAATACTTTTCAACAATGTGAACAAATTAAAAAAAACAATCTTTACCTTTTAAAACTGGGTTATGTATGGTAGGCCTGGCATTCTGCTTTTTAATCTCTCGTGTCTATCGTCCTTTTGTTTTTGAGCTAGTTTTTTCCCAATCAGGCTGTTCCTCAATAGACTAGGGCAGCTTTATATGAATAATCTAAAACAAATGCCTTTCATCCTCACAGATACAATTAGCACAGTTTTAAGTGCACTTCACTACTATTTTTAATAAATCATGAACATTATAAATATTGATTTACTTTCGATTTAACATTAAGATTCCGGAGTATGTCTTTTAGTCCACACACTGCGCACACTTTGCTTTACTCCATAAGATATGGGTTTACATCAAATAGCTGTAGATCAATTTCACTGTCTTTTTCCAAAAAAAAAAATCCTCTAAACAGTTTACACATGTCCAAGGTTTGTAACACAAAGATGATCAGAAAATTTGGGAACGACCGTTGTAGCCAAATTCAAAACTCACAAAGCACGAGCCTCTGAGGCCAGAAAATTTGGGAAGGGATAAAGCTGATTTTATTAAACAAAGCTTCGAAGTACTAATAGCCATAGCAAATCAATTTTAGTAGCAATTCAAAATTACAATCAATAAGCTAGCGTGTTTATAACCCATTCCTGTTTTTATATTGATCTAACATTGTGGCAAAAATAGTATGTACATGCATATGGTAGAAAAAATAGATTTCACCTTTTTACGTCCCTCTGCAATGCAGGAGAGGCTGCGGCTCTTGACAATCGGGGAGTCCATTGAGCTATTTGTTTACAAATGGCAGGCTGTTGTATTGAGGTCAAGATAAAATGTCCTTGCAATTAACAAGCCTTTGTGTAGAACAAATGTATACATATATAACTTGTTTAATAGTGTCATCGGATTATCAGATTGAATTTAAATTTAAGGTTAAAAAGCATTGTTTCAAAATATATGTTAAAGTGTCATGTAAGGTCAGACGACACGTTCCTCGAGCATCTTTTTTGTGCCTCCTCGTAATAAAGAGTTCAAATAAAAATTATTTTTATAATTATTTAAAAATGATTAAAATTTACTTGTATATGGTAATATGCCCAGAATTTAATTGGATGTGGTTATGTGTATGGATGGCCGAGTGGTTATAGTCGTGGCCGCTCACTGCCAAGAGCGTATGTTATTGAGGTCGTGAGTTCAAAGCCCGGCTCCGGCCAAGATAGAGTTCCACCTTTGGTATTTGCTGTGCTGTATATTTATTTACTTTTATATCAGCAATTTATGTGTATTTTCAAGAAGATTATATGGGAAATTACATACTCTAGTATTTTGCTTAAATGCTGGTAAGGTGTCCTGATTTTTTCCAAGAAAGCTTGTCAAAGTAGTAGTAAACCATTAACAAATTCCTGAAAAAAGTTATATAAAATTGAGAAACGTGTCGTTTAACCTTAAAGAAATAGATCCGTGCACAGGCAGAATACCAAAAAATGTAAGATATTGACATTTGATTGACGGACAAAAAAAAAACAGTTTGAAGAAAGTAGAAAAGTTTATCGAGTGAAAACAACAGACAGTTCTCTAAGAATTCAAATTGTAATTTAGATATTTTTAACACTGAAAGAGAACTGTAGTACGTCTTTAACACATGTTGATTTGGTAATTTCAAGTTTTAGCCGTGTATTTTATATCATAACTTTCAAAGAATTCCCAAACTGCTTGGTAAGGCAAAATATTTGATGATTGTCTGAGGGGGAAACGGGCAGTAAAAAATAATACGGTTAACTTTAACAGAAAACGGCTAGATGCTAAAAATACGAGTAATGTTAGGTCCGGTTATGAATAAAATGGAACCCGTCTAACATGAAAAGAGTTTTCCATGTACGCCTTTGATAATCCTAAGTATAGTTACATTTAAACCGCCGGAATACGTCTAAGTTCATCCTGAGTCCAGCCGAAAACCGGCCGACATTTTTGTACAGGTCAGAGGACCAGTCTACAATATCTCTTTGTTTGAAGCAGCCAGTTTGAATGCATGTTTTCAATCTGGAAAGCAATGTTTGTTGTGCAACATTTCACATGAAAATATCATACATGTATATAGAAAATGAAAGATATATGTTGTCAATATTGTGAAGTAAATTTAAATGAAGTACTGTAGACGTACTTTTGTCCGCGTGGTATTAATTTACGCTATGAACGCGGGCACAAATTTTCCGCGGAATTTTTTCCCAGTGTACTTAAAGTGCATTTTGGAATGAAATTTTGAAATTGCATTACATGAATAAGGATAATCGGAAGTTACTACATTATAGAACACTTGCATATACGTGTACTTAATGTATATGGTTTTTATCTAGAAAAACTGTCAAACAAATTTGTATTGAAAATTCACATAATAAATAATTTAATCTCCTAAAGATTTGAATTTTCGGTAAATTCACTTGCATGAAATTTAAACTTTTCCCAGCTCCAGATAACGGCACGTGTCAGACGACAAATAGCCCCAAGCGGGTCTGTCTTTCAATGATCCAATTAACTACACGCTAAGACCCGCGTTTTTACTGCAATTTTTAGATCCCTTTGTGCTCTGACTTTTAATTGATAAAACTGATCAACTCATAATTTAAACGACATTTGAACCCATAAATTGACAGTTAATAAAGATCACAAGACGATTTTAGCCAGCGTCGTAACATCTTGACCGCTAACTAATGACTACCGACCAGTACACAACCGATAATTACTGTTCACTGTGAATAGTTCTTACAATTTAAGACCAAAGTTGGACAAATTCTAGGTAATGAAAATCGCTCAGAACTAAATTTAATAATAATTATTCAAATAATTTTTTTTTTCATTCAAAGAATCCGCGTAAATTTTTACCCGCGGATTAAATTAATATTGTGATTCCGCGGAATTATGACCCCGTGGAAAAAAATACGTCTACAGTATTTCAACACGTTATCAATTTCACTTGTGACGGTGGTTTAAGCTTTGTTTTGATTTTCATTCCATTATGCTTTTTTAATTGCTTGTACATGTACGTATCAAATCAAACATAGACTTCGGTAAAAAAGGAGTTGATTGCAAAAATAATAAAATCTTATGCATTTACAACGTGCTAAAAGACAATTCATTCAATTGATAATTCGGTATGTTCTTTGATCAATCGGTGGGGTCGCAGTAGTCAATTATTCAATGTGTTTTATTAAAATGCTTTGCATTTTATCGAGTTTATATATTATAAACAGACTACATTTTCGTTGATGGAGATATGTAGGTAAACGTATGATTTTCAAAATAAATTGTGCTCTTTCTGATAAAGTGCATTTTCCATCTGTTTTCCTTGTTTATTAACTTCTATTTGAGTGTCAAAAAGGGAAACTTTGTTGAAATAATCAATTTTTAATCGGTAACTTTGCAGGAAGTTCCTCCAAAAGAGAATTTGAAGTCGCCATGTATTCTGAGTTTAAAATCGTGTAAATTCACTCCAATTTATGTAATTAAAAAGACGTTTTCCCAGCCTCTGTTGACCCCTGTTGTGGTTTATCACCCGCGACTGTCCTTGTTTTAGAGGTTATCAATACGGGTGATGCAACCTTATACCTTGCATTGAAAATTACAAACGATATTTACAATTCGTGTTGATATTACAATTAGTTGCTATCTTGTAATAAGTTGATAACTCTTCCAAATTAATGTTTAAATAATAATAAAACCGTTCGTTTACAGTTGTTTACAGTTATATCAATGCCTAAAAAACAATAACAACCCCCACCCCACCCCACACAGAGAAGTGCATCAACTGATTTAGTGTCACTTAAGTAACATAATTACATAACATTCATTATAATGTATGAATAAATTAACAGAATGAAACTAAAACAATTGGATATTTTTTTTGAAATTGCTTTTAATACGCCGGTTTCGAGATAGGAACTCTCCTGTGTAGGAGGCGCAAATGACACGCAAGTTGAAGTGGATGTGGGACACATTGTCAACGTAAACAATAGCAACGCGCCGAAAATAAATATGTCTTTAAACGTATATTGAATTTTAAAACCGCAACTTAAATTGTTTACAATTAAACGAGGAATGACTTTCAGTGACTATTGATTGATCCAAAAAATGAAGATTATCAAATGAAAAATGAGTTAAATTAGGAAAAGAAAATATATTCAGAAAACCAACATTTACTGGCCTGCATATTTTATTACAGAAGAAAACTTTTAAAATAAATACAAAATAATACATAGTGCTTATAGGTAGGTAGTTTGATTTTCAGTAAAACAGATTGAATCGATTAAGAAAGAAACCAAGTATGGGCCCTGGTAGGGCGTTGTATTTTACACAATTAGAACGGCTTTTCATCGTGATTTGCTGTTTAAGAGCTTAATATTTTGTATTTCAAATGGGGAGAGAAGATTCAATTGAGGATACCTCCGCGTGGTTTGGACTGGGTAATATATCACATGAGTGATAGCTAACATCCTCTCGTCTCTTTTTCGGAAATAAAAGGTTTGTCCCGGGTAAACGTGTCCGGTTTTGTTCCGTCCCGGGTTTATAATATTTGGCCATAATTTTATCAAAATGATCTTTTTACGGAAATATTGAACAATTTAAGTATTAAAACTTAAATAGCAATGATAAAATACACAAGTTTCCACATTGAACAATGCAATTCACTTAATATCGCCAAGATGTGTAACCCGGGCTCGCTACCAACATGACCCATTTCAGTCACCTGAAAAATGAAATTGTGTAATTAATATTGAAAAACTCATTCTGTGATAATAAAAATTTCAGCGAAGACAAATCAAGTTGTTTTAAAGTATTCCTGCACATTTCGTGCAGACAAAATGAGTATTTTTAAAGAAATCAACAAAAACCCGGTTAACAGTTTCGAATATTCCGGCCCGGCCCGGGTTTCGCTACCCATTTTAGTCACACTCCGATATCAAATATATTTGATATACAGGTAAATATGTTACCTTGTTCGTAAGAACTTCGATAGTTTACAATCATTTCTCACTTTCACCGCTTACAGATATGATTTATATATACTACTGATTAATTTGATCGAAAGAATTGAAAATTTACTATCAGGATAAAATGCTGTATAGGAATTTACATTTTTATTCAAAAATGTCCGTATAAGGCGCACTGATAGACTCGTAGCTTTGAGATAACTGTATTTACTTATAAATGGCTGAAAACAATTAACACGATAGCATATACGGGAAAACTTTAAATTAAACGATAATCCTGATAAGATTAACTCACGCTAGGATAGGATTAACGCAAGATAGAACAGTATACACGCACGATACGATAGGATTAATACGGAAGCCCGTTAGTGCCAGGTAGGAAAAATATTTTATCTGGCGGCCGCCAGATAATTATTTGGCGGCCGCCACTTATTATCTGGCGGCCGCCACATAATTTTCTGGCGGCCGCCATATAATTTTCTGGCGGCCGCCATATAATTTTCTGGCGGCCGCCACATAATTATCTGGCGGCCGCCACATAATTATTTGGCGGCCGCCAGATAAAACCTGGCTTCCTGATGCGCGCGCATGTTTTAATGGGAGCTTTTTAGGGAGTTGTGGATACACTCTAATTTATTAGTTTTATTAATTATTTCTGAAACTTGACATTAAATATCAATTGCAGAGCTTAGGATTTTGAAAAAAACTGGTTGAGTTGAATGTATAGAAGACATTGTTGTTAGAATCTAGAATGAATTTTATATTACTTTGTGCCTTGTATTATACATGTATGTTGTAAAACATGGTATTTTAGAGTTGATTCTGAACTTTTAAAACTAAACTAAACACCCGTTCAGGAAATCTTAACATTAAAAAACCTTAACTTGAGAGGAATTTTATGTAAACATGTACATAATTAAAGGAACGCACTGCCTTCTATATGTTTTAATTTTGGTATAAGAATTTACCAACGCAGATTAAAGTCAGCTTTATTGACCACGACAGCTAGTACAGGCAATATAATCACGAGAGCAGATCCATCTATGACTTTATAGGAATAAACTAGGACAAGTGTGTACTATGCATTCGTGGCCATAGATATGAAACTATTTAACTGATTGTGTTGTTAAACTCTTATTCCAAAACACATGAAAGGCAGTGTAAGAAAAGACCGTGATCGGCCACAGTCTCTCTGGGTAAATCAAAGTACTGAGAGTACTGAAAGGCGGGGTCTTGAAAGTATGAATTTGTAATTATTCTTGTTTTCCTCCATTATGTTCCAAAAATTATTAGTTTGAATTAGTTAGTTATTTCAATCTATATGTAGTATGCTAAAGTTCGGCTTTTTGCAATTGCATGATACTTTGTCATAATTTTGCTAAATCCCGACCGGGACTGTTCTTTATAAATGTAGAAAATTGACACAACGGTATATGTAAAATAAGACCCCAAGAAATTTTTTTAAAAACTACAACTAACTGGGAAAATCAAAACAACTATATTTAGGTATATTATTGAAATCGTTATATTTATTAACCGGGTTTTCTAACGGAAAAATCCGGTTATTAAAATGGTGAAAATGGCGGGCGGGCGGGCGGCTGCCAAAAGGGTACCCTCATTGTACGGATAACTCCTCCTACAGTTTTCAAGATAGGAAATTGTTCTTTTGCAGATCAATTGTACATATATCAGAGGTGTGCATATTGCTAGGATTTTGATTTCCGATAATTTATCGAAAAAATACCAGCTTTTGAACTTAGTCATTTTTTGGCAAAATATTGCATATAGGGTACCCTCATTGTACGGATAACTTCTCCTACAGTTTTCAAGATAGGAAGTTGTTGTTTTGCAGATCAATTGTACATATATAGGAGGAGTGCATATTGCTAGGATTTTTATTTATGATAGTTTATAAAAAAAAATACCAGCTGTTGAACTTAGTCATTTTCTCGCAGAATATTGCATAAAGGGTACCCCTATTGTACGGATAACTTCTCCTACAGTTTTCAAAATAGGAAGTTGTTGTTTTGCAGATGAATTGTACATATATAGGAGGTGTGCATATTGCTAGGATTTTGATCTGTGATAATTAATGAGAAAAATATTAGCTGTTGAACTTAGTCATTTTCTTGTAGAATATTGCATATAGGGTACCCCTATTGTACAGATAACTCCTCTTAAAGTTTTCAAGATAGGAAATTGTTGTTTTGCAGATTAATTGCACATATATAGGAGGAGTGCATATTGCTTTGATTTTGATTTCTGATTATTTATTAAAAAAAAAAACCAGATGTTGAACTTAATCATTTTCTTGCAGAATATTGCATGTAAAGTACCCCTATTGTATGGTAACTCCTCCTACAGTATACAAGATAGAGTTTTGAGTAGTTTTATTGTACATATATGTTATATGTATAAATTACTTGTAGTTTGTTTTTGTGAAATTGAAGAAAAATATCAGCCATTGAATATATTTCTTTTTCCTCATTATATTGCACACTTGGTGCTTCAATAATCTTGATAACTCCTCCTGCAGTTTCTAAGATCAAGATATTTTGTGTAGACAGGCATAGTGATATTCGTCTTGCTTTGAAAGTTTGATAAATATGAAAACAAAAGAAACCAAATTTTGTCTACGATTATTTCTGGTTGGGATCGGCCTCAAGTAATGTTTATCACATGAGACCATTTAAACGTTTGCCTTGGCCTAAGATGGTCTAAGCTTCTTGATTATCAAGACTATCAATTCAACTGCTCGACATGCGTCCTGCTGCTGCATTTTCCCAGGAGATGACCAAAACGTATAAATGGTATTTAGCGTTGCGCTACATTTTGATGTGTGAGTAATTTAATTATGTAGATGTTTATTACGTCTGTAAATCAGAGTAAAAGGTAATTAAAGCTGGATCGTGTCTTCGAGGAGGTTGTTTTGAGGTTGTGCAGATCGTGTTTGCATTAAATTCAACAGTAATGATTAATTTAATAAAATACAATAGATATAATACAATATAATAGATAAATATCAATCTGGGTAAATAAAATATTCGATGTTGAAAAGAAGAAATTTCTGAAGAGGAAGAATTTTCTGAAAAGTGATTAACACATCAGTATTATGGTGAGTAGAATTTAATATCATGCATGCATCAGCTTTCTGCACCATGCATACACTACTGAATTCAAAATCCACTGATATTCCCAAAAATTGACTGACATTGTCTGACATCCACTGTATATTCACTGTACCCTACTGTAAATCCACTGTACACCCACTGTACAGAGCCACTGTACCACACTGTATCCCACTGTACCCCACTGTACAGAGCCACTGTACTCCACTGTACTCCACTGAACAGCACTGTACCTACCCACTGACCAGCACTGTACCTCACTGTACACCACTGTACGGGGCACTGAACAGCACTGTACCCCACTGTACACCACTGTACAGGGTACTGACAAACACTGTACACCACTGTAACCCACTGTACCTATGTTGTTTTTTTAAGTTATTGATATGTTTGAACAATGAATTGGATATTTACTTTATTTGAGACCAAAATATGGATTTGTTTTGATTCTTTCCTATTGCTTACAAGAGAGAAAATGGGCTTCTATTTCTTTTAGTTCATATATAATTACATGCGCGGTCAGGGAAAAGGCAGGGATATCATCGATTTCTCGGGGAGCTTAGACATATTTTGGATAGTTGTACAATGTAAGTTTTATAAAATTGAATTATCTTCTGACCCCCCCCCCCCCCCCCGATCCTCCGATCCGTGCATGTATTAAAAACTCAGAATCCAGTTAATATCATACGAAATAAAGCAACTCATCCAATTAAAAGGGGGAAGTATTTATATATATTTCAATACTAATGTTTTAGTACCTAAATATTTAGTTGGGTTTTTTTTTTTTACAATGAATTTAATTTTATCAATATTATCAAAAAATTGTATTAGTTTACATGTTACATTAAAGTTTTAAAATTCAGAGAATTTAAAACAATGTATTACAATTTATAGAAAAAAAAATCCACTATATTGCTCAGCATACTGATTTTTTTTTTCAAAAGAGAGAAGATAACCAACTGGTCTGGACTTTAAAATGTCTTTGAAGTTTTACTTCACAGGACATCAGTGAGTCAGTGTCTGTGTATAGTATACATACTTTCAGTAGATCAAAAGTTGTGAGTGTCGCAATATTCAATCTTGTAAATTGTCAGTCTGATACCTTGTTCAAGATATTATGCAATTCCCTTATAGGGGTATATGTGATCTTGAGAGTATTAAATCCAGTTGAAATATGTATTTTTAAAAATATAACATTAATGAATAAACAAAATTATCTTTATATTCATCATTTTAGACGCGTTTTTTATCATTTAAATCAAGTCGGATTTTAACATGTTAAATATTTATAAATCCTCCCCTCTCCCCCAGCAGTCGCTGATATCAAAATAAGTACATTGTATAGTGTTAAATTAAAAATGGAATGTGGTGAAAACGTACACTGTTCAAATAATATTTCACTCTGTTACGGTACTTTAAATTATATACTTTTGAATTTCAACACTGTTCGTTATCACCACATGTCATACATCTACATGTACATTCTCTTGCACGGCTAAGAATATTGCCATGATATAGTTACATAGTTTTAATAAGAAAAAAATATATCGCCCTCTCTCTCTCTCTCTCTCTCTCTCTCTCTCTCTCTCTCTCTCTCTCTCTTATGTTGTAACTATCTTCCCAAATGTTTATGGACCAAGGTCACGAAGGCATAAACACCCCCTGCATCACACTTTAATTGTAGCATCTCTTCAATTATAAACGACATTTCATTTAATAGGCAAACATATTTATTTTCTCCTTCCGTAATAGGTAAATTGTGTACAGGTCGGATAAATGAAAAAAATATTTTTATTATTCAGTAATTGAAAACACGCAATTTATATTTGAATCATGTTTAATGTTTGTGACCTAATAAATTCCACAAAGATGAATGAGCATGCATCCCAAAACATGCGTATAAAATTTTCTTTTTAAAACAAACTTATGAGCTATAAAAACTGTATTTACTGGTTATACAGACAGCTGGAACTTGTTGCACGAAAACGTCACTCCATTGAGAACGAACGCCATTAGTTGTCATCGTATAATGGCTGCCTTTACATTCAACATTATAACTGATTGTGTGGTTTTTTTAACACAATTATATTTGTTAAAATTAACGTCTTCATCAATGTCGATTGCTAAACACAATGTACCGAGTTAAATTTGGGGGGGGGGGAGCAGAATTACATGTAGTTTACCAACTTTTGCTTTACACACTTAGAGAAAATCCGGACGACACGTAATCGCTTCATGTTGTCTTTAGAACAATAAGATAATCAAACAAAGACCAATTCTGACTAATCATTTATATCTTGTGTAATATTTGCTTCCTGTGTATAGTGATTATCAGCGTTCACGACCGCATGCGGGTAGACTTCCAGCCCCGGGGGCTTTCACACCTCTAGAAATTAAGCCCCCCCCCCCTCACCTGAGATTTACCACCCGGTAAAAATGTTCGGCCTTTAAATTGATTTTTCGTTTTTTTATCTTTATTTTACTGAAACCAGTATATTGGTATATTGTATCATAGCAAACAAGATAATTTCTCTCTCTCTCTCTCTCTCTCTCTCTCTCTCTCTCTCTCTCTCTCTCTCTCTCCATGCTAACGTACAAATATTTCAGTATTTGAATAAAGTACCACCGGTAACATGTATAGTTATGTTGACAGCGGCTAATTGTACATGTTGGCATAAAAATGATTTCTAGTTACGGGATAATGTCCATGGATTCAAATAATTTGAATTGAAGTTCGTTATTGAATGATTGTCATTTAAATTCTTAATGAATGAAAGTCAACGCTAAAAAGTAATTTTGAATATCGACGATGCATGTATTGTCTCCTTCTTTGTGTATGTCTACAGATAAAAGTCTTTTGTCTGTCATGGAACAATGAAAAACTCGGAACAAACAGAAAAAGGCGCAGACTATACACACGACCGGCTGACTGCGTCGAGGTGTGAAAACTGACCACCTGTGTATATGTGCTGTAGCCTAGGTATAAATAGATGCAAACGTCGGGGAAATACACTGTTAAAACAAAAATCTGAATTTTCACTTTTGATAAAAAAAAACCATTACGGTTGCCGGGTGCCTTAGGATCATAATTATTTAGAATCTGTCTTAAAAGATTTTTTTATTTACTTACAATTAGGTCTACTTGCATGTAATGCTTACTAAAGTGGGATTTATTATATCTATTTAATAGTTATTCCACACCGAGGTCAAAAATCAACAAAAATGCATAAAAGATTAATTCTATTAACATAATATTCATGCTTAACATGAATCGTTTCGACATAGCACAGTACTGCAAGGGGTATTAATTTGCAAGTGGATGAGGAAAAAAAGGGGGGGGGGGGGTATTATCTGTACTACATTTTATTTTTCGACTTAAAGTTTGCAGATTTTTTTTTTGAACCCAGGAGTTAGTTGGCAGAGATAAACTCGAGACTTAAGAAAATAATCGGTATGTAAAAGAAGCAGATTAATAGACAATCAATTTCTTACCCCAATCGATTTCTGATTAATATCTCTCTCTCTCTCTCTCTCTCTCTCTCTCTCTCTCTCTCTCTCTCTCTCTCTCTCTCTCATGAATTTACTAGTGCTAAAAATTGAGGCCCGGGGTCAGAAAGGAATAAGCACCTTAAAATTCCCCTACGGCATCACAACCACCAGTTCCAGCATAGATTTTATAATGAACTTTTCTACGACTACATATGATACCAATACAATAGTCAGAAAGTGATATACATGCAAGGGGTTTTGCAATTAATAGACAATCAATTTCTTACCCTAATCGATTTCTGATTAATCTCTCTCTCTCTCTCTCTCTCTCTCTCTCTCTCTCTCTCTCTCTCTCTCTGTTTAAAATTTAAAATGCATTCTGCATTATATGTTATTTTGCAAAATTAAAACCCAACATTTGCAATGCAATTTTAAATATAATTTTAATCAAAAGAAATCAACATATGAGCTCGAAACTCGCCCGCTTTCTTCAAAATGTACCTGTGTAGTCAAGCGCGCAGTCATGATACACGGACATGTGTACACGAACAAGCATGAATATATTTTGTGGATTCAGTGTTTAATTGACTGTTTTTCAGTGGGTTAAAGCGACTCATGAGACACAGAGAATTAGGAACCCGATCATTTAAACAAGGGCTTGTCGTATATCATCAATAATGAATGATAATGTACCTTGCTGGTTGGCGGGGGGGGGGGGGGTATTTTCCATTGACTGGCAGAATAAACATATTGACATTCACTTTTTTGATAATCAGATTCAACGTGTAAAATTCAGAACTTTCACCTGATAGCTATGGGTATTATCATAATTTTGTGACCGTAACATTCAATAACAATAGACGCGTTAATTGATAAAACATACTAAATAGATTTAACGACCTGTTGCATTCTTCTGTCAGTTTGTATCTATGCATAATGTGAATGCTATATACAGCATAATAAAAATAAATATTGAAGAAAAAAAATATCCTGAAGATTTAAAAATCCGATTTTTTCTCAAATTAATAGTACAGTGGGGCACAGTGATGGTCAGTGCCCGGTACAGTGGCGTACAGTGGGGTACAGTGCTGGTCAGTGCCCTGTACAGTGGCGTACAGTGGGGTACAGTGGAAGTCAGTAGGACTGTACAGTGGTGTACAGTGGGATACAGTGTTGTTCAGTAGAAATGTACAGTGGGGTACAGAGGGGTACAGTGGAAGTCAGTGAAATGTACAGTGAGGTACAGTCAATGTACAGTGGATGTCAGACAATGTCAGTCAATTTTTGGGAATATCAGTGGATTTTGAATTCAGTAGTGATATAAATTATCAGAACTTCAAATGCCACCAAGTAAAATTTGAGTCTGTTTTTTTTTATAATTACTCAATACATGCATTTGAATTTACACTAAAAATTTCAGCTTGGATTTGATAGCAATGTAATTTAACAAAGTGATTAGCATTAGTAAGGTTAAGTAATTCCATTTTTTCCCAGTCTCAAGTTTTGCTAACATTAGTGTGATGCTTAGCATAGAGTGTCATTGATTTAAATTATTGTCTGCATTTTAACCATTGAACATGTTGAAAAGGAAATTATTGCATATTTATATTAAATATTTTTTACAGAAACAATATAACTATAAAAACAAGTATTGCATTTTCATTGCTACGCATGACACTGCATGGTTATATCTTTTTATGTAGTCAAAATTTCACAATTCCTAAACTGCATCAAAAGATCCTCCCAGTGGTGGTGGCGGTAACATTTACTCACCAAGTCTCCATGCTCATTCTTGTAAATTATCAATGCATATCTATAATTTAATATAATAGTAGTGACCTCTTTTTTGTTGTTGCTTTTAATGGCACATTAGTTAGTGAGTAGATGGCTAAAATAACCATGCACTTTTGTGTTGTATGTGTGTTTGTATGTGTTTATATAATTATGTGTTTAATATATATATATATATATATATATATATATATATATATATATATATATATATATATATATATATATATATATATATATATATATATATATATGTATGATAAAGTGAGTTAAAAAGGAGAAATTGAGAGAATCTTTGACCTTCAATGCTTACAGCTAATTTTTTGAAAATTTGATAATTCTCTGAAGAGCTAATACAAAATAGTAAAGATTCTTTTAATTTTGACTAGCATATTAAGTATACTCTGCTGCACTTATAATTACTTTAGAATCAACACTATTATTAGGGGACCAATGTTTGGGGCTTTTGTGGGAATCCCTTGCCCATGAATTTACATCCTCACAAACATATATACAAGCATTAGTTTAATAATCATTTAGATTACCCCAAACTTGCCACCAACGAAATTACCTCCTTACCAGAAAAATGTTGGCTACTTACGAACATTGACCCACATGTTAAAAAAAGATTCCAAAGTACCGTATGTGAAATCACATGTAGTTGGTATCTCTTTGCTTTTGAAACACTGTCACCTAAGAATCTCTTCTTCAATTTAGGTTTTCTTTGCAGATTCATGATGGAAAAAAATGTAACAGCCATAATTAATGTGGCGGAGAATATTGTTGCCAAAACTTATCAAATAAAAGGTTGCTTGATCAATGCAAAATTACAAAAACAGCAAGATGATATGGTGAAAAAGACCCTGGATGAAATTTTACAGATGGCAGAACTAATTTCAACTCATGGAAAGACAAGCAAAGAACAATTTTCTAAAACTGCAAAAATTGGCTAGAGATGGAAAGCTGGAGCTGGCAAGGTTGAAAAAGGAGAATTTTAAGCTTAAAAGAAAGGTTGATGACTATGAGGCAGAAGTGACAGATGAATCCTTTAACAGTCTACCCTCCTCACAGGAACTTCTACCCTCCTCGCAGGAACTTCTACCTTCCTCACAGGAAGATACTCCAGCCAAGAAGCAAAAGATTTCTGATTCTGATATGGAGAAAACGTTTGTCCCTACTGATGAAGAAAAGAAATAGGAGCCTCGGAAAAAAAAAAAACATTGAAAAAAAATGACAGTAATATTCAAAAGCTGTCATTGACTGTTCATCTACTTAATCTTTATGTTCTTTAAAACATGTGTAAATTATACACATTCAGTTATCATGTTCATTTATTGTCATAAACCAAATTTACACAAATTATGTGTTTTCTTTTCACTTGTATCTAATTAAAGTAGAGTAAAATTCTACTGTGTAAATTATGAACATGTCTTTTGGTTGTCACTATTGTTCATAACACTTTTATATGTTTTGATGTATTCAATAAATTTATTGTTTTAGATTGATGAAAGAATAATTTCATACAATGCCAAAGAAAGTTAGAACTAGCATAGACAGAAAGAGAAAGAAAGACAGAGAGAGAAAAGGTGTCAATAATGAAGGAAATAGTAATGAATACTAATTCTGAAAAAAAAATCATTTTACAGCCTCCAATGAATAAAATCCATAGTGTGTTACGGAATCTGGTTTGCATCAACACAAGAAATAACTCAACAATAATGACAAATGTCATTTTCTTAATATATACATGTATCTCATAGGTATGGGTGTTTTTTTCTTCACAGGACTGAAATTTCAAAGGAAGATGAAGCACCTGAATTGAAAAATCTTGCAAAGAAACAGAATGTACAACCTAACAGAAACTCAAAACAAAATACTACAGACAGAGCTGCAGTTATTGATAAAAGAAAAGGCAAATCAACACACCATTCAAGTGAGCCTGAAATTCTTCCAAAGAAACAAAAGGTTCAGGAATTGTCAGAGAATAAAAAACTAAAGAGAAACCCAGAAAAAAATACTACAGACACTGCTACAGTTAATAATGAAACAAAGCGCAAATTATCACATTCTTCAAATGAACTTGAAAGTTTTCCAAAGAAGCAAAAGTTACAACTGTCAGAAAGTGAAAAACTAAAGAGAAATCAAGATTCTAATGATTGGCTTACAAACTACTTTGATGATCAAAGAAAGAGACAAAAAAAGAAAAAAGAACACCTTTCAAAGCAGCAGCTTAACAACATTTCCCGCCGTAAACGAAGACAAATGCCAGAATATAGACACAATGAAAACCTTAAAAGAAATATTTCAAGAAGAGAAAGGCGAAGTAATGGTGAACTATCAGAATGTGAAAACATGAGTAGAAACTTGACTCGAGCCAAAAGACGCTCTATACCTGAGGTTAAACTACAGGAAAACACCAATAGAAGCTTGACCCGAGCCAAAAGACGTTCTATACCTGAGATTAAACTACAGGAAAACACCAATAGAAGCTTGACTCGAGCCAAAAGACGTTCTATACCTGAGATTAAACTACAGGAAAACACCAATAGAAACTTGACTCGAGCCAAAAGACGTTCTATACCTGAGATTAAACTACAGGAAAACACCAATAGAAACTTGACTCGAACCAAAAGACGCTCTATACCTGAGGTTAAACAGCAGGAAAACACCAATAGAAACTTGACTCGAATCAAGAGACGCAAGATTAATGAGGTGAAAGAAAATGAAAATAAGAAAAGGAAAGAGTGGAGGCATAAGAGTAAAAGAAAAGAAAACAAATCAATCCACAGCAAATACTCCAAGCGAAGAAAGCAGAATAATATTGAAACTCAGATACAAATATTTCGTGACCTATTAAAACGAGGCGATGACTATGTTTGTTCGTGTTGTAAGCAAACATTTTACCAGCATAGTATTTACTTAGTAACAATACCTGCATATTTGAAGAAAGGCATCCCTGAGCAATTTCTGAATCAGACTCTTACAGAAACAAAAAGTGTAGGTAATAGTGAATGGATTTGCAAGACATGCTATAAATACATTATGGAGAAAAAAATCCCACCAATGGCTTTCTGCAACGGATTCAAGTATGAAGAGTTACCAGATAATTTAACTGAATTAAATCCAACTCAGACAGAAGAGAGATGTGTAGCTCTGAGGATCCCATTCATTCAGCTTAAGCAACAGTATTCCAGCAAGTCATTCCTTGAAAACCTACATGCCTCTTGATCATAGCACACTGAACACGCTCAGATGTCGCTTTATAAAACTCAGACTGCTCATAGTTGATGAAATTTCAATGGTGGGGATCCATATGTTTAACTTCATCAATAATAGGCTACAGGAAATATTTTGTACCAAAGAAGCATTTGGTGGGATCTCCTTGCTTCTAGTTGGTGATTTTTTTCAGTTACGACCAGTTTTGGACCAATGGATATTTACCAGTAGCTCTTCAGACTATGGACCTTTAATGCCTAATTTTTGGACAGACCAACTCCAATTTTTTGAATTGAAAACGGTTATGCGGCAAAAAGATGATGCAGAATTTGCCCATTTACTTAACAGAGTGAGGGAAGGAGAACAAAATGATGCTGATATACAAACACTACTTTCAAGACTTGTAAATCCTTCAGAACTTTTAGATCTGAGCAAGTTCATTCATTTGTATAGTTCGAATGCACTTGTAGATCAACACAATGAAACGGCCTTGGCGAACATAGACGGCCCAATGTATATTTCCAAAGCATCAGATTACACTTTGGGAGAAGCCTCTGCAAATGTCAAATCTACTGTATTGGAAATTGCTAAAAGTCAACCTCCACAAAAAACCCAGAATTTGCTGACAGAATTGCAACTTAAAGTTAGTGCTCATTACATGATGATACAAAATGTGGACATAAAAGATGGTTTAACAAATGGAGCATCTTGCTAACTCATGCATGCGGAGCTTTCTAACAATAAACCCATACTGCTCTGGGTTTTATTCTCTGACCAAGAAGACATTGGATCAGATGCCAGAAAGGAATACAGACACCTTTATAAAAGCAACATTAACCCTACTTGGACGCCGGTTCATTTCCTTACCAGACAGTTTCAAGTTGGAAAGTTTAAAACTGTACATGTTATGAGAAAACAGTTTCCATTAAAACCTGCAGCAGCATCTACTGTTCACAAATGTCAAGGAATTTCTCTGTCAAATGCAGTTATATCATTTAAGGGGCGTATCCAAAGCCACATGTTTTATGTAGCTTTGAGTCGAGTTACATCTTTGCAAGGACTCCATCTTTTAGATTTTGATCACAAGAAAATTACTATTGACAAGACAGTAAGCGCTGAAATATCCAGACTCCGAAGTGATTGTCAAATAGTTTATAAGCACTTGCCTTCCACAAAGTCAAACATCTTAGTTGTGTGCCACAATGCTAGATCACTTCACAAACATATTGATGAGTACAGAAATGATGCTCGCCTCCAACAAATAGATTTCATCTTTATACTGGAGACATGGGCTCAGCGCTGTGATCCTTTGGAATATTACAGACTTCAGGGATTTCATTCTATTCCAATCAACAAACTCCTCATAGACCACATTGTGGAATATTTGTCTACATAAAAAATGACAAATCTATTGACAATTATCAGTTCATTCAGGCAAAGGGAATGGAAGGAATAAAGATTACTCTACAGAATTCCGATAAACCTTTGGTAATTACATGTGTGTATTGCCATCCAACTGCTAATATTGACACCATATGTGAAAAACTTAACTCTATAATCTCACCTGTGAACACCAATGTTTTGATTGGTGACTTCAATATTGACCAGTTGAAACAAACACTGCAGCTTAAAAAACTCCTTTCTACTACAAATAATCTTCAGCTTGAATCAGTTCACTCTCGGGAGACAACAGACTACCATTCCTGCATTGATCACTCTTATATTACTAAGCACCAAAATTATGAATATGGACTGTTAGAATGCTATTGGAGTGACCACAAATTACAGTACCTCTTTATTTAAGGTATGTAGGTATGTGCAATAAATGATAAAATAAGAACATAAAATCTTTCCTTTTTAATATGAATATGGAACTAGAGTGTTCAAAGGCATGCATGTGTTGAGAACCCAAACAGTTCCATCTAAGGGGTATGGCACTTGCAATACAGCATCTTTAGGTGTCCTGCTTTAAAAAACAAAACTAGGTTAAAGGTCATGATCTCACAAACTAAAGCCCCCCCCCCCCCCCCCGAAGGAGAGGAATGATACTGTTTTACCCTTGTGTGTCTGTCGTTCTAGCAAATGCTGTTCACACAAAAGAAAACCCGGTTTGCTGTCACATTGACAGCTTTCCTCTTGTTTATTTTGTGATCAAAAGGAAAATCTATAAGTCGGACGGTATCTGTTATATATGGTGGCATATCTCTGCCCCTTGTGTGCACTTTTTTTTTCTTTCAAATATGTCCGACATGCAAGATAAATATGTTGACATGCAAGATAATTATGTCAACATGCAACATAACTATGTTGACATGCAAGAAAATTGCAATCTGATTAGATTTATACAAAATCTAAAAATATCTCAAATATCGCCTACCGGTGACATCCAAGATGCTAGATGCTACCTTTTTATGTCAACATGCAACTTATTTATGTTAACATGCAAGATAGATATGCTGACATGCAACTTATTTATGTCAACATGCAACTTATCTATGTCGACATGCAACTTAGATATGTTAACATGCAACTTACGTATGTTGATATGCGAGATGAATATGTTGACATCCAACTTAGTTATGTTTACATGCGAGATAAATATGTTGACATGCATATGCAACTTATAAGTCAAGATGCTGCATGTTAACATAAATAAGTTGCATGTCAACATATTTATCTTGCATGTTAACATAACTAAGTTGCATGTCGACATAAAGAAGTTGCATGTCGACATTAAGAAGTTGCATGTTAACATAAATAAGTTGCATGTCAACATATTTATCTTGCATGTTAACATAACTAAGTTGCATGTCGACATAAAGAAGTTGCATGTCGACATTAAGAAGTTGCATGTTAACATAAATAAGTTGCATGTTGACATCAATAGGTAGCGTATCTAGCCTCTTGGATGTCACATGTTTGCGATATTTGAGATTTTTTATAACTCTTATTTGATTGCAGATTTCTTGCTTGTCAACATAGTTATGTTGCATGTTAACATAACTATCTTGCATGTCAACATATTTATTTTGCATGTCAACATAATTAAGAGAAAAATAACTTGCATACAGGGAGCAGAGATATGCCACCATATACTTGGAATAATCTTATTGTAAAAAATATTTCTAACGTTAGATGCCTGTGTTTGTTATCGGTATATAAATGTTAATTTTGTTCGGTAATTCAACAGTTTGAGAGTTTTCGGAGTTTCCATAAACCTTGTATAACAGATGCCGTCCGACTTATATATTTTCCCGTTGATCACAAAAAAAATAATTATAACGATTTCAATTATATACCTAAATATAGTTGTTTTGATTTTCCCGGTTAGTTGTAGTTTTTTAAGGCGTCGAGCTAATGCTCGGCAGCCTTCTAGCGATAGTCTCGATTGGCAATCGTCCAAAAATTCATGCTCTGCACCACTTTTTTAATACGCATAAAAAATAAGTTCCTTGAAGTATTAAGCATATTACAAGATTTGTATTCCTTTTATTCAAATCAATTGTGTACAAAACATCCAACTTAGCCTCCCTGGTTATTGACAACTCATTGCATTAGTATAGATTTGCTTAATCCAGAAATGGCGGATGAATACAATAAGGTGCAATGTAAACATTCACTAAAATATTATTGAAGTTTATCGCTTATATTTTGATTGGAGACCGTGCCCGATAGAAATAAAATTTGATATGTAAATTTATTTGTTATCGGGCATGGTCTCCAAAATAATTGTAAGCGATAAACTTATCTAGAGATTTTAGAGATAATGCAGTTGGTTTGGATGAGCATTTTAGATAGCACGTGTTGTGGATTTGTTTGTAAACAACCATAGCATAGGTAATCTTGTTTCAAACGGGAATTGAAATAAATAAAAGTATGTTTTATTATTATAATTAGGGACACACTGTTAAACTATTCAAATTATGAGCCTGTGAAAATTGTGCAAAGACTTTTTAAAGCAGAAAGAAAAAAGATTTCTTTTGGAACTTTCAAATTTCTTCGATTTTTGTAGCCATGATGAGTTATTGTATTATAAACGCATCACTACCTATTCTATAACCAAATATACTGATATTGTTTTTGAAACAGTACAAAACGTAATTCATTTCCTTTTTTTATTCTAATATTTTTTTGATATACGACTATTAGTACAGTGCAGGGCTGCATTTTATAAAAGAACTTTTGACAAAGTGAAAAATGATCTTTAAAGAACTAAATTGACATAAAATCATTTGTTTACAAATATTTCAATTCCCATATTTATATTTTCCAGCCATAAGATAAATTAATGATTAGTTGGCGATTAATTAGCATTTATTAATTTGGTCTTAAGTCGTAAGTTCTTTTGTAAAACGCAGCCCAGAAATTCAAATTATTGATATCATTCTATATAAAAGAAAATGTCCGTTCCGGCCTTTGATTTAAATTTTTCTTGGGGTCTTATTTCACTTAATATACCGTTGTGTCAATTTTCTACATTTATGAAGAACAGTCCCGGTCGGGATTTAGCAAAATTATGACAAAGTATCAGGCGATTGCAAGAAGCCGAACTTTAGCATACTACAAGTAGATTGAAACAACTAATTCAAACTCATAATTTTTGGAACATAATGGATGAAAACGTGAACAATTACAAATTCAAACTTTCAAGACCCCGCCTTTCAGTACTCTCAGTACTTTGATTTACCCAGAGAGACTGTGGCCTCTCACGGTCTTTTTATTGTACTGCATTTCGTGTGATTTGAATTAAGAGTTTAACAACACAGTCATAGATGGATCTGCTCTCGTGATTATATTGCCTGTACTAGCTGTCGTGGTCAATAAAGCTGACTTTAATCTGCGTTGGTAAATTCATATACCAAAATTAAAACATATAGAAGGCAGTGCGTTCCTTAACTTATGTACATTTTTACATAAAATTCCTCTCAAGTTAAGGTTTTTTAATGTTAAGATTTCCTGAACGGGTGTTTAGTTTAGTTTTAAAAGTTCAGTACACAAAATGACCGTTAAAAATTTGCAAAATCGTCAATATCTGAAACCGGAAGTTACGTCATCATTTGAAAATTTTATAAATTGTAGCGCAAATCATGCTCTATCATACCTGAAACTTTTGTTTAAAAACCTCGCGTATCAACGATACCAAACAAGTTCTGAAAACTTCGTGGAAATCGGTTGAATAGTTTTTGAGATATAAGCCACCAAAGAAGTCAGAGGAAGAATAACATAGTCTGATAAGACATATTTTTTACAACATACACCATAGCATAGCATTAAAATCTTATACATTAGCATAAAAATCTCATTGCATAGCATTGGAATCTCATACCATAGCATACCATTTCATAGAAACTCATTCGTCATATCATACCAGAGCATACCATAGCATAGCATAAAACGTAATTTGAACTGGATTTTAAATGGTTTTATTTGAAAGAATTTCAAACATTGCAAATTAGTTGTTAATTTTGGCTTTTTATCATTTAACTTCCTAATGTGTGGAACTCTTCTGTGTATAGAGGCGCTTTTGTTCAAATTTTGTTCAAATCCCATATCATACCATAGCATAGGATAGCATACCATATCATTAAGCCATTTCATGTCAATTTCTCACAGAATAGCACACAAATCTCATAGCATTGCATTGAAATATAATACTATATCATTAAAATCGCATACTTTAGCACAGCATTAAAATGTAAAAGATATGCATGAAATGAATGTAAATCAAAGTACTGAAGTACTGACGGGAGTTGATTTTATCGATAATCAATTATTATAAAATCAATTTATCTTGCATGGCAATTAGTTTCTCGTTTGTATTTGAGTTACGCACTTTTTTATAATATAAATTTTTAGCCTTTTCCGACAATAATTTCGAGAAACCCCATATGAATCATGTTGTGTAGTATTTAAAGATAAATTTCTACTACTAGTATGTATTAGTTATCAAAACAATTCTAAAAATTGTATGGATCCAAGCACTATTGATATCGAACTCTAGTCTCGTTAAACCAGACCAGAAGATTCCAATATCAACATGGGAAACACCTGTTTTTAACACGTGTCCGGAGTTAATGTAGTCTCGTTTACCTAGACGCTCGACTGTCTCCGTTGATATTTGACAAGCAAAAGAGTCCCCTCTCTGATTGTCGCAGATTTACGGAGACAGCCGAGCGTAGGAATACATGAGACGAAAAATATATAAATTTTTCATAGTATATAAAATTTGACTATTTTCAAAGTGTTTATAGATAAGTTTCCTTACAAAAACAATGCTTTAACATACATTACATCGATTTTTTTTCTATTATTTTCAAGTTTTAGTCTTGTCAGCGGTGATGATTTGTGCTTGGGTCCAAACACGTTTTACTTTCGGTTTGCCAGAGTAACTGCATGTGAGAGTTGTTTAAAATCAACTCCCAAAAAGAATGCGAAGAAAAACAAGAGCTGAACTTGAAAAATAGGGAAAACGAAACAAGGCAAAAACAAATTCTGAGGTTAAAACTATGCAAAACCTTTCAGTGAGTTTTAAATGTGGATACCTTTTATAAACTTTAATATTCAAACCGTATATGGAGGTAAAAACTATGCAGAAATTTCAGGTTTCGATTAGTTACCGCTGCAAAAAACCGTTTGGATTCATGGACAGCCTAGGGGTCAACACTGCAGAAACTTATTAAAACTTGAATTTTCCATGCTGAAACCTATCGGAAATTTAAGATAACCTTAAGTTTCTGCAAAGTTTTGAAATGGTTTCCGCAGCGCTGAAACCAGATATTTCAGCCAATGCTTCACTGCCAAAATAATAACAATTGTCAAAATAAACACGGGTCGTTTGTATCAAGAAGCATAAAAAAAAACTGCTTAGCGTATACGAAATTTTGGCAGATATGTAATTTAACAAACAATAACGGCGAGCTTATTCTCCACTGACATACGCAATAAGGTCTGTTTCGCCCCTCCTCTTTTTATATTCATCGAACACATTGCAGGGAAAAAAATATATCTTTGTAACAAGCTGGAATTCAGTATTGTACATCTCATTAACAGAATCAAGATAACTTTATAAGTAAAGCAAAACAAATGTTATTAATGTCATTCCGATATGAAGCAAATTATAGCGTGTATAGTTTTAATTTCAGAAATTACAGTAATAATGTATTATAGAAGAAAAACAGTAAAAAAAATGTTCTACACCATTCCGATTTTACTTACTGAAAATTAATAAAAAGGTCAAACTTAACTGTAAATAAAATTTCAAAAGGTGCTTACACATGGTGATGTTAATAAAACGTAAATGTGGTATTTTTTTTCAGATACATGGACAGAAGATATTGAATTAGGCAATCTTCGAGTTTTGTTGGAATCATTCAAGATTGTGGTTCCAAATTCTTCCAGAGAATCCATTGTTAAAACGCTTCTTGATGAGTCGCTTTTAAATGAGTGCGTTAACAAAGTTAGATCTCTTGCGAGGAGGGTTGTACTTTGTAAAAACTTTGACGAAAAAAATAAAAAACAAAACCCTGGAACAGTGATGGTCTATGAAGTTATTGTAATGAATGAAGACAACGAAGTGTTTATTTACGAAAAGGTAATTCTAAAACAAAAATGGTGTACAATAATAACATGGTGTAAAATTAATTTTAAAATAAATTTAAAGTTTTTTTTTTTTAAGTTTTATTTATTTAAAAGTTATTTTTGTATTAATATTGTATTGTAGGATCCCGAATATTGGGCTGCTTTTTTGGAGGAGAAACAGGAAGAAGACCTTGTTAAAGTAATCCTGATCGAAGGAATTTGGCAAAACGTTTCTAAGACAAAGGAAAAAGTTTACCAAAAATACCAAAAATACATTGACTCTGGAAAGTTTCATCTACATCATGAGTCTGAGCAGTACTCTGGAATCGCTAAAATAAGTGCACTTCAAAGTATCAAATTGTGTCAGCAATATGTTGAGTCAGTAAGAGCGAGTATCCCTTTAGACACTATTGATGATATCGTTAAAAAATCTACATATCGCGCCTTAACAGAGGAACGAATTAAAGAGATGTGTTGTAATACTTATATTGATGGAGTAGGAACCGCAAATGATGATCCTTACTTCGTTCGGTTTTTCTTAACTTTAAACAGAATCAAAGGCGAAATAAAGCAGAAAACTATTGAATCGATAAAAGAACGTTTACGGTCCGAACTGTGTGTCGAAATAACAAGACATATTAACTTGGAACTCCAAAGCAAATTTGAACTTGCCACAGTTTCACTTGCAATCCATCATATATCCGGGATGTTGCTTGTTTTGATTGCATCACTTTTAAATCCTATTGCAGGAGCGGTTACTGGTTTGGTCTCATTGGTTTTTGGTCAAGATGTCAATTCTAGACGTTGGCGGGAAAAAATTGCCATGGAAATCTCCGATGAGATTTCAAGAGTTCAAATTTTTAAGAAGTTGTCGTCACATCTCTGGACAATCTTCCATGAGACATCGGACAATTTAAAAAATGTTGTTGAGGATCTCGAAGAGTACAGAAGACGTATAGCTTATACTGACTAAACAATGTATGATTTTTTTCAAATTCTTTTTTATGAATAACATTTTCATTTTTTTTTTAAATAAACCTTAACAATGATAAAAATCATTTTCGTAAACATTTGTATAATATAACCGCATGCTGATAATTTAATACGTAAGACTTATCAATACTTGTTGGACATTGAAAAAAAACTGTTGAGGAAAAATCATTAATTCCAACAATACATGAATTTGCATTTCAATATCTATTTAATTCTGAGGTCCAACTCACCCCCTAAATAATCAAAAATTGGTATTTAACAATAACCACTGTAATTTTTCAATTGATTTTGAAAAAAGACGATTAACACTTTATTTTCTTAAAAGTGATCTATTGAATGAAATTTTAGAATAGCAACAATATATATCCAATATCTTTAGAAAGTGCGGGTATGAAAACAAGAGGAAAAATGTAAGTGTGACAGCAAACGGGGGTTACTTAAGGATATTTAATTTTTGCAAACAAATCTCATTAACAGACCGTTTTTTGCATAAATAAATAAAAATCAACGGATTAAATTGTGTGTAATTTCAGACATTAACAATGACTAAATGCAACAGGTGCTGTTTGTTTCATTTATTTTCAAAAATCAAAATACAATTTATATGCACATATCTGATATTCGTTCTATTGATCTGCGAAATCAAAGTACTGAAGTACTTACGGGAGTTGATTTTATCGATTATTATGAATTTTAAAATCAACGATATGTTATTTTGCATGGAAAGTAGTTTCTAATCTGTATTTGAATCACGCACTTTTTTATAATATGAATTTCCGAGCTTTCCGACAAGAATTTCTAGAAAACCCAATATGGATGATGTTGTGTACATTTTAAAAGTAGAATCAATTCAGTTTGTCACCAGTGAAATGACTTACATTTCACTTATGGTAACTTTTAGCATATATTTTCATAGCCTACTTTATTTTACTTTATTCTTATCTTATATGTTCCCATACTTAGCAATTCCTTTTTGACATCTAAAGCATTCCTTATTATTTATTTCTAAAGGTTGTCCAAGCTGTTGTTTACTTCCTAATCCCCTAGAATATTTAGTGATTTCACAGTAATTGTTAATCTTTATTGTATGTGATACTGCTCATGGCACTGGGCACTCATAGGTATTAGTTAGGGTAAACAAAACCACTTTGACTTCTTCACATCAAAGGGATGACACTGATAACTTAATTATCTGATTAGCCTTAAGTGACAACTTTACCTTAGGCAATTCATAGAGAAATTAATTTTTGTACATTAGTTCTTTTAGAAGAGAGTTAGCTTTGAGACTTCGGACTGAAAGGATGTAGGGCGAAGCTAAGAAATCATGTAGAGTGTTAGGAGACAAATTTCTAATTCATCTGTTTAGGCCCCTTCCTCTAAATTACAGTTAGGAACAATACTTGCCCATTAATGTTGTTACCTGCGTGTGTAGATTGTAATATTTAACATTCAATCTTTAATAAACATTTCTCATATCCTGCCATTTGGACTTTGTGTATTCTTAATTTACTTAATCCCATTGAGCTTAATTCCCCAAATGAACGTGCATCATCGCCTAGTTATGTACCAGACATCCGAGCGTGGTCACATATCACCTATGAATCAGTAATCGAAATTTCTAAAACTTGTTTACAATTCTGGATCCAAGCAATGTTGAACACTAGTCTTGCTCAACTAGACAATCGGCTGTTTCTGTTAAACGCCGACTCCCAAGAGAGACTATCTGCTTGTCGGAGATTTGAGGAGACAGCCGATAGTCTGATTGAACGAGACAATATTGAACTCTGGTGTAAGAATACAAACGACTACCAAAAATATCTAAATTGCTCGTATTATTTAAAATCTGGCTTTTTTCGAGGTATTTATAAATACATTTCCTTGAAAAACAATGTTTCAGCATACATTACACCGAATTTATCTATTATTTCCAAAATCCAAGTCATGTAAGCCGCGATGGTTTGTGCTGAGGTCCAGACACTGTATTAATTCCGTTGTGCAAGCCAACGAACAATTTCTTTTTTGTACTTAATTTTGTTTCATGTGACGAGAGAGAGAGAGAGAGAGAGAGAGAGAGAGAGAGAGAGAGAGAGAGAGAGAGAGGGGGTCACACAGGATGATTTTTTGTATCTGATGCAGCTTGCAGTTCGTATCTATTACAATTTTACGAAATTCTGCAATGAATCTGGAATAGCATTCGATGAAAAAAATTCTGTGATTAAAATGTAAGTAATGAAATAAGTTATAAGTGGTAGAAGGCGGTATTTTAAAAAAAACAAATTATGAAAGATTTTGGCTATTTGCAGGAAATTTGATTCATCTTGGTCATTTGTTTCTTCAGACAATTCTGCAGTCAACATTAAATAATAAAGTCTTCATCCTCTGAGAGAAATATGCCAAAATTTGTTTTACCTTTTTTTTCAAACAATAAAGCCGGAAACGCATATTGCGACCTCTCTACTCTCGTTACAAATTGCGCGGAATTTTAGTTTAATATACCATTTCAACGGTGCTTTTCGTAATGTATATTACACAAGCTACTAACAGGCAAGCTACTGACAAACAGTTGGAACAGTTGGAAAAAACAGGACTATCAAAAGGTTTGTTTGAAGTCATCTTTTTGTAAGTTCTATGGTCGACACATCAACCTTGTCAACAAATACAATATTCCACTGGGTCGCCTGCTGACTGTCTTTTTTCATACTAATTGATTCACCATTAGTATTAACCAACTTGTGTACGAACTTTTCTGTGGGTTTTTTTCGATCACGGCAAAGATCATAAGGCGGGTGTGACCGGTCAGCAGAGGATTCTCACTCCTCAATGGTACCTGGTCTTACCTCCATTTTAAAAAAAAATAGAAATCCGTGTTCGCTCTGCTCCTGTTTTCTAATTTTCCTTTGAATTTTTAAAATTTGTACACTGTTTGTTATCACCACATGTCATTCAACTGACAACTTTCAAAGTAATAGCAAAAGGAAGCTTATATATTTTTAAAATATCAATTTTCTTTCTCCTATTTCGTCATTGCTATTTATTTTTATGCATGTTTGTAAATTATTCACGTTTTTCTTCGATAGAAGTTCTCTGCATGAATTGAACCCTTAAGTTTTCATTATTTTATAATCCATACGCAATAGCTGAATTGAAAAAAAAAAATACACAATTACCTTTCTTGAGGACTTTTTGTCTAGAAATTTTTGGGTTTTGAATTTTATTTAAAATGTTTTGCGTGTCCTGCAAAATCAAGAAAACGTGTAATCACAGAAATTAAAAACTATGTTTCTTATCTTTTTTTAACTGGTTAATATGTATAGTTGAATTTTAAAGAGTCTCAAGATGAATTTTGTTTTAAAAAATCCGTCCACTATTAACAAAACCATCTTTTATTTTGAGCAACAGGTGATCTATTGCTATTGTTTTTCGTCCATTGTAATGTGTCTTCCGTCATCAGTCGTTCATTAAGGTATCTCACTCCTCGCGTTTTGATTTTATTGCGCAGATGTTCATTATATTAAAAAGGAATATGATATTATTCATTTAAACCTCACATAAAGACTACACAATAATCATAAAGAAAATCCATTTGAATCCGAGAAACGAACAAGTTCTTGGGGGAACTATTTTCTCATGCGGAATATTTTTTAGTCGAAAATGACAGAAAGAAGAATTTTAATGAATGTTTAATATACTTTTCTTTTTATTATACTTTATTAATTATTAACATTTTTTAACATTTGGTAGATTTGCGACATGTTCTTAAGGTCTTGTGTGACTAGTTCAAAACTAAATTTTGAGAGAGTAATAGACGTTTAGCATAAAGTCATGCAAATACATAGAAAAAATTTTTTAAGCCAAATTTTGCAATAATTTACCTTTGGAGCCCTATATCTGAAATTTGACATCACTGACCATCTTGTTTTATTATATGAAAATGATACTAAATACATATCTAGGCAAACTGCATTAATGTTATAAAGTTCTTAAGAGAGGCTGTCTGTAATCATCGAGAATTATTTTTTGGAAAGTGCCAAATTTTTTTTTTCAAAAAATCCTATGAAAATATAAAGCATAATTGATAAAATGAATAAAATCAGAAGTTTTAGAAATTTGAATGCATTCCTTTCAATTTTACATATCGATTATTGTTGCCATGGTAACGTGTCTAGGAAAAAACCCTCAAATATTTCACTTTCAATACCAAAATATTTAAAGTTGGCTTTGTAAAATCCATTTTTTTCTTACATAAGGTAAATGAACAAAGCTAATATAAAAATTTCATTAAATAATTATTTGAATATTTTTTCTTAACTTTGTTGCCATGGAAACCATAATAACCAAACAGTTTTCACAACTGAAAATTCAATAAAACGTCAAGCAATTTTTAAGCTAAGATTTTTCAGAGGCGCAACAAGATATGATACAGTCTTTCATACAGAAAGAAAAAAAACACATTCTAAAGTTTTATTTAAGATAATAAAATCAGTTAAACAAATTTTCTTTTTTTTTCCTTACCTGACAAAAAGTCCCATTTTTCACTATATTCAGCTATATTTTCATATTAACGAGAGAAGGTTACATAGCTTTGTGTATTTTATGAGTCATTCTCAAAAAAGGTGGTATTGGGTTGTAACAGGGCACTAGAAAGTATAATCTTTGATTTTTGCCAAGTTTCACTTTTGTGCTACTTTTGGATATATATTAGCATACATATTGGTGCATATACAGTTAATTCTAACAAAACCTTAAAAATTTAGAAAGATTATAAGTTGATTTTTACACATTATTTGACTGTTACCACTCAGAGTTTGCGACTTTCAATAGGTTTTGTAAGGTGGTAAGACCCTTTCTTGTTAAAATAATAGGGTCAAGGGATAAAAGGTAAGTAAAATACCTCTCTCAAACAAAACGACGAAGAAAATATGTAAACAATATTTTTCAGCGAGGTCAAGTTTGTCCGTTACCTGTTTTTATGTCCATGGTGTGACGAAACAAAATATTGGTGTGTAAGAGTTGTTATTCTTAGTAATTTGAAAGATAAATGATGCCTCCTTATTCCCATCATATTGCTATAAACAATGATAGAAGACAAAATAGCTGAAGATGAAATTAAGGTCTTCCGTTTCCAACGGAAGACCTTTCTATTATTGTGCTGGTTAAGATTATTCTTATTAGGGTCTTCCGTTTCCAACGGAAGACCCTCTTGTTATTCTACGGTTTCTTTTTCTTTATTAGGGTCTTCCGTTTCCAACGGAAGACCCTCTTGTTATTCTACGGTTTCTTTTTCTTTATTAGGGTCTTCCGTTTCCAACGGAAGACCCTCTTGTTATTCTATTGTTTTTTTTAGGGTCTTCCGTTTCCAACGGAAGACCCTCTTGTTATTCTATTGTTTCTTTTTATTATTAGGGTCTTCCGTTTCCAACGGAAGACCCTCTTGTTATTCTATTGTTTCCTTTTATTATTATTATTATTATTCTTTTTCTTTATTTTTCTGACTTTTTTAAAGCTTAATATCTCAAAAAGTTTTCAACGGATTTGCATGAAACTTTCAGGGATTATGAAGCATCACTGTCCCTCAAAGATGTTAAATTTTCAACTACAACGTCACTTCCGTTTTTACGTTACGTCATTTTTTTAATTTTAAAAAAGTGATTTTGTCCAGGGCGTTTTTTAAAAACGCTTCAAGATAGAGACTTGGAATTTTCTGTGTTGAAGCATTGATCGTTTTAATTTGGACATAAGGCTGGACTTTAGTTTCCGTCACTTCTGGTCCAAACCGGAAGTGTTCTAAAATTTTCGAATTTTTGAATTTTTGAATTTTTCGTTTGAATTTCAAATGTTTACTAGGTTTGTAGAGTTGGTCATGCTGAATACGAAACTGAAATCCATTAGAAAATCGAACGACGCATTAAAGAGATATCGGGGTTTAAAAATTGATTTTTTCCGGAAATTTTGATTCCGCGTCCTTGGTTTAAAAAATAGTGCAATGTTCAAAGTAACATTAACTCGTACCAAAAATAATTGTTAAGTCGTACTTGAACACATTTGGATTTTTTTTAATTAAGTCGTTCTTGAAATCGGAAAGGTTTTTGTAAAGTCGTACTTAAAATCATTCGGATCTGTTAAGTCGTACCAGGAATAATTCGATTTTTTCATCTTTTTACTTAGTTACTATTGTTATTGGTTTAAGAGCTCTGCTTCTTGCAGGAACTTCCAGCTTTACTTCCGACATTAACGGAAGACCCACTCGTTGCTTTGCAACGAGCTTTGCTCTAGTTATTATTATTATTCTTTTTCTTTATTTTTCTGACTTTTTTAAAGCTTAATATCTCAAAAAGTTTTCAACAGATTTACATGAAACTTTCAGGAATAATGTACCATTATCGTCCCTAAAAGATGTTAAATTTTCAACTACAACGTCACTTCCGTTTCAACGTTACGTCAATTTTTATATTTTAAAAACGTGATTTTGTCCAGGGCATTTTTCAAAAACGCTTCAAGATAGAGACTTGGAATTTTTTGTGTTGAAGCATTGATCGTTTTTATTTGGACATAAGGCTGGAATTTAGTTTCCGTCACTTCCGGTCTAAACCGGAAGTGTTTTAAAATTTTCGAATTTTCAAATTTTTCGTTTTTATTTTAAATGTTTACGAGGTTTGTAGAGTTGTTCATGCTGAATACGAAACTGAAATCCGTTTGAAAATCGGACGATGCATTACAGAGATATCGGGGTTTAAAAATTGATTTTTCCGGAAATTGTGTTTCCGCGTCCTTTTTTTAAAAAATAGCGTAATGTTTATAGTAAAATTAACTCGTACCACAAATAATTGTTAAGTCTTACTTAGACACATTCGGATTTTTTTTTGTTAAGTTGTTCTTAAAATCAAGAAGGTTTTTGTTAAGTCGTACTTAAAATCATTCGGATTTTGTTAAGTCGTACCAGGAATAATTCGATTTTTTCATCTTTTTATTTTACTTTCTCTTGTTACTGGTTTAAGAGCTCTGCTTCTTACAGGAACTTCCAGCTTTACTTCCAACATTAACGGGAGACCCACTCGTTGCTTTGCAACGAGCTTTGCTCTAGTTATTATTCTTTTTTTTTTCTTACGCATTTTTGTGCACGCGAGTTCTCGGGAACGGCTTGGCTGATTTTAATGAAACTTTCAGAACTAGCAGATATTGATCTGAACCGTATTGGAAATTTTTTACATTGATGACGTCATTTCCGTTTTAGAGATATTGACGTTTTTACGATTTTTAAAGAGAGTCGGCTTGTCCGTGGTTTTCTCCTAAACGAAAACAGATATTTGATTCAAATTTTCAGGGTTTGTAGACCTATGTTTGTGGATATGACAGAAGCATTTTCATTGTTCTGTGACGAAAAAAACCGAAGCTCGTCTGCGCTTAAAAATTGAGATAAAAAGCGTCATGATTTTTTTGTGGTTTTCTTTGAATATCTTTTTTCTAAAAAGTATTTTGTTAAAACTTATAGAACAAAAAAACTTTAGAAAGTCAAGATCTTTCATTTGACATTAGGGAAAAGGGGCTGGCCCTTTAAATTAAGGGCCGAAAGGGCTCTAAAGTATTCTAATAATATCTTTTTAATGTGAAACATTTTGTTATACTTTATAGAAGCAATTATGTTCATCGTAACGTTATGTACCTATACATGACAGTTGTTTACTCCTTTGTTACGTATTTAGGGATTTTAAGGGGCCAGCAGTTCGAAATTTTGATCTTATATATCTGAAAATGGAGAGAAATTTTGAAAAGCAATGTTGAACAAAAGATGCTCCAAATAATGTCGTTAACAATTTGCAACCATAATTTTTTTTGTTATCCGGTCCCTAACAGGAGTTATAGGGTCGGCCCTTAAAACGATCTCTTCCAGACATCTCGAGAACGGTACATAATTTCTACATACTTGTTGAACAAAATTTGTTTAAAATGACAAGAGCTTTCTTTTTATATCACGAAAAAGGGGCTGGCTATTCAAATTAGGAGCCGATAGAATTTTTAAGCCTTTTAATCATAGCCTTTAATTGTGAAATATTTTGTAATACATTACGGAAGCAATTATGTTAATCGAAATGTTATGTACCTATACATGAAAATTGTTTACTCCTATGTTATGTAATAAGGGGTTTTAAGGGGTCAAAAGTCCAAACTTATCATCAACGTCCCAAAATTTTAAAAAAGCAACTTTAAGGAGCAATATTAAACAAAATACGCTAAAAAATGTGATTAACAATCTGCAACCAAAACTTGTTTGTTATCAGTTCCCACGTTCTCCTTCAGTAAAATCAAGAACGGTTACAAATAGCTTTTTACACAAAATGTATCGAAATCAAAAGACCTCTTATTTGATATGAAATAAAATGTGGCTGGTCCCTAAATTGGGGATCCAACGAGGTGTATAATCCTTCATCCATCGCTCTTTTAGATCACATCTGCATTTCCTGATATGTTTCGTTGATGAAGATAAAAGGCAAAGTCATTTCCTCTTCTAAAAATCGGACGGAAGACCTCCTCGTTGCTCGCAACGAGATCGTGTCTTGCTAGGGTCTTCCGTTTCCAACGGAAGACCCTCTTGTTATTCTATTGTTTCTTTTTATTATTAAGGTCTTCCGTTTCCAACGGAAGACCTTATTGTTTTTCTTCGGTTTTTTTTCTCATTCTTCTCCTTTTTTTTTCTTACCGATTTTGTGTCAGCGATTACTCGAAAACTGTTTGATCGATTTTAATAAAATTTGCAGATCTTATTGACATTAGTTTAAACTTGATCGGAAATTTTTTTGGTTGATGACGTCATTTCCGTTTTTGAAATATCGACGTTTTCTTGATTTTCAGAGTGTCGGCTTGTCCAAGAGAGTTATCAAAAACTATAAAAGATATTAAGTTCAAAATTTCAGGAATGATAGACAAAAGATTGTAGATATGTAATAAGGCATTAATAAATTTCAGGCACAAAAGGCGCTAAAGCTCGGTAGGGCTCGAAAAATGAGATGAAAAAAGCGTTGTGATTTTGCTTGGTTTTCTTAGATTATCTTTTTTCTCACAAATATTTTGTTAAGACATGTAGAAGAACAAAAATTTATATTTACAAGATCTTTTGTTTGACTCCTAGAAAAAGGGGCTTGCCCCTCAAATTAAGGACCTAGAATCCTTCAAAGTTTTCACTTTATAACTCAAAAGCGGTTAAGATTTCGATATGGCTGTCGCGGCAAAAGTTGTTCATTATGATCTTATTAATATCGTTACAATAATATTTTGTTCGGGTATTGCGTAATATGAGTGTAAAAAGCCAGACTTGTTACCATGTATTTGTGTTTTATTTGGCAAATAAACGGGGTATTTGTGCGTATAACTGACATAAAGGGTACCGGTTTACACACGGAAAGTGTTTCAACATTTTATTTTTTTTTCTAGTGAAACACATTATGGATAAAAGAACTGTTTCTATGCAATGCATTTGAGTCGCATTTAAAATCTAGCTGTATACCGAACTGTGTTTGTTAACAATTACGTATCCGATCCCTTGCCGCAGCCGAGGAAATAGGTCACGAATGGACTAGCGAGCGGTCTGCCGTTATCTAATACACAAGATTTGCGTCTTGCTGTAATGCACACATGAGTTTTTTTTATGTAGCTGCAAACACAAAACTTCCGATTTTAATGATTTTAATAGTAAATAAAAAAGATTATACCTTTACCTAATACCATAGACAGTGTACTAGCTTGCATTCGGAAAGTGTTTAAACAGTTTAATTCTTTTCTAGGGAAATATATTATGTGTATAAGAATTGCTTCTATGCAATGTATTTGAGTCGCATTTAAAATCTTGCTAGCTGTATTCCGAGCTTCATGTATGTAAACAATTATACGTATCCGATCCTTGCCGTGGCCGAGAAAATAGGTCGCGGCTGGACTAACGAGAGGTCTGCCGTTATCCAATACACAAGATATACGCATTGTTGTAATGCACACACGGGTTTATTTATGTAGCTGCAAACACAATGAATTCAGATTTTAACGATATTAAAGAGTAAATAAAAAAAGACTATATTATTACCTACGAAGTATTGCTGTTTTTCTCTCGTAATTAAAAAAAAAATAGATAGTATGGCTGTCGTTGAAAAAAAGGCGTTCTTTGTGTTCTTGTCTATGTCATGAAACAGTTTTATTGTTGGTAAATAAAATTCAGTTATCAAACTGCAAACGTTAACAGTTCAAACCCACCACGTTGAGTGTACATTTTCATAACACGGGCCGAGGAGATGCCGCGCTAGTGGACAGCCGATTCACTGTAGGACACATGCTTCTCGTGTTTATACGTTATCACACATTCCAATGCCCATTGATTCGTTCTTATTTTCATTTCCAATTATATTGGTTAACGATGCATCAAACCATTGATTTAAATCATAGTTCGTATAATAAAGGGGAAAAAAAGCTGCCATCAATGAATATAATACAATTGTACGTTTTACAGTCGTACGATTTGAAATGTAAATAAATTCACTTGTGTCCGTTTGTGACATTTTGCTGCTGAGAATTAAATGCATTACACTACCAATTTCAACAAAATATAGGCGATATTCACATATCTATGATAATGTGATACTTCATTTGGCTAACAAAATATTAGAATTTTTATGAGTTATGAGAGAGAGAGAGAGAGAGAGAGAGAGAGAGAGAGAGAGAGAGAGAGTGTGTGTCTTAAGCAGGATGTAGTAAGTAAAAGTTGAAATATATTTAAAAAGCGTTCGAGATAAGGCAGCTTAAGAAGTCCAATGTTACATGCTTGCGGTAGGTACGGGCACGATAAAACAAACCATTTTTAAACAAGTTGAGGTTTTATTTACATTTAGGCCGTAAAATAATAAGGGTCACAATATTGGTATAACCTCTTCTCAGTGGTAGTCAGATTCATTAAAAAGCAAACTCATTGCTGATTTTATTCATTTATAACTTATTTTTTTTTGATTCTGAAAGAATATGTGAGTTTTAAAAATGTAATGTACATGTACATTCATTGTAAAAGTTTTGACTGTATTCGGACAGTTGAAGATCGAGTAGCGAACACTAGACTTAGCAGATTAATTGTCTAATACAAATCGAATTGGCTTTAAAATTTGCATATTCAAGCACACTTAAATAGTTTATTCATAAATTATATATAATTATATTAATAAAAACGTCTGTATGCTGTATTATGTATTTGCTGTCTGATTAGGACTGTTCTTCCCCAAAAAGAAGCGCTCGGCGATCGCGTAAAAATCGTTCTGTAAAGTACAACACCTGATTGGAGTACATGCTTATACATAGGCGTCGGAACCGGGGGGGCTAGGGGGGGGGGGGGGGGGGGGTTAGCCAAAGTTATACCTAACCATTACAAACATAGCCTGATAGAGGGTTCAGCCCCCCCCCCCCCCCCCCCCCCCCCCCCCCACTTTTTCTCGCAGGAAAGATTATTGTTCCTAAATATACCTTGGATTCAGATGCAGTCCAGCCCCCCCCCCCCCCCCAACGGATTAGGATTTCCATGATTTTGGGAATTACTTTTTTCTCAATATTTCTGAGGATTAGTCTAGCCTCCCCACTTTCAATTTGCTTTCGACGCCAGTGTTATATACAATTTTTTTAAAATGTGTACGTTTAACTACGCGAAATTGTAGATGTCATGGAGTCAATAGGCAAATCAAATTCGCCAATCAGGCAATATCAGTTATCTAATGCCTATGACTGATAATTTTACAAGGTAAATTAATACATGTAAATATGAGTTTTAAAGCACTCCCTGCTCCCGTGTTAAAAGCTCCCGTTACCTGCATTCTTTTATTAACGATTTTTTGCACACATTTATTCGGAAATGGCTCAAATTTGTTACACGGGCCCGATAAGAAGATGAAAGGATGACCCCTAAAATTTCTTTCCCAAATATTTCAAGAACGGTCTCAAATTTCAAACACTGGTTGAATAACTTATAACTTAATTTGTACAAATTTTATGTGCATGAATGACAATGTTCCTGTAACTTAACAAAAAATGACACTTTTTGAAATCTTAAAGTTTCTGAATTCATCATTAAAATTAATAATGTTAGACGGCCCATGCAGCAAGTTTTTCTAGTCGAGTCTTTCGTTCATCAGCGCATCGATTGTGAACATTTCAGCGGGGTTTGGGGTTGCAACAAGAGGGTGAAACGACCACGAATTTTGACAGATTTGCTACAAAGAGTTTAAAAGAGATGGATACAAAACACAGGTGCGATTATATCTTTAAGAGATAAAAAATGATTAATCTGTTTGCCATAAATACCAATTTTTATCATAAAAATATTTTAACATTTGGATCCGCCGAATATTTCCATTTCCCTTCATTGTTTGGTGCCTGATTTGAAATAACGTTTCGAGGTATAATAAGTTGAGAAATTTCTTCAAGCTGCATGTTCCGATTTGTCGGTCATTACAGTATCAAATAATTTTCCTTGCAAACCTAATGAATAATCTTACAAATTTATAGACGTATTTAAACGGAAGTGCTCTCCTTTCAACGTTAGAAATATTCAAAGTAAATAAAAATAAATTTGGGGCATACAAAAACCCCCCAAAATACATCATTGGAATGTTTAAAAAAGGAAACCGTTGGGTTTCATCCTCCGAATGATTGAGTTTATTCATCCTGCATGTTTTGCAATGATTATAAACAACGTAAACATCAAAACTATTAATGAACAAATGTACACTGCTTTATTTTTGTTTAAATAGTCATTCTGTATATTTTATATGTTATAATAGATTATATAAAAAAAACAGATGTCAAAGTCGTAATACAATCATACTAGCTTCGACGTAAGGGGCCAGTTTAAACACGCGGCGAAATAACGCAAAACCCTTTTATGTCGATTATTTTGCGAATACACAACAAAACTTGTCTAATCCGGCGGAGGGTGGTTCTGAAAAAAAAATGGCCGGATTAGGCAACATCCGGTTTAGAGGATATTGTTGCAAATTAATTTTAGTATTTAATGCAGTAGGTCCTGATCGTGTATTCTTGCAAAATGTTCAATTGTTCTGAATTATATTAGATTTCATCGATCTTATTTACGGTACAAATTTTCATTTTAAATATTTTTTTTCAAACAATAAATCCATAACGGAATACATACGATGGAAATCCTTGAATTAAATATTCGTTATTGATAATCTTTCAAACATCCGATTTACCTGAAAAGTGCATGCTTAACCGTAAATTGTTAAACAAAACATTAACAAGTCAACAGGTGGCTGAAATAACTGATGGCGAGAATTGTTTTGATGCAGGGAAACAGTAGATAAATATTAATATAAATGAGAATTTTATATAAAAAAAAATTGAGCATTTTGACAGAATAATATGCAACTCTGTACGTGTAGCCATGCAACGGGGATAACAAACGATATCGGCAGTCTTACTCCCGCAGTATCCTGACTCACGGCCTGAAAAAAATTGGGTGAACTATAATCTAACTATCCAATTGCAATTCATAACAAGACTTTACGGTATTAACTGAAAAAAGTTGCTTCTTTGGATCTATATTAACAGTTGTTTAAATCAATAGCAACGACAGAAAAATTGGTCAATAATTGAGCATTAATATCTCGCAGAAGGCCGATCGATCGATAAGTGGACGGACTACGGGAGATAACTCTCACTAATAATATGCAGTAGGCTTTTTCATCGCGCCGGTTAACAGAATAGATAGGATCCGGATTGCACAAATTTTTTTTAAACAAAAATGATTGGAAAATGTCAAGGGGCTGAATAATGTCGCCGGATTGGGCAGCATGCCGTAATAAACAACATCCGGATTCAACGAGTTTCAACATGTACATAATTTTTTCATTGAAATATGGCTTAATTGACAGGGAAAACTACATGTACTGCAACGTATATTATTGCACACATACTTAGCATAACCATCGTTTAAAAGCGTACACTTATTTTATTGAAAATCGGACCAAGCAGCTTTAACATTAAGATTTACATGTGTAAGACACTTTATTTGTCATGTGCATGATCATGTGCATTAATTATTTTCAATACCTGCTTATTCTCCACAATGATCTCCAATTCCATTCACAACTGTTGTCATTCAAAATCACATGAATTAAACAAAATTTAAAATTTAGTGTCGATCTCAACTGTTATGTATCCAAGAAATGTATTGATTTTAACATGTGTTACGTAATTAGGTAATAACGTTTTTAGGGGTCAAACTTCATTTACAAATTATCATTTTTCCTTCGTAAACATTCACAGGATCGAAAACAGATTTCCTACGGATATTTATAATGGGGAATGTTTACATCTTTCCTCAATTCGGAAGTCTTTCGGAATATCTAGCACAATTTTTTAAAGTTATCATTCGGGCTTTATAATGGCTGATGCAATGCAAAATCCCCGTAGACGTTCTTTTTTTAGCCGTGTATTAAAACCTGACAAGCTAGAGGGGGCGTTTCAAAAGGGAAATCTTGGGATTTTTTCATACTATCGAATGAACATCGTCTGAATCAAGAGATATTTACAAATATCAAATAATTTAAGAGAATGTGTGGCATAAATATCTTGGGACAGACCTTAGGTATAATACGTTTATATATCCTTACAATATAATGATTTTCTCATGCGTTACCTTACTAGGGATATTAGGGGCCAGAGGTAAAAAAGTTTAATCTTGTCTATTTCAATTGAAAGAAATGCAAGTATTTAAAAAAGCAACGTAAGAGAACTTGTAAAAAGCATTACAGGTAAGCATTAGTACTTCACTCCTATTTCCATATCATGTTTTGTTGTTGAAAATTAAAGTCGATGACGTGATTTACCTTTTTAAAATCGGACGGAAGACCTCCTCGTTGCTCGCAACGAGATCGTGTCTAGTTAAGGTCTTCCGTTTCCAACGGAAGACCTTATTGTTTTTGCTTTGTTTCTTTTTCCCTATTATTAGGGTCTTCCGTTTTCAACGGAAGACCCTCTTGTTATTCTATTGTTTTTTTTAGGGTCTTCCGTTTTCAACGGAAGACCCTCTTGTTATTCTATTGTTTTTTTTTATTATTATTATTCTTCTTGTTTTTCCTTCTGACTTCTTTTTTGCTTTATATCTCAAAAACTATTCAACCGATTTGCAAGAAATTTTCAGGGAGTATGTTAAATAGTTGTCCCTTTAAGATTTTTAACTTTCAGTCATTAAGTCACTTCCGTTTTCTAGTTACGTCATTTTTAAAAATTTCAAAAAGTGATTTTGTCCAGGACTTTTCTCGTAAACGGTTGTTTATAAAGACTTGAAATTCTCTGTGATTGTAAATCTGAGGATTTACTTATAGCAAATTTACAAAAAAAATTATTTTGTCACTTCCGGTCGAAACAGGAAGTGATTCTAATTTTTCTGAATTTTCATTTTTTTGAGCGAATAATAAAATTATATGCATGTTGTAGAGTTTGCAAAGCTTAATGCAAAACTGAAATTCGTTTTCAAATCAGATGATGCATTTCAGAGATATCGGGGTTTGAAAATTGATCTTTCCGGAAATTATGATTCCGTGTTTTTGGTTTTAAAAATAGTGCAAATTTCACACTGAAAGTAATTTCTACTGAAAACAATTCGTACTGATTATTAAACTTTATATAAAACACAAAATTATATGCATATTGTAGAGTTTGCAAAGCTTAATACAAAACTGAAATTCGTTTTCAAATCGGATGATGCATTGCAGAGATATCGGGGTTTAAATATTGATTTTTCCGGAAATTTTGATTCCGTGTTCTTGGTTTAAAAAATAGTGTAAAATTCACACTGAAAGTAACTCCTGCTGAAAACAATTCGTGCAGGTCATAAAACTGGACTCTGTTTTTTAATAGTTAATTAAAGTGTTTATCGATACAATTTCGTTATTTCGATCGATAATTACGTTGTTAGTTTTTATTAGTCTTATTAGTTTTAATCGAAATAATTATCGTACGATTCCCCATTTCAACTCGCCATGTTTTGACTGCGAACAAACAGCTGATGGCTGTGTGTCTACATTTTTAAAAGAAGCAAGGCCTGCAAGATGTCGATAGTGGACATTTCAGCTCAACTAACGTATCACAGATTATAAAGGTATGTTTCAATACAGAATATGTCGTATTGACTTTTTCTTTTCAGAGTATTTGCACTTTTCAATCTAATCCGAGATTTCTCTGACTCTAACCTCCGCTTTTGAAGTACGTCACAATATAAAAGCGGGCGTTAGAGTCAGCGGAATCTCGGAATATTATATGTCCAGTGTATTTTCACGGTAGCTGCAGAACTGTAGCTCTCCGGGAAAAAAATAATGACAGACCGGAGAGCTACAGGGCCACCCATTGAAAAAATTGTACATGTATATTTATTACAAAGAAAAACGTGCACTAGTTTTGGACTGATTTACCTTATTTATACGCAAATTCTGTGAAAACAATTCGTACCATTAAATTCTTCATGCAATTTACTACTGATATCGCCTCTTTATTTGCCTCAGACTTTCTCCGAAACACGCTACCGACCTCGGAAAATCAAGTATGTTGAATTTACATCGAGATCGAGAGTCGCCATTTTTACATGTAAACAAAGTGGACCACATGAATTTACGGGACTGGTGATGGTGTTTAAAAGACTATCCGAGGCAAGTGAACAGAGGATATCAGTAGTAAATTGCATGAAAAATTTAAAATTAAAAGCGATGGGAGTTCTAAGGTACACAAGAATAGAATGTTGTAATTAGAGTGCATGTTTGCATGATGATAACTTTACCCTAAATATTTAAATATAGCAGATCTTTACCATATCGCCTTCACTTAATTTATGAATTAAAAACTCAGGCTTGTGTTTAATTAAATAAATATATTTGACAAAGTAAATATTCAATCTAATTAAAATTAGACCTTTTGTCTCGCTCTCTGTTATATATGGTTATTGCTTGTGTAACAGGCATGTAAAACAGAGTGCGAGATGAAAAGTCTCAAATTTCATATTATATTAAACTCAGAATTTAGGTCAATGTTCCATGATATCTATTAAACAGTCTTCTCAAGATATAAGTATTTCACAGAATCATTGTAATTTGAGAGATTAGATTATCTTTTATACATATTGATTCATTTTAGGTAAGCTTTACATGCATATCACATCTACATAGTATGTAAATAATTTTTACTGCATGTGCCTCAGATCTCTCTCTCTCTCTCTCTCTCTCTCTCTCTCTCTCTCTCTCTCTCTCTCTCTCTCTCTCTCTCTTAATCTTGGCAAAGACTCATGAAACTGTCAGAGGGCAACTTAATTTTGTGACAAAAATATCTCGATCTTGTAAAAGAAATCCAAAGTGCATTTAATTTTAAAATGAGCATGTATTATTAATCCCTCATTTTTATGCGCATTATACATAGTATTGTTTTTAAAACATGTAATTCGTAAGAAAAAAAAAAACCCTCGCTAAATTTATTCGCAATAAACCCCAGTAGAATTGACAAAACATGGTATACACGTAGCAGAAGCTTATACTTTGACACTGTTTGGATTGGTAATATTCCTTTGTAGTTGCTCTCGCTCTCTCTCAATCTGATATGTCTATACCCAAGAAATTATTTTAATGTTATGATATTATGACTTGATATGCACATTTTTGTTTTTGTACTGGCTAAATGTTAATGTCATATATTTGGATATGTCATACTTATAACACTGCATGGTCAGTGTATTTTTTCCAAAAATATTATGTATATGTTAATGTAAACACAGCTATTACAAGTACATGTATGTTAACACAGCTAATTTATTTTTTTTAATTCAGCTTAAAGCAGACTCTTGTTACCACATGGCTTTTACCTGTTGATTCTTGTGGTTTCAGCTCTTGAGGTTAACCTGTCACCTCTACCCACATGCATATTCCTTGTGTTCTACAGACTATCTACCGGTAATTCAAATTAAATCGGATAATGCTTGAACAATAATGGAACTTTAAGAAAGCATCATGTCCTATTGTGGTGAAATTGTTCATGGTTGATAAGAAATTATGAAAAACAAAATTAAGGCTGTTTAAAGAAATATAATTGTTGTGAAAATTTGTTTTTCAATAAAAGTATGCAATTATGTTTCCTTCATTTTTTATTTTATAAAGATATTTAGATGTGTTTACATAGTTGAAAAATCACCCAACTCTTTCCAATTTTCTCCATAAGATTACATGTAGGATATGTAAATGTACATTTGACTTTTGAATAACACCAGCAATGATAATTGCGTTTGAAATGAGCAAGAAACAATCTATTTTCACCCTTTTAAGGTATATATGCATAAAAAAGTAGAAAAAAAACATGTCAAATTTAAACATTTTTGATGGAATTCTCCTCCGCCTCCAGCTACCCGGGTGTGTTTGAATTTAATTTTATTTAAGGCAGATGTTGAACTTGTTGATCTTACTGTTTTATCATGGTTAAAAAGAGACAAGAAACGAGAATATATTAGATATTTAATAAATATGATTGTTAGCTTACCGGTACTTTTTTTCATGGAAAAAAGAAATCACATGCAGGAATACTTGTCTATTTAATTATTAAAATGCTACAAATCATTCAAGAAACATAAAAAGATCAAATTTTAGTATCATTGATGATTATTTTCAAATATGTGTGAGAAATGACTCATAGAAATTGCCACAAGTTTCAGAAAATTAGGTAAAAGATTTCAAACCATGACTTTTTATGAAAATCAAAAGATAGGGGGTGGGTATACATGTAAGGGCATTTCTAAGTTGTGTGATGCTTTTATCAAGATAATATCATGTAGATGTATGTTGTATTGCATAAGGTTTCTTATTAAAGGTGGTTGAACAACAATTGACCTCTAAAAGGTCAGGTAAAGATGTTTTACTATGGAGAACCCTGTAAATCTGTGTTGAGTAAAAGAAATTGGAAATGGTGGGTTCACTTAAATGGCCATATGTTTATTAAACCTCATTGGAATTGTCAATATGTGGTATACTTTTTTCTCAGAATTGCATTAGCTTTATTATTCTAAGACAAAGACATCTGTTCATAAAATGTACTAAGTTAAAGGTAGCAAGGGACGATTCGGTTAAAGTACCCGTTAATATTTTTGTAAAATTAAGGTACATCACTACACCTAGACTTATACTTTTTAAGACACTACTTCACAAGATGGCGATTTAAATGTTTTGTTGAACTCTTAATATCGTTCGATTGGGTTGTATACCGTCATAGCTTAATGGTTAAAGTATTGGGTTTCTAAAGCGTTTGAGTTTTAGTCCGCCTGGAGCTTTTGTTACTGTTTATTGAATTAAATTTTTAAAAATGTAATTGTTCATCCATATTTGCACATTTTTTGCCTATTTGACTTAAACACTTCTTATCAATTATGATATCTATCATAATCAAGTAATTTTCTGCTGATTTGAGAAAATATTTCAAGGTGTTTTGAGCCACCATAAGAGATGCTGCACTTGAAGGCTTATGAGTGTTGCTAAGATTCATAAAATGAATTTTAATGATCATCATTAGAGGGATCTCCCTTGTTGGAATTGGTATGCAATATGAAAACCCCTAATGTTAATACGTACATGAGAATTGAATGGTGAAACTTGTGGCTAAGACTGTTGTGTTGACTTTACACTGTGAAATTGCAGGTTACAAATGGGAGGTTATATAACTCGAAATTTATGTGGATGGGACATTATATACCTATTCACTGGGTATGAGGATGATAGCAAGTTTATTGTCCTCCAAGACAGCCACTATTTCATGGGCGAAGCCAAGTGAAATAGTTGCTGTTGAGGGGGACAATAAACTGTCTGTCATCCTCACACAACACAACAGTCTTAGTCTGTCTTTCTGTCAGTAAATAGCTATAGATATCTTAATTATTATCCTGAAGAAAACTTTATTTGTTGGAATTTCTTGATGATAAACAAATTAGAATTATCGGACTTTGAATTTAATGCTGTGATCGGATTATACCAGAGGTGTTCCGAGTTTAAAAAAGGGAAATCGTATGCTGCTGGTGAATACTTTCGTTGACTATTCACCATGGACCACCATGGACAGATAGCATAGAAACTATTTCACAGTTAGATGGACTAGCATGTTTATTCATTGTAATTTTACATAGGAAATATTCACAGAAATATAATAAACTTTACATTGCTAAGTTTCTGACATTTGATGGTGCTACAAGCACAGTTTGGAAGGTCAAAGGTGACATCTTTTGTATCTGACTCCTTTTCGGCTTTATAACTCAAAAAGTTTATAACTGATTGAGATGAAACTTTGAGAGATTGTGTGCAACTATTATGCCTCTAAGATCCTAAAGTTTCTTTGAAAACGACCTTTCCGTTTTTACGTTACGTCATTTAAACAAACAATTTTAAAAAGTCATTTTGTCCGCAGCGTTTCTAAAAACGCTTTAAGATAGAGGCTTGAAATTTTCAATGGTTATGATTTTGTCGTTTTACCTCTGTAATAAGGCTCGAAATGAAAATATGTCACTTCCGGTCAAAATCGGAAGTGAATCAAATTTTTCGAAAAAATTGAATTTTTTGATCAAGTCAAAAATGAATATCTGTTTTGTGGAACCTATTCAGCTTAATCTAACACTGAAAGCCGTTTTAAAATCGGACGATGCATTAGAGATATCGGGGTTTAAAAATTGATATTTCCAGAAATTTTGATTCCCCGTCCTTTGTTTAAAAAATAGCGTAATGTTCAAAGTAAAATTAACTTGTACCAAAAATAATTGTTAAGTCGTACTTGAAATTAGTAAGTTTTTTGTTAAGTCGTACTTAAAATCATTCGTATTTTGTTAAGTCGTACCAGGAATATTCGATTTTTTTCATCTTTTTATTTTAGTTACTCTTGTTATTGGTTTAAGAGCTCTTTCTCTTACAGGAACTTCCAGCTTTACTTCCATCTTTAAAGGAAGACCCACTCGTTGCTTTGCAACGAGCTTTGCTCTAGTTTATTATTATTATTCTTCTTGTTTTTCCTTCTGACTTCTTTTTTGCTTTATATCTCAAAAACTATTCAAACGATTTGCAAGAAATTTTCAGGGATTATGTTAAATACTTGTCCCTTGAAGCTTCTAAAATTTCAGTCATTAAGTCACTTCCGTTTTCTAGTTACGTCATTTTAAAAATTTTCAAAAAGTGATTTTGTCCAGGACTTTTCTCGTAAACGGTTATTTATAAAGACTTGAAATTTTCTGTGATTGTAAATCTGCGGATTTACTTATGGCATTTTTACAAAAAAAAAATTTTTGTCACTTCCGGTAGAAACCGGAAGTGATTTTAATTTTTCGAAAAATTGAATTTTTTTATCGAATAAAAAACGAATATGTGTTTTGTAGAGCTTTTTAAGCTGAACCTAACACTGAAAACTGTTTAAAAATCGGACGATGCATTACAGAGAAATTTGGCTTAAAAAATTGATTTTTCCGGAAATTTCGATTCCGCTTTTTTGGTTAAGAAAGTAGTATCAAGTTCTTGGTTAAAGTAACTTGTACCTAAAAATTAATTGTTAAGTCGTACTGTAACACATTCGGATTTTTTTTGTTAAGTCGTTCTTGAAATCGGAAAAGTTTTTGTTAAGTCGTACTTAAAATCTTTCGGAGTTTGTTAAGTCATACCAGGAATGATTCGATTTTTTCATCTTTTTATTTTAGTTTCTCTTGTTATTGGTTTAGGAGCTCTGTTTCTTACAGGAACTCCCAGCTTTACGTCCGACATGAACGGAAGACCCACTCGTTGCTTTTGAACGAGCTTTGCTCTAGTTATTATTTTTTTTCTTTTTTTTTCTTACAAATTTTGTGCACGCGAGTTCTCGTAAACGGCTTGGTCGATTTTTATGAAACTTTCAGATCTAATAGAAGTTGATCTGAACCTTATTGGAAATTTTTTATATTGATGACGTCATTTCCGTTTCTGAGATATTGACGATTTAGTGATTTTTTGAGGGTCTGCTTGTCCATTGAACTCCTCCTAAACGGTAAAAGATATTGAGTTCAAATTTTCAGGGATGATAGACAAAAGATTGAAGATATGTCTAAAGGCAATCATTAATGTCTCGCTCAAAGAGCCTAAAAGCTCGCCTGGACCCGAAAATAGAGATTAAAAAAAGTCAAGATTTTTTGTGGTTTTCTTTGTTTATATCTTTTCTCAAAAATATTTTGTTAAAACTTGTATAGCAAAAATAGTTTAAATTTATAAGAGCTTTCGTTTAATACCAAGAAAAAGGGACTGACCCCTTAAATAAGGGACCCAATTAGGTCTAAAGTCTTTGATTTGTAGCTCTTTACTGAGAGTTATTTTGTTATATATCATAGAAGCAAAATTGTTTATCTTACTGTTATGTACCCATACAATAAAATGCCTTCCTTGTATGTTACGTAATTAGGGATTTTTAGGGGCCAGAAGTTCAAAACGTTGATCATCTATATCTCCTTAATGAAAAATATTTTGATAAGCAGTGTAAAAGAAAAGGTGTTTAGAATGACGTTTTCAACAATATTCAACTCTCAAAATTTCGTTAAACGGCCCCTTAAAGAAGATAAGGGACCGGCCCCTAAAACCTTCTTTCTCATAAATCTCCAAAACGGTAACGAATTTCTAAAGACTTGTTGAACAAAATGTGTTCAGAATTAAATGACCTTTTTTTTGATATCAAGAAAAAGGGGCTGGCCCCTAAAATTAGGGGACGAAAGGCTTCTCAAGTCTTTAATCTGTAGCACTTTACTGAGAGATATTTTGTGATAGGTTTAAGAAGCAAATATGTTTATCTCACAGTTATGTATCCAAGCAATGTAATGATTTTATTATGTGTTACGTAATTAAGGGTTTTTAGAGGCCAAAAGTCCAAAATATCGATCACCCATATCTCAGAAAGGAAAAATATTTTGAAATGCAATACAGAAGAAAAGTTGTTCAAATTAATGTTCTTAACAATATGCATCCTTCAAAATTTTGTTAAACGGCCCCTATAAGGAGATAAGGGATCGCCCCTAAAACCTTCTTTCTCATATATCTCCAGAACGGTAACGAATTTCTAAACACTTGTTGACAAAATGTGTTCAGAATTAAAAATCTTTTCATTTGATATCAATAAAAAGGGACTGGCCCCTTAAATTAGGGGATCAAAGAGCTCTAAAATCTTTTATCTATAGCCCTTTAATGAGAGCAATTTTGTGAAAGGTTATTAAGGCTAGATTAGGTAAAATACGTTTATATATCCTAACAATATAATGATTTTCTCTTGCGTTACCCAACAGTATTCAACCTTCAAAATTTCGCTAAACGGCCCCTATAAGGAGATAAAAGATCGCCCCCTAAAACCTTCTTTCTCATTTATCGCCAGAACGGTAACGAATTTTTAAAGACTTGTTTAACAAAATTTGTTTAGAATTAAATGACCTTTCATTTAATATCAAGAAAAAGGGGCTGGCCCCTAAAATTAGGGGACGAAAGGGCTCTAAAGTCTTTAATCTGTAGCACTTTACTGAGGGATATTTTTTGAAAGGTTATAGAAGCAAATATGTTTATCTCACAGTTATGTATCCAAGCAATGTAATGATTTTATTATGTGTTACGTAATTAAGGGTTTTTAGGGGCCAAAAGTCCAAAATTTCGATCACCCACATCTCAGAAAGAAAAAATAATTTGAAATGCAATACAGAAGAAAAGTTGTTCAAATCAATGTTCTTAACAATATGCATCCTTCAAAATTTCGTTAAACGGCCCCTATAAGGAGATACGGGATCGCCCCTAAAACCTTCTTTCTCATATATCTCCAGAACGGTAACGAATTTCTAAACACTTGTTGACAAAATGTGTTCAGAATTAAAAATCTTTTCATTTGATATCAATAAAAAGGGACTGGCCCCTTAAATTAGGGGATCAAAGAGCTCTAAAATCTTTTATCTATAGCCCTTTAATGAGAGCAATTTTGTGAAAGGTTATTAAGGCTAGATTAGGTAAAATACGTTTATATATCCTAACAATATAATGATTTTCTCTTGCGTTACCCAATTAGGGTTTTTAGGGACCAGAGGTAAACAAGTTTGATCTTTTCTATCTTAATTGGAAGAAATGCAAGTATTTAAAAAAGCAAGAGAACTTATAAAAAGCGGTACAATAAAGCATTAGTACTTCACTCCTTTTTCCATAACATGTTTTGTTGTCGAAAATCAAAGTCGATGATGTCATATTTCATTCTAAAAATCGAACGGAAGACCTCCTCGTTGCTCGCAACGAGATCGTGTCTAGTTATTATTATTATTCTTTTTCTTTATTTTTCTGACTTTTTTAAAGCTTAATATCTCAAAAAATTTTCAACAGATTTACATGAAACTTTCAGGAATAATGTACCATTATCGTCCCTAAAAGATGTTAAATTTTCAACTACAACGTCACTTCCGTTTCAACGTTACGTCAATTTTTATATTTTAAAAACGTGATTTTGTCCAGGGCATTTTTCAAAAACGCTTCAAGATAGAGACTTGGAATTTTTTGTGTTGAAGCATTGATCGTTTTTTTTTGGACATAAGGCTGGAATTTAGTTTCCGTCACTTCCGGTCTAAACCGGAAGTGTTTTAAAATTTTCGAATTTTCGAATTTTTCGTTTTTATTTTAAATGTTTACGAGGTTTGTAGAGTTGTTCATGCTGAATACGAAACTGAAATCCGTTTGAAAATCGGACGATGCATTACAGAGATATCGGGGTTTAAAAATTGATTTTTCCGGAAAGTGTGTTTCCGCGTCCTTTTTTTAAAAAATAGCGTAATGTTTATAGTAAAATTAACTCGTACCACAAATAATTGTTAAGTCTTACTTAGACACATTCGGATTTTTTTTTGTTAAGTTGTTCTTAAAATCAAGAAGGTTTTTGTTAAGTCGTACTTAAAATCATTCGTATTTTGTTAAGTCGTACCAGGAATAATTCGATTTTTTCATCTTTTTATTTTACTTTCTCTTGTTACTGGTTTAAGAGCTCTGCTTCTTACAGGAACTTCCAGCTTTACTTCCAACATTAACGGGAGACCCACTCGTTGCTTTGCAACGAGCTTTGCTCTAGTTAGGGTCTTCCGTTTTCAACGGAAGACCCTCTTGTTATTCTTTTGGTTTTTTTTATTATTATTATTCTTCTTGTTTTTCCTTCTGACTTCTTTTTTGCTTTATATCTCAAAAACTATTCAACCAATTTGCAAGAAATTTTCAGGGATTATTTTAATTTCTTGTCCCTTGAAGCCTTCAAACTTTTAGTCATTAAGTCACTTCCGGTTTCTAGTTACATCATTTTAAAAAATTTCAAAAAGTGATTTTGTCCAGCACTTTTCTCGTAAACGGTTGTTTATAAAGACTTGAAATTTTCTGTGATTGTAAATCTGCGGATTGACTTATGGCAAATGTACAAAAACAATTATTTTGTCACTTCCGGTCGAAACCGGAAGTGAAACAAATTTTTCGAAAAAATGAATTTTCTGATCAAATCAAAAACGAATATGTGTTTTGTAGAGCTTATTAAGCTGAATCTAACACTGAAAGCCGTTTTAAAATCGGACGATGCATAACAGAGATATCGGGGTTTAAAAATTGATTTTTCCGGAAATTTTGATTCCGCTTCCTTGGTTTAAAAAATAGCGTAATATTCAAAGTAAAATTAACTCGTACCAAAAATAATTGTTAAGTCGTACTTGAACACATTCGGTTTTTTTTTGTTAAGTCGTTTTTGAAATCGGAAATGTTTTTGTTAAGTCGTACTTAAAATCATTCGTATTTTGTTAAGTCGTACCAGGAATATTTCGATTTTTTCATCTTTTTATTTTCGTTACTCTTGTTGTTGGTTTAAGAGCTCTGCTTCTGACAGGAACTTCCAGCTTTACTTCTGACATTAACGGAAGACCCACTATTTGCTTTGCAACGAGCTTTGCTCTAGTATTATTATTATTATTCTTTTTCTTTATTTTTCTGACTTTTTTAAAGCTTAATATCTCAAAAAGTTTTCAACGGATTTACATAAAACTTTCAGGGATTATGGAGAATTACTGTCCCTCAAAGATGTTAAATTTTGAATAACAACGTCACTTCTGTTTTTACGTTACGTCAATTTTTAAATTTTAAAAAAGTGATTTTGTCCAGGGCGTTTTTCAAAAACGCTTCAAGATATAGACTTGAAATTTTCTGTGTTGAAGCATTGATCGTTTTTATTTGGACATAAGGTTGGAATTTGGTTTCCGTCACTTCCGGTCTTAACCGGAAGCGTTTTAAAATTTTCGAATTTTCGAATTTTTCGTTTCAATTTCAAATGTTTACAGGGTTTGTAAAGTTGGTCATGCTGAATACGAAACTGAAATCTGTTTGAAAATCGGACGATGCATTACAGAGATATCGGGGTTTAAAAATTGATTTTTCCGGAAATTTTGATTCCGCTTCCTTGGTTTAAAAAATAGCGTAATGTTCAAAGCAAAATTAACTCGTACCAAAAATAATTGCTAAGTCGTACTTGAACACATTCGGATTTTTTTTGTTAAGTCGTTCTTAAAATCGGAAAGGTTTTTGTTAAGTCGTACTTAAAATCATTCGTATTTTGTTAAGTCGTACCAGGAATATTCGATTTTTTCATCTTTTTATCTCAGTAATTCTTGTTATTGGTTTAAGAGCTCTGCTTCTTACAGGAACTTCCAGCTTTACTTCCAACATTAACGGAAGACCCACTCGTTGCTTTGCAACGAGCTTTGCTCTAGTTTATTATTATTATTCTTCTTGTTTTTCCTTCTGACTTCTTTTTTGCTTTATATCTCAAAAACTATTCAACCAATTTGCAAGAAATTTTCAGGGATTATTTTAATTTCTTGTCCCTTGAAGCCTTCAAACTTTTAGTCATTAAGTCACTTCCGGTTTCTAGTTACGTCATTTTAAAAATTTTCAAAAAGTGATTTTGTCCAGCACTTTTCTTGTAAACGGTTGTTTATAAAGACTTGAAATTTTCTGTGATTGTAAATCTGCGGATTGACTTATGGCAAATGTACAGAAAAAAATTATTTTGTCACTTCCGGTCGAAACCGGAAGTGAAACAAATTTTTCGAAAAAATGAATTTTCTGATCAAATCAAAAACGAATATGTGTTTTGTAGAGCTTATAAAGCTAAATCTAACACTGAAAGCCGTTTCAAAATCAGACGATGCATAACAGAGATATCGGGGTTTAAAAATTGATTTTTCCGGAAATTTTGTTTCCGCTTCCTTGGTTTAAAAAATAGCGTAATATTCAAAGTAAAATTAACTCGTACCAAAAATAATTGTTAAGTCGTACTTGAACACTTTCGGATTTTTTTTGTTAAGTCGTTCTTGAAATTGGAAATGTTTTTGTTAAGTCGTACTTAAAATCATTCGTATTTTGTTAAGTCGTACCAGGAATAATTCGATTTTTTCATCTTTTTATTTTCGTTACTCTTGTTGTTGGTTTAAGAGCTCTGCTTCTGACAGGAACTTCCAGCTTTACTTCTGACATTAACGGAAGACCCACTCGTTGCTTTGCAACGAGCTTTGCTCTAGTTATTCTTCTTGTTTTTCCTTCTGACTTCTTTTTTGCTTTATATCTCAAAAACTATTCAACCAATTTGCAAGAAATTTTCAGGGATTATTTTAATTTCTTGTCCCTTGAAGCCTTCAAACTTTTAGTCATTAAGTCACTTCCGGTTTCTAGTTACGTCATTTTAAAAATTTTCAAAAAGTGATTTTGTCCAGCACTTTTCTCGTAAACAGTTGTTTATAAAGACTTGAAATTTTCTGTGATTGTAAATCTGCGGATTGACTTATGGCAAATGTACAGAAAAAATTATTTTGTCACTTCCGGTCGAAACCGGAAGTGAAACAATTTTTTCGAAAAAATGAATTTTCTGATCAAATCAAAAAGGAATATGTGTTTTGTAGAGCTTATTAAGCTGAATCTAACACTGAAAGCCGTTTCAAAATCGGACGATGCATAACAGAGATATCGGGGTTTAAAAATTGATTTTTCCGGAAATTTTGATTCCGCTTCCTTGGTTTAAAAAATAGCGTAATATTCAAAGTAAAATTAACTCGTACCAAAAATAATTGTTAAGTCGTACTTGAACACATTCGGATTTTTTTTTGTTAAGTCGTTCTTGAAATCGGAAATGTTTTTGTTAAGTCGTACTTAAAATCATTCGTATTTTGTTAAGTCGTACCAGGAATAATTCGATTTTTTCATCTTTTTATTTTCGTTACTCTTGTTGTTGGTTTAAGAGCTCTGCTTCCGACAGGAACTTCCAGCTTTACTTCTGACATTAACGGAAGACCCACTTTGCAACGAGCTTTGCTCTAGTTCTTATTATTCTTTTTTTTTTCTTTTTCTGACTTTTTTGGAGCGTTATTTCTCAAAAACTACCCAACCGATTTGTACGAAATTTTTAGGAGTGATAGAACGTCATCGTCGCTACATATTATAAAATTTTTGCATGATGACGTCACTTCCGGTTTCAGATATAGACGATTTTGTAAATTTTTAAGGGTCATTTTGTCCACGCATCTCCTCCGAAACTAATCAAGATAGAAGCTTAAAATTTTCAGGGGTTGTAGATGAATGTCTGTAGATGTACCCCCATGCTTCCAATTAGGAAAATTGTTCAAGGCCTCGAAGCTCGCCTGAACCTGAAAATAAGCACCAAGTTTTTCCACGAAATTTTTGCACATTTTCTGTAATACCTTTCGATGTGCACATAATTTGTTAAAACATGTAATGCAAAAGTTGTTTCAATTTTCACGAGCTTTCCTTCGATATCAAGAAAAAGGGGCTGACCCCTCAAATTAGGGGCCAAGGGGGCTCTAAAGTCTTCTTACAATAACTCTTTACTGAACAATAATTTGTTATTAATTATATAAACAAAAATGTTCATTGTACAGCTGTTTATCTATACAGTATCATACTTAAGTCATATGTTACGTAATTAGGGGTTTCAAGGGGCCAGAAGTTCAAAACTTTGATCATTAATATCTGAAAAAGGAGAAATATTTTTAAAAGCAATGTAGAACAAAAGTTGCTTAAAATGGTGTTCTTGTCAATATGCTACCTTAAATGTTTTTGTTTATGACCCCATTTAGGAGTTAAAGGGTCGGCCCCTAAAACACATTCGTACAGATATCTCAAGAACAGTTAACATTTCGTGAACACTTGTTGAACAAAATATGTTTATATTTGCAAGACCTTAAATTTGAGATCAAGAAAAAGGGGCTGGCCTCTCAAATTAGGGGCCAAAAGGGCTCTAATGTCTTTTTACAATAACTCTTTACTGAACAATATTTTATTAATTTTAGAAGCAAAAATGTTCATTGTACAGTTGTTCAACTATACAGTACCATACCTTAGTCATATATTACGTAATTAGGGGTTTCAAGGGGCCAGAACTCAAAACTATGATCATTAATATCTGAAAAAGGAGAAATATTTTAAAATGCAATGTAGAACAAAAGTTGTTCAAAATAATGTTTTGAACAATATTAAACCAAAAATGTTGTTGTTAGTGGCCCCGGTAAGGGGTTAAAGGGTCGGCCCCTAAAACACATTTGTACATATTCCTCGAGAACGGTTTACAATTCATGAACACTTGTAGAACAAAATATGTTTATATTAGCGAGACCTTTTATTTGATATCAAGAAAAAGGGGCTGGCCCCCCAAATAAGGGGGTACAAGGGCTACTTTTTATGATAACTCTTTTCTGACCAATAATTTAAAATTTATTATAAAGGAACAAAGCAGCTTTTATTAAGCTTAATTTAAAACTGAAATCCGTTTTAAAATCAGACGATGCATTAGAGAAATATCGAGGTTTAAAAATTGATTTTTCCGGAAATTTTGTTTCTGCGTCCTTGGTTTAAAAAATAGCGTAATGTTTATAGTAAAATTAACTCGTACCAAAAATAAGTGTTAAGTCGTACTTAAACACATTTGGATTTTTTTGTTAAGTCGTTCATGAAATCAAAATGGTTTTTGTTAAATCGTACTTAAAATCATTTGGGTTTGTTAAGTCGTACCAGGAAAAATTCGATTTTTTTCATCTTTTTATTTTAGTTACTCTTGTTATTGGTTTATGAGCTCTGCTTCTTACAAGAACTTCCAGCTTTACTTCCGACATTAACGGAAGACCCACTCGTTGCTTTGCAACGAGCTTTGCTCTAGTTATTCTTTTTTTTCTTTTTCTGACTTTTTTGGAGCGCTATTTCTCAAAAACTATCCAACCGATTCGCACAACATTTTCAGGACGGATAAAGCATGATCAGCGCTACATATCATGATATTTTTAATTGATGACGTCACTTCCGGTTTCAGATATTGACGATTTTGTAAATTTTTAAGGGTCATTTTGTCCACGCATCTACTCCGAAACTAATCAAGATAGAAGCTTAAAATTTTCAGGGATTGTAGATGAATGTATGTAGATGTACCCCCATGCTTCCAATGATGAAAATTTGTAAAGGCCTCAAAGCTCGCCTGAACCTGGAAATTGGCAACACATTTTTTAACGAAATTTTTACACATTTTCTGTGATATCTTTTGATGTATACATATTTTGTTAAAACATGTAATGCAAAAGTTGTTTTAAATTACACGGGCTTTCGTTTTATATAAAAAAAAAAGGGGCTGGTCCCTCAAATTAGGGGCCAAAAGGGCTGTAAAGTCTTGTTACAGTAACTCTTTACTGAATAATAATTTGCTATTAATTATAGAAGCAAAAATGTTTATTGTTGGGCTGTTTATCTATACAGTACCATACTTAAGGGTGTTGTTTACTCAGGGTTTGAGTTCTCGAATTCGGATTGTTATAAAGTTCAATGTCATGAGTAAAATTTGTTCTAAACACAAAAAGTATCTGTGAAATGAATATTATTGACATAACATTCGATATTTCTACTATATTATGGAATTATGCCAAAACAAAAATAGACTATTAGCCAAACAGAGGAAATTCGGACTAAATTTTGCAGATTTTGTTTTCTGCTAAAACATTTTTGGAAGTACTCTAATATTAAAAGCTAAGATTTTATATTTGAGTCTATATAATTTTGCATATTTACTGGTAGTTTTACCTCATTTATTCATTATAATTACCGTATGGCATGAATTTAAAGAATATTGAAATATGCTTAAAAACGAGAAAAGACACCATATCTCAAAATTTTGATCATTGACCTCATATAAATTATATGCCAACAGAATAAGATCAATATAAGTAGTTTAATACCATAAATGTTTTTGTATTATCATCATTAAATTTTTTGTAAAATTGGATCAAAAATGGGTAGGAATTTGAAAAGTGATAGAGGAAATTCGGACTGGAATATTTATAAAAAATGTCAAGGAAAACTTAATGCTTTGTATGTATTTAGTGTCACTGCCATTCATAAATTGTATTTCATTTTCAAAAGTGTAGAGCAATTTGTATTATTTTCACAATTAAGAAAATCTCAATCATAGTATAAAATTTTCAGTGATTTTCCTTTAATTTTCCAAAAATATACAATGGACATTAACTCAAAAAGTAGGTCTGAAAATGAAAAATAACACTACAATAAAAGGTCTATAACACACAATAGTTGGTTTCCATTATCATCAGTGGAATTTTTTTTCATTCTGAGTAAATGCCATCCTTAAGTCATATGTTACTGTACGTAATTAGGGGTTTCAAGGGGCCAGAAATTCAAAATTTCGATCATTAATATACGAAAAAGGAGAAATATTTTGAAAAGCATTGAAGAACAAAAGTTGCTTAAAATAATGTTCTGTACAATATGCCACCTTAAATTGTTTTGTTCATGACCCCATTTAGGAGATAAAGGGCCGGCCCCTAAAACACATTTGTAAAGATATCCTAAGAACGGTTAACATTTCGTGAATACTTGTTGAACAAAATATTTTTAGATTTGCAAGACCTTTCATTTGATATCAAGAAAAAGGGACTTGCCCCTCAAATTAGGGGTCAAGAGGGGTCTTAAATCTACTTACAATAACTCTTTACTGAACAATAATTTGTTATTAATTATAGAAGCAAAAATGTTCATTGTACAGCTGTTTATCTATACAGTATCATACCTAAGTCATATATTACGTAATTAGGGGTTTCAAGGGGCCAGAATTCAAAACTTTGATCATTGATATCTGAAAAAGGAGATCTATTTTTAAAAGCAATGTAGAACAAAAGTTGTTCAAAATAATGTTCTGAACAATATGATACCATAAATTGTGTTGTTAGTGGCCCCAGTAAAGAGTCAAGGGTCGGCCCCTAAAATACAGTTGTTTAGATATCTCGATAACAGTTAACCATTCGTGAACATTTGTAGAACAAAATATGTTTATATTAGCGAGACCTTTTATTTGATATTAAGAAAAAGGGGCTGACCCCTCAAATTAGGGGCCAGAAGGGCTATTAAGTTTTTTTTATATACTAACTCTTTTCTGACCAATAATTTGATATAAATCATAAAGCAAGAAAGGAGCTTTTATTAAGGAAGGAGTCTTTTCTGGTTTTCGACTTGTCAAACGTAAATTTGATTAATTGTTCATTAAATCAAGATGAAAGGAAATTAAAATAGTATATTTTTCTTTCTTTTTTACTATCATACAACTTGGCATAGAAAAATGTAATCAATGTCTAGAATGGAACAAGGACTATATTTTTGGCGTAATATTGGCGTAGGAAAATATCACATGTTGCGCAATTCAGAATTGCTGCAGATTATATATATATAATGAGTCTGTTTTAGCATTTTAAAAACAATAACAATAATGATGGATTTTTTTTTACTATGTGAACTAATAATATGATACTTGGGTTTCAGAATATGTTTTTAAAATATGATTTGCATATCAAATAACATTTTTATAAGCTTTTTAAAGCGCCCATTCTATACATTGATTTTTGTGAAAAAATCACTAAAATCAGTTTTTCTCTCTTATGAAACGGTCAATATATTAGCTTTTCTGTCAATTTATATCTTTATATAAAGTCTTCATAATACATAAAAATTAGAAATATTTTATTATTGGAAGCATAAAAAAATAATCAAAATTTCTTCAAAATTTAAGAAAATTAGAGGAAATGCGGGCTAAGCAATATCAATTTTTAGTATAAATATTTATTCCAATTTAGTAGTATAAGCTGATAGACACTCTCATGGTCTATGATTTCATTGAAGATTTGTATCTTCAAATTTTAAACAAATGTCTACAGAACTATAAAGAGCTACACTTTTTTTTATCACTCTTTACGTTGAGAAAAAAGGTAGTGACCTTGACCTGACCTTTATCCGAAAACAAAAAGGTCAAAATTAATTAAACTGATGGAATCATTAAGTAATATGATCCGTTTGACTGTGTCAAAATTTCATGCATTTCTTATTATAAGAAGTATGTTTGATAATAAAAAGACTCCTTCCTTAAGCTTAATTTAAAACTGAAATCCGTTTTAAAATCGGACGATGCACTACAAAAATTTTGGGATTTAAAAATTGAGTTTTCCGGAAATTTTGATTCCACGTTCTTGGTTAAGAAAATAGTGTTATGTTCAAAGGTAAATTAACTCGTTCCTAAAATAATTCGGAAATTGTTAATTCCTACTTAAAGACATTCGGGACTTTTTTCATTAAGTTGTTCTAGAAATTGTAAAGGTTTTTGTTAATTCGTTCTTGAAATCATTCAGACTTTGTTAAGTACTACTAAGAATTATTCGATTTTCTAAAAATATACTTTTTATTTTCTTTGTAGTTTGTTTTAGAACTCTGCTTCTTACAGAAACTTCTATCTTTACTCTCGACACCACCGGAAGACCCACTCGTTGCTTTGCAACGAGCTTTGCTCTAGTTTTTTTTTTTTCTCTATTTTTTTTTTCTCTATTTTTTTTTTTTTTTCTTCCTAGACGCGAACTTTAAGGCTTCATATCGTGCTCATTTCTGAACGGGTTTTGCTCAAATTTTCAGGGCTAATGGACTTTACAAAACACTATCTTCATCAATTCGTAAAAGTTAGAATTCCCTTTCCGGTAACGAGTAATTCCCCTTTTAAATTTTTTTAGGGCCTTTGGTTTCCCGACAAAGGCTCCGAGACTATGATAGCAGGGAATGGGAATCCAACGAATTTGAATAGCAGAGACATTGTAGTGGTGCACATTAGTTTTTGTTTTTAGATTACGTTTTTTATTTAGGAAAAGGTAGGGGTCAAAAAACAGGATTCCAAAAAGTGCAAAAATTTAGACATATTTTCCTTTATATCTTTTTAACGAAAAATATTTTGTAAAGACATGTAGAATAAAAGTTGTGCAGAATATCAAGGGCTTTCATTTAACACCAATAAAAAAGGGCTGGCCCCTTAAATTAAGGGCCAATAGCCTCTAAAAGTTTTTGCTTAATAACTCAAAAACGGTTAGGATTTTGATATGGCTGTCGCTGGAAAAGTTGCTTGTTGGGATCTCATAAAGGTCGTAACAATGTTATTTTGTAAGTGATTTGTGTAGTATGAGTGTAAAAAGCTTTACATGTTTACATGTACCTGTTTTCATTTGACAAGTTAACGAAAGTCTTCGTGCGTACAACTGGCATAAAGTTGCCGCAGAAAGTATGCTGGTTTATACAGGAGGCATTAATTCATAAGAATTTTTGTTGTTGTTGGAGTATAAGCTTTTCCTTTAGGAGTTAAAGTCATTGTTGTTAAGTTTTTATAGTGCACAATCATTAAAAACGGCAATTGGAAAACAAAACATTCTTTTTCTTTTCATGTAAACCACAAAATTTGGAATTAAAAAACTCTGTGCATTACATTTTAGTTATTAACTCCATGCATTTAAAATCTACCTTGAATTGGAGCTGCATGTGTGTGTGTACCATTACGTAAGCTCTCCCTTGCCTGCGGCCAAGAAAATCGGTTAGCATGCTCGCGGCTGGACTACCTAGCGGTCAGCGGTTATCTAATACACGAGAGTTGCGTCTCTCATATATGAGTTTATTTAGCCGCGAACTCAAGAATTGTTTTAGTTTTGATTACACAAAATCTTTTGTGGATTAAACGAGTGGATGTCAAGTAAGAAATAGTTCATCTAATTAATAAAAGCAATGTCATTCTCTAAAGCAATAATAGACATAGATCAATTGTGGGGTTTAAGTTTAAGATATATAACTTCTATTTGATAGAGTAAGGTCATTATACTGCAAACTTTTCAAATCTTCCTTGGTTCTGAGCTGTGCGTTTCTGTGCGTTGTACCTTTACGTAATCTATTCTTCGTCCACGGCCGAGGAGATCAGCCACGACTGCATTACCTAGCGGTAAGCGGTTATTTAATACACAAGATTCGCACACCGCGACTTACACTTACATGCATATGAACGTGTTTGAGTTAATATAGCCGTATATACAAGAACTGTTTTAATTTTATGTTATAAAAGTTTGTCCTACTTGTATATATATTTAATTAAATATTTGAGTGTACATGAATATTGATAAACGATATTACTCCAAATCGGAAAAATCGTTAGACATAAACTAATGGTTCGTTTGTTCAGGTAATTAAAGTACTTTAAAAACTGTACAATTAATGTTTTAAATCAACACCCCCCCTTCAAATATTAAACCTTTAAATGATGATCATCCCTCGCACATGGCTGAGGAGATCCGGCGCGAGTGGATAAGAGATCCGCCATCGGTTCGTTTTCTTCTACATGTACCTTATGACGCGTTTATGTTTCATATTTTGCACGGACACAACTATATTTTATTATGTTTTCAACTATTATATCATCTTCGCTAGCCAAGGGTTTTCGGTCCACTTTGCTCCCCATAAACCCTTGGCGGATTTCGTTACGAAAACTCGGTGATGTGGTGGCGCTATCTAGCGAGCAACTTGAGTTGCGCCCCTTGCATATTTACATTTTAATCGAATTAAACAACGGATTTTATATACACTACGGCATTAATACAACTTGAAAAGATGTTGACTACCGAATATCGGAACATAATTAACGATGCTATTAAATACGAATTAAGTTATAACCTAGGGAAAGCACGGAATGTTTTATTCGTAGTGTTTTGTAAGGATCTGTACCGGGAGTGAAAAAGTCGCCGATTTATATGAAAGCTTTTATGTCATAAAACCAGGTATCGTTGTCGTGAATAATGTGTACCAAACAAATAAAATAAAACAGAGCTCATTGAACCTTTAAAAGCAATAACCATAAGCAGGAACGAATATACTAACAGGATAGGCAACTTCTACATTCGCCATGTTTACTTCCCAGGCATTTACGCGAGCCTTGACAAGTTTGCAGAACTATGTATAATCCCAGTAAAATATATAGGTTTTTAAAGCGATCTGGTTAGACCATCGTTGGGGAGGCACTGTACTCGAGAACTTGTGCCTCAACTTGTTAAAAGCACCGAATGTTTTACCAAAGATCACACATGTGTTTTCTTTTAAAGTTTATATTTACAAGCACTGCGATTGGATCAGCTACTCGCAGCTGCAGCCAATCATAAAACGGAGCTTGTCACCGAGTTTTCGTAATGAAATCCGCCAAGGGTTTATGGGGAGCAAAGTGGACCGAAAACCCTTGGCTGGCGAAGATGCTATTATATTGGTTTAAGACGAAAATATAAATTGATTTTACTTGTACAGTTCCATGTTTGCGGTAGGGGCTAGCATGATAAAGGAATGCCCTGAATTGAGGCATTCGATTATTATTTTAAAAAATATTCACATGAGTTTAAACAACTTTAGATTAGATTCTATCGGTCACATATTAATCACTTCTGTAGTTTCATTGTGGAAGCGAACTCATTGCTGCCCCCCCCCCCCCTTTCCTCCCGCCCCGCTGACAGGTGCTCGCGCTGGATTTTTTTTTAATTGGAGAAAAGATAACAAGATCTGTCGAAAATCATTTTTGGTGGATTCTTCTTATGTGTAACATTTTGATTCACTTTCCCACCCCTTTGTTTATTCGGCCAGTCTGTGTTAATTCAATTGCCGCATGCGACCAAGAATCTTGTGTCACTTCAGCGCACACAGCTCAGAACATTTATAGCCCCAGGTCATCAATTGTTATGTAATTGAGTAAGAGTTGGAAGGGTGATTTTACTACATAAAATAATAAAATCATAATATAATCTATTTGAATTGAGTACCATGCGTATAGATTCCCATAATAATAATTTTTTTTAATTTCCTCTCTATGTTTACATTTAATTTTGTTCAAATAATTAATAATTTATCATTTAAATTGTGTGCTTCATCAAATACTGATTCCGATTACCTTGAAGTCATTAATTTTCCATTGGCTTTTGACAAAAGAGAGACGTCTGACCATCCAATGAAAACAAATACACAGAGTTTGATTGACAGGTTCAGCCAGGTGCAGGTCTCACCCGATGTCCGAGGTTATGTGTGCTGTTTGTACACAGCCGAATGGTCTCAGTAAGAGTTATCAGTAGGAGTTATCGATGTAAATAAATAATAAAAATACATGCCTATCAAAACACGATCGTGCAAGTTAAAGTTGATTTAGGTTTGTTCCAATAGAAATCATGTTTCACTAACTGTATTTAATATTTTTTATGTATAGCGAATTTTAATATTGTTTCAGTACTGAAACATCGCATGAAAACGTTAAATATACATGTACTCTGTAACTAGTCGTCTTTTAATACATATACCTTTCTTTTGTTTGTTAAAAATTCGTTCAATTTTGTTAGAGTAATGTAAAACACGGGCGCCATTTTGAAACAATTAACTTGTCAGAGAGTTCCGAATGAAATCTGATGAACATTTCACACGGTTCTCGCACGCTTTGCCCGAAACGCTAAACGGTTTACATGAAACTCTAAAAGGTTTACACGAAACGTTTCTCGCACGTAGGCCGCACGCTTTTTTGGTGTAGTAGTACGTTTTAGGGTCTGTAAATTTTGTCAGCATGCAATTCTAATCTTGCACATAGTCTTCAAAAAATTTCGAAATATTTTAATATAGAAGTTATCTTTGAGAAAAGTTTACGTGTTTTGTAGGCGTGTTTAGTTTAAAAAAGAAATACACTTCCTGACATGAATCACGAGTACATACTGTTTATAACAATGCTTGCTACCCTTTGAAAATTTAACTCGCCATTAAACATCTCATTTTTTAAAGAATGTTTGAAACGATTACATAAACTCTGCTCGACAAATAGTTTTCCTAAAATATTTTCTTCCTTTCTTTTTTCAAAACACGTTTTATATACAGGCTTTCAATCACAACACGTTTTTATAACAAAAGCAGAACTGAAAGTATAGTCATTATAATCGTTTGACACCATATAACATATATTTTCAACTCGCAGCAACAACGGAAGACCTACTCGAGGCTTTGTCACGAGCTCTGCTCTAGTTACTTTTATTGTGCTTGTAAGATTATTCTTATTTTTTTTTTCTTCCTAGACGCGAACTTTGAGGCTTCATATCTTGCTCATTTCTGAACGGTTTTTGCTCAAATTTTCAGGGCTTATAGACATTACAAAACACTATCTATAACATTTATAAACTTCAAAGTTCCTCTTCCGTTAACGAGTTATTCCCTTTTTAAAAATTTTTAGGGCCTTTGGTTTCCAGACAAAGGCTCCGAAACTATAAATAGCAGGGAATGGGAATCGAGCGAATTTGAGTAATAGAGACATTGAAGTTGTGCACATCGATTTTTGTTTTTGGATTACGTTTTTTATTTAGAAAAAGGTAGGGGGTCAAAAAATAGGATTCCAAAAAGTGCGAAAATTTTGACATATTTTTCTTTGTATCTTTTAAACAAAAAATATTTTGTTAAGACATGTAGAATAAAAGTTGTGCAGAATGTTACGGTCTTTTATTTGACACCAATAAAAAAGGGCTGGCCCCTAAAATTAAGGGCCAAAAACGTTTGAAAGTTTTTGCTTAATAACTCAAAAACGGTTAGAATTTCGATATGGCTGTCGCTGGAAAAGTTGTTTGTTGGGATCTCATAAAGGTCGTTACAATGTTATTTTGTTGGTGATTTGTGTTGTATGAGTGTAAAAAGCTTTACATGTTAACATGTACCTCGTTTAATTTGGCAAGTTAACGAAAGTCTATGTGCGTGCAACTGGCATAACGTTACCACAGAAAGTATGCTGGTCTATACAGAATTTTTTTTTTTAGAATAGATTTTTTATTTTAGGAGTTTATGTCAGTTTTGTTAAGTTCTTATAGTGCACAATCCCTAAAACGAGAATCGAAAAAAAAAATCTTCTTTCTTTGTAGTAAAACACAAAGTACGGATTTAAAATAAATCTATGTATTACATTTGAGTTTTCATAAAATCTTCCTTGAATCAGAGCCGTGTGTGTACCGTTACTTAAGCTATTCCTCACCCGCGGCCTAGAAAATCGGTCACCAACATGCGCGGATCTAGAGGGGGGGTCGGGGGGGTCCCGACCCCCCCTGGAAAATGAAAATTTATTAAATTTACATAGTAAAATTATCGCGAAAATATGCCTCGGACCCCCCCTGGCAAACACAATTATCCTTCGAACCCCCCCCCCCCTGGAAAAATTTTCTGGATCCGGCGACGGGGCTAACTAGCGGTCAGCGGTTATCTAATACACGAGAGTTGCGTCTTTCATGTATGAGTTTATTTAGCCGCGAACTCTAGAATTGTTTTAGTTTATATACCCGTAAATAAAATACAAAATCTGGTTTAATTTCTTCATGTTATAAGAGTTTGTCTATCTTGTTTTTATTTAATTAAACATTAGAGTGTAAATTAAGAATACGTTCTGAAAATTTATAAAGGCGATATTACTACAAATCGGAAACTTCGTCAGACTTAAATTAATGGTTGGTTTGTAGGTCTAAAATGTTTTTAAATCTGAACAAATATTGTTTTAAATTAACAAACAACCCACAAATATTAAAACTTTTAAATGATGATCATCCCTAGCACATGGCCGAGGAGATCCCGCGCGAGTGGACAGGTTTGTGTTCTTCTACATGTATACCTTATCACGCGTGCATGTTTCAGACTTTTGTACGAACACAACTATTTTCTTTTATTATGATTCCAACTATGATATTGGTTTAAGATGAAAAGATAAAATTACTTTACATGTACAGTTGATTTAGCAGTGATTAATACGATTGCGCACAAGGTAGTTTATTATAAACAAAGTTCCATGTTTCATGTTTGCGGTAGGTGCTGGCACGATAAAAGGACGTCCTGAATTGAGGCATTCGGATTTTTTTTAATTGGCAAAAAAGATAATCAGATTTGACGAAAATCATTTTATGGCGACTTCTTATATGTAACATTTTCACTTTCCCACCCGTTTGTTATTCGGTCAGTCTGTGTTAATTCAATCGCAGCGTGCGGATAATGTTGCTAATAAGTCAACCTGTTAAACACGCTAAACTTCTACAGATATGAACGGAATAGTATATTAAACTTAAAAGTTTTAAGTCAAAGGAAAATTGTTCTCGGATTAAGAAGTTATGAAATACGACTACATTATGCAACGCAGTCGGTCGCCATAGAAATCATCAAAGTACTGCAAGTGTCAACAGATTTCTTGTTTCTTTGAAATACATGTACCATGATAGTTCACTACCAGAGTCAAGCTAGCCAGCACTAACTCCAACTCACTATCAAAATATTTGTTAAAATTACCGACTATTTTTGAAGCGTTTTCCGATCCCGATGTTAAACAACTAAAATTATTAGTCCGCTTTGCACCCAAACTAGGACTTGTGCTCATAAGGTGAGCCCGGATTCGTTGGGGACGGGTGTACCCTCGAGGATTCCGGCGCCAAATTAGGCACTAGTGACAACGATTTCAGGCGCCAGGGCGCGGAGTAGACCTTAAGTGAACAAATTATTTCTGTAATGTAGTGTTCTAAACAAGGTGCCCTGCGCCCAAACTAGGACTTGTGCTCATTACGTGAGCCTGGATTCCTCGGGGGACGGGTAATTCCTTGAGGATTCCGGCGCCAAATTAGGCACGAGTGACACCGATTTCCGGCTGCAGGGCGCGGAGTAGACTTTAAGTGAACAAATTATTTTTGTAATGTAGCGTTCTAAACAAGACGCCCTCCAAACATTGAAAGTTCGTACTTCACACAAAGTTTACTTAAGACCTAAGTGTTGACTTGTGCTCATTAGGTGAGCCCGGATTCCTCGGGGGACGGGTAATCCCTTGAGGATTCCGGCGCCAAATTAAGCACTAGTGACACCGATTTCCGGCGGCAGGGCGCGGAGTAGACCTTAAAGTAGATCCAGTGTTCTGTGACGTCACTTTTTTGTAAAACTTTGAATTCTTTAAAAATTGTGCAAGATAGTTTTATTTATTTTATGTGAATATAATCACATGGATGTAATTAGAATTATTGGTAGGTTAAAGATATTTTTGCACTTAATTTTATACTAAGTTTCCAAATTTTTTTATATTTTATCTATGCAAAGGGGAAATAACTCTTTTTCTGACTTTTCTCTCAGTTGTATGTCTAAATGCTATAGTTTTTCTTATTCCAACGATTAATTTTAAAATATTTTTGTAATTTTAGTTTTCTGATAAAGTTGACATTAAAATTAAACAAGAAAAACAAATTTCTGCCTACAAGATTTTACTTTTAACAGAAAAAAAATACATTTTTCTAATGCTAAAATATGCTTTAGTTTATGTTTATCTGGCATCTCAAAAAGTGTGATGACATGTATATTTTTTCTAACAATTGATGACATTTAAGTCTATTAAGTTGAAATCAGTTCGGTTTTTCAACTTTCCTCAGAGAATTTTACGAGTATGGAGCTACCTTAAGTGAACAAATTATTATTTAATGTAGCGTTCTAAACAAGGCGCCCTCCAAACATTGATAGATCTTACTTTACACAAAGATTGCCTATGACCTAAGTGTGTGTTATGATTTTGTTTCAAGGCTATTTTGTGAAGTTCAAGGACATTGGAAGGAATTTCATAAGTTGTATCTTCTTCATACTGTTTTTAAGGAGAAACATTGGATACTGCTTTTTCATTTAAAGATTGCTGATGACTTGAGGATGTGTCATGAACTTGACCCAGGGTCAGTTGTGCAATTTCAAAGTCGTTTGAAAAATAAATGCTTCTTTCTTGTCTGTCTTATTTACATGTAATATACATGGAAATGATTAGAAGCTAAAATTTGATGCAAAGATTGTTCCTGACATTTACTTAAATATGTCCCGACTTGAACTTTGATCATCTGTGCAAGTTCAGTGTTACTATAAGAAAAGAAGCATCCATTACTTTCTAATAGATAAATACTTTAGTTATGATTTTGTTTTTCTTAGTGGGGAGGGGAGGAATTATTTGTGAGACAGAACCGCCAGTTACATGTAGTCCACTGAGAGCACTCTCCCCCTTTCTGGCAACCAAAATTCACCTTAAATTAACTTAGTAAAGGACATTGAATTTTGGGGCATTGTTCCCCCCTCCCCCAACACACATTTGTGTAGAAGGCAATAAAAATTTTTATGGCAAATTGAAAACAAATTATATTAAACAAAATAAGTTATAGCTGCCTCACAACTCCCCCCCCCCCCCCCTACCACTACGGATTAGATTTTGAAGATTGTTTTTTCTTTTATTGGCTTGTTAATACATTTCGGTTATATTTGTTCCCCGAAGCAAAAACGATGCTGAGTGCTTGCATGGCCAAACGTTATACGGAAAGTGGTCCCTCCCACTGTGCACCTCTCGTACAGCGTACCCTCAGGTTGGAGAAGCCGTCATCGTTTATTTTTGATTTTCTGAACTTACTTTATCATATTGACAATCCTGTCTGATTAAAATTACCACCCTTCTGCTTACACTCATCAGGGTCTGAGGTATCGGTAACAATTCATCTTCACATGACCTCTATATTTGCACACCACCTAAATATATATCTCATTTACCAAATACATGACTTTATCTGTTAATGAGAGGTACAGCTCTTCAATACTCAGTCTTGGGGTTACATAGAAAGCAGGATTAAAATAATTTGCCTGTCTCCATTTAAAAAAATCCAATACATTTTCTTAAGGACGTTGTTTACTCAGGGTTTGAGTTCTCAAACTCGGATTGTTATAAAGTTAAATGTCATGAGTATAATTTGTTCTACACACTAAAAGTATTTATGAAATGAATTACTATTGACAAACCATTTGATATTTTTACTACATTATGGAACTAGGCTGAAACAAAGTTAGACTTTTAGCAAAACAGAGGAAATTCGGACTAACATTTTCAGATTTTGTTTTTCACTGAAATATTTTTGGTAGTACTGTAATATTCAAAGTTAAGATTTTATATATTAGTCAACATAATTTTGCATTTTTTCTGCTGGTTTTATCGCACTTTTTCGTTTAGATATTCGAATGGCACACACTACAAAAATATTGAAAAATACTTAAAAATGATAATAGACACTATATCTCAAAATTTTTATCATTGACCTCATATAACTTTTATGCCTGCAGAGTAAGGTCAGTATCCCTAATTTAATGCTATAAATGTTTTGGTATTATCATCATTCAGTTTTTTGTAAAATTGAATCAAAAAAGGGTAGGAATTTGAAAACTGATAGAGGAAATTCGGACTGGAATATTCATAAAAATTGTGAATGAAAACTTAATATTTTTGTGTCTGTTTAGTGTCACTGCCATTCATAAACTGTATATCATTTTTAAAAGAATTTAGCAATTTGTATTATTTTCATAATTAAGAAAATTTCAATTATAGTGTAAAATTTTTAGGAACTTTTCTTAAATTTTCAAAAAATATTCAATGGCCATTATCTTAAAAAGTAGGTCATTGACCTACTTTTATGAAAGTGAAAAATAGCACTACCATGATAGGTCTTTAACACACAATAGATGGTTTATCATCATCAGTGGAATTTATTTTCATTCTGAGTAAACGTATACCTTAAGCCCTGTTTGGTCAGAATTTTAGGTCGGCTGAAGATGACCCCCTATCAATACCTGTCAGACCCTGTAAGGAGAAGAGGGTGCTTTTAATCAGACTGATTGACAATCCTTTTCCGACAGGAAGCTGCAACGGAAGACCTATTCGTTGCTTTGCATCGAGCTCGTCTCTAGTTTACTCTATTTTGTTTCTGAAATGTAAGTAGAAATAAATGTGTAACTTTTTATATTGTCTTTGGGCTAATTAACAGGAAATACTACGAAAAAGAAATATTTAGACACTCTGGAAAACAGACAAACTATTGCTATGTGTTGCTGTAGCAGATAATATGCTCTTTTACTCTGAGGGAGCCGTAATTATTTAGCAGAGACAAGTTAATTCATAAATATGTCCTTTGTGTAACAGTCCTTGGTGTAACAAGAACAAAAAGTTACACCATATACCATCATTGTTATCCCAGAGACTATATTTTACATAATTTATTTTTGGGGGAAAGATATAATGAAATTAATAAATAAATATATCACAATGTATCACATTTGTTAGTTTATGCTGATATATAATTTTGATGCATCTGTTTGCTGTAGAACTAAATTATTTCTCAATCATGCAATATTTTGCAAAGACACTTACAATTAACACCAAGGACACATGACCTAAAATATCCATTTTAAAAAAAATCAGTATTGTCAAATCAAATCAAATTTATTAATTCAAGTATAATTTATATTGAATTTGATATTGGACTTATAGCTAAAGCCAAATTTTCCCTAAGAAATATTGTTTGACTTTAAACAAAATGTGTTACCAAGGACTTTTAAAAGAGTATTTCAATTCCCATGCATGTATTTCTGATAGAAAAATTAATAAAACCAGTATTGTATATATACATTTTATGACAGATTATGCAATGTTTTAAAACAGGAGTATAATAAAATACTAAAATTATTCATTAACTAGACAGAATGGTGTCCATGGTGTAACATGTTGTGTCTTTTGTATAACAAACTTAAATTTTAAGCCTGAACTTGTAGAGAATAACAGTAACGTGTATAATATATCTGCTAAAATGTGCATTTGGTAATTTTGAATTCATTTAAAATACATTCAAGCTGTCAAAACAAATTGAAATATTAAAACTTCGATTCTTATAACAGACAAAGTACATGGTGTAGCATAAGTGTCCTTGGTGAAACGTATTAGAACTAAATTGTGCAAATAATTTGACTTTAGGGGCACTATTATGCACATTGATAATGATTTCTGTTAAATATATGCATTCATAAGTTATAGCTATGAAAACATTCAGTTGTCTCTGTTTTGAAATCTGATATTTTTGTGTTTAAATAAAGGTTGTCCCTAGTATAACATTTGGACTAACAATAATTGTCCTTAGTGTAACATCCCTTATTTTGGTTTTATTTGCAAAGATTTTCAAGAACTATTGAGGTTTTTTTCACTTAATCTTATTTTTCATGTCACTTACAAGAGTCTACCAAAAAAAATCAGACATCAAATGGAAAAGAAGTTTGAGTGTGCAATACAATGTCATGAGATAGATGCATATTTCTCATTCACAAACCAAATATGAAAATTTAAGGAAAATACATTATTGAATTCTTGTTTTATGATAAAATTCAAGAAAAACTTCAAAAAATATAATTTTAACACCAAACCAAATGCATGAACAATAAGATTTAATGAAATTTATGAATATTTCTTATGCGTTACACCAAAGACTTTTTTTTTTTCATGTGGTTGTTAATATCATATTTTTATAGATTTTCATTTGATGTACTGTTGGCATATTTTTGCTAACAAACATCATGATATGCCCAATACAAAATATGATAAATTCAATCCGGTTGTGAGTACTTTGTTTTTAAGCAAGTGGTACTTGAAAAAATCCACCTTTTTTGAGAATGACCCTTATAAATAGTAAATACTGACTGAATTATTTTGGGAGAAGAGCTTTTTTCCTTCAACAATAACAAGAAAATACAAAAATGTAGATTTCAACCACAATTAATCAATTTGTGGTATCTAAGGAAAAGCATTTCCTTGGTAACCAGAATGAAATTTCACATTCAAAACCAGTAATTCTTAGTAGAAGTGTGTATATTGTTCTTTTATGTTGTTTAAAAGATAAATTGTTTAATATTTATTACTTTTAAGGAAGACATGATTTTTAATTCTACAGTGTCCAAATGGATTAATGTTTTAACGTTCCTATGGCAAAGGAAAATCAGCAATCACAAAAACATCGCTGATTTTTAAGAGAGGCTGTCTAAAATCATCGAAAAGTTTTTGGAAGGTGCAATTTTTTTTTATCAAAAAATCCTATGATTACATATAGCATTATTGATAAATTCAATATAAACACAAGTGTGAGACATTTAAATGCATTCCTTACAATTTTATGTATCGTTATGTTGTTACCATGGTAAACTAAAATATAACAATACATGTTTCCAAAAATTTTCACTGCCACTGTAGTTTATTAAAGATCAGTTTAGATACACATGAAGCTTATAAAATGACAATACTAAAGGTGCATCTGTCATAATGGATAGGGACATTATAAAATAAAGGAAATGTTCTAATTGTTCATTTGAAACTTCTTCTCGCAGTTGTATATTTTATCAAGGATAGGCTTTGGAACAGCATGTTTATGTACAGCAGAATACTTAAAACGAGTCAACTCAGGGATATATATTTTCAAACCACTATCGTGTCAAAGATTTTACTTCTGTTTAATTTTGTTTTTCGTCTAAATTTTAGCGCAATTTTAATCAAAATACTTTCTCAGGGTTTGAATATGGCTATTGTTTTGAAAAAGCTGTTCAAATGCTGGTTAATCTCATTTACTCGTTTATTTAAATTCATGATAGTAAAAACGTCAAATGTCTTAGAGTTTTAGATAATTGAATTTCCTCACCTGTCATCTTTATTTTGCTAAAAGCATTTACAGGCATTATATACTTCAAAGGGAATTAATGGGTAGGTAATTTACCAAGGGATTAACTAAGGTGTCATGGTCTGAGCTATTATTCATTTATCGTTTTACACATGTTACATAATTTTTGTTTTATATACTATTGAAATTCTTTTGTACACGGGTCGGAATCGGACACAAACATTGTGTAAAGGACACCACTTTAGCTTAGTCTTGCACTAACAAACTGAGAATCTGCCTCTGAGCTCCCCAACTTGCAATACTATTGTATGCAGTAGTATCTAACATCATCTCTGTTAGCTTATCACCGCTGTGACCCGAGTTCGATCCCCGTGACCGACAGTGGTTGTATGTGATAGTGTATGGTGGTCATCCGATTGGACATGTGGGTTTTCCCGGGGCACTCTGGCTGACCCCTCGCGCTAATATCCGTTCCAACGAGAAATATTAATTTAGGTTGTAAAGTTATGTATCAATCGTTGTAAAATAAATAACGTTCAGTTTTCAATCTTTTTTTTTGGTATCTGGCTCTGAATACAAGGCATTTCTAGTTTCCCTTCCTGTTCAAGATTGGAATTTCTTGGACATTGTGCATGATTTGCTTTGCTTTTTTGATGTAATCATTCTTCTGAGACTCTTGCCACTCAGAAAAGTCTGAAACTGTTTCCAGCAAGTGATAATCCATCCTGATATTGACTATTCATATGCACTTGTTCCTGAAAAAAAGGGGAAAAACCTTTTAAAACTACAAAGAATCACAAAGTGAATAGACTATAAAGGGTTAGTGGGTGAAAACGTTATGCATATTTTGATGGATAAAACCAGAGGTGTTCCCTAAAAATGTTTGAAACCTCAGCATAATTAGCAGAATTATCCTTAAGAATGTGCTTATATTAAAGTTTGGCATAGTTCCTGATCATAGGAAATCTTTGAGTGAAATATCAAATATGACCATCCACAGATGTTCATTATATGATTATTGTGGTCTTGCAACTTTTGAAAAGATTTCTTCCCAAATACCGGCACTCCCTTATAAAACTATGATTTCCTATAAAGTAAAGTTCTGATGTTTAAATTCTTTTGCCTGATTAGACTGTTCATTCTCAGCTTCCTCCAAGAGAGATGAACCTTTCTCAGCATCTATTTCTACTCTAGAATATATATCCTCAGCCTGGAATAATGTAAAAGAGAGATTTCTAACTCTTAATTCACTTTAATACATGTATGATTTCAGAAATTGTGGTGACCCCTGCCTACATTGTAGATTCACAAATAAAAAAAAACCTCTTGATAATTACATAAAGATGTTTGCCATTTATTTAGCTTGCTTTGCTAAAATTTGCTTGTTTAAAAGTTAAGTGCACAGTCATCCAGTGCAGTCATGTAAGTCTGGGATAATTAAGGGAGTTCCCGATTGTTGAGTTATGGGGCAATTATTAAAATAATAAGAAAGTTTCATTTAATATGCCAAAAAAAATGTATATTCCTGTTTCCTGTCCCCTGACCAAACCAAAAAAAAACATAGGTAGGGAGGGAAAAAATATTTTTTTTAAAATTCTAAAATCTCAAAACACATGCGTAATAACGAGGAAAACAGTATATTCACAGTATAATACGATACAAGTTCATAAGATTTAAAATTTCCCACAAGGTCTTTGTGTTGTTATTGCATGTAATGTATCCTCAATGTGTTGTCAATGTTCATGTATTGGCAAACAAAAATTTGAAACTTTAGAAAAAAAAATACTAATCTCTCAAATTTAATCTATTAACGTATTTACACATTTTATAGATCAATGTTTTTTTTTACTGTGATAGAGCAATGACAATATTCATAAAATTAGTCACTGTCCTTCTGTGTATTTGGGGTATTAGTCTACTATTTTGATCCACTTAAAACAGTTTTGTAAACAAATGTTAAAAGATCTGTTTAATTCTGAAGATATTTTTATAGGTTTTATAGAAATTTTACATTTATTGTATAGTTATTAACTAATAACGTTTTCAACTAACTGTAATATCAGGATTAAAAGTAATAATAAACATCGTTTTTGTCATTTCCAATGCACAGGTATGTTCCCCGTATTTATAACCTCTGAACATGCTGAAGATAAGATAGTTGCGAGTTATAAATCACTACAGTGTTAATTCATGCAGTGAAAATGTCTTTCAAATTAGTTTAATATCATGTTTTTGCCAATTAGAAAAATTTACACGATCGTTAACTTAGAAGACAGCGACTTCCACTTCTCCGAGGAAATTCTGGCAATTACCGATCAAATAACAAATCTATTAGGGTCGGAGGGTAAAATGTAGGGTCAGTCGGGCGAAAGGAAACTGAGTTACATATAAAAATTGTTTGCCTTTACCTTTGATGTCACTCCGATTTCGATGTTCGTTTGATACTAGTAAATCAAAATGATCATTAATTCATTCATTCCATCTTGAATCTTTTTCTAATATTAGAGTTCATTCATTTCTTCCTTCAATTTTAGAGAGTTCGCATCAAGGAAGGGGGGGGGGGGGGGGTAATCATAAAGTGAAATGCGAGGAACATGGGTATAGTGTTTCGGGTTTTACAGAAAACTAGTATATTGTTTAACTTCTTTTATTCACTAAATCGGTAGCATACAATTTTGTCTAAAATATGGCATATAGAATAAATGTCAATCCTGTTGCGCCTCAGAAAAAATAGCGTCTGAAAAGAAGTCCAGTTTGCTCATATTTATATATTTTAATGAAATATTTTCTATGAATAAGGAGAGAACTATGTATTTTTTAAAGATAAATAAAATAGACTGATCGTTGTCCTAAATTTTATCACTATAAAGATTGTTTAGATATCGTATACTTATAGATATTCGTGAAAAAGTTGAAAATACAACATGTCATGAATTTCACGGTAAAGCGGTGTGTTGCCATAGAAACACACGCGCTGTTTTTGTACATTTTCACTTTTTTATAATTTATTGTCACTGTACACAAAATAGTGAAAGTTTCGTTCTGATTCGTGATTTTTGCACTTTCCACTTTTAAAAAGAAAATTCTCAATGGTTACTGACAGCCTCTCTTAATATTTAAAGAATTTTTATTTCAAATTAAATTGTAAGGATTATGAAAATTGTCTATTTTATTTTATCATTTTTAACTTCTCTTTGAATACTACAATTCAAATTGTTACTATTGTTTGTGTAAGCATATCCACATTTATGGTATCTCAATTTTGAAATACATAGCTTAACCCTCCTACAATCAACCCCTACCCCCCGCGGGGCACAAAGGCGGTGCAAAACATGCAAAAAGGACAATTTAAAAAATCTTCTTTTCTACTCACACATCTGTGGGAAAAAACTAAATGCATTATTATGATGCCCATGAAGCCCCCTACCTAAATTGTGAAAGTTATGATCCCTAGAGTTCAGACCATAGGGTGGGGCAAATATGGTCATACAGTAAAACTGTACAGGCACCTGCCATTTTACATTCTTCATCATAATAAAAAAAATTGTACTATCTTATAATACAAAGTACCTATTGCCACCACCTTGGATCTATTTAAAACTGTCACATCAGGTGGAAGTTTCGAATGAAATTCATCTCCATAGGTTACATTTGATCAAACCAAAAAAAAGTCGCATTACACCTGTCATTTATAAGAATCATCGCTGAATTTACATATACTGCCTTATATATGCTAAAGGGAGGACGGCAGTTGACTTAATTGCGGTTTCCATTCCAAACATAGCACTGACACACATAATCAAAAGGTGTCGATATTGATTTCGATGAACATACAAGTTCAAATCATACAAGTGGATAACATATACATATGTAATATTAAATCTTTTATTGCACAAAGTTTATAAAAATATGTTATATACTAAGATATAGTAACATATCAATATAATAATAGTATAGTAATATAATCATAATATGTTTTATATGATAATATGTTTGTTGCAAATGCATTTATTTTGAAATAGTGACACATTCACACGGTGAAGGGAACTCTAATTTACATTGTGACAACTTTTAAGCACGGATCCGTAAAGGAACATCATTCTCTCCTTTTACGTGTAGATAGATTTTAACTTAATAATAATAATAACAATCATAATAATGCATTTTAATAAAATACATTCACAATTGTACCTAAATACGCTCGTGTATTTTTAGGCCTTTTGAAGTGGGTCGGATTTAAAATTCTACAGAGATTCAATGGAAACAGAGAACCCCTGCCATAAATAATAATTTATATCTCCAATGTAATTGTTGTTTGGGGAGAAAAAGAGGAGCTAAGAAAGGGATTCTATAAGAGTACACTTATCAAAGGTTAAGTACATGCAAAATGAAAATAAATCTATTTTCGTCAAAAAATAACATTCCTTATCATTTTTATTTAACAAGTCGTTGAATAGATTGTTGAAATTATAATTGTTTAAGTACAAAATTGTATATATTTTAGCATAGATGACTTACATCCATATATTTCTGATGCATTATACTAGAGTACATCTTTTCTAATCAAGTAATTTTATGTTGATTTGAGACACTATTCCAAAGTGTAGCGAGTCGGTTTAATACAAGTACCTTACGGCTTCCATTGGTTATTCACTTAAGTAGAGAAAGCAAAAAAATCGTATTCTTTCATAACCTTTCTGATCACAATTTTTAAATGCATGACCAATGAACTCAAAGAAGGGAGGGGGAAAGGGGAAGCGGGAGGGGGCCTCGACTGTCAGCAAGTTTGATAAGCAACACCAATTAAAAAATATAATTGAATGAAAAAGAAATGGAAATGGGAATTATTGGAATAGACTATACAGATGTTAATAACAAATAGAATCTGATCATGTTTCACAATATGTTTGCACATACATAGAGAGAGAGAAAAGAGAGAGAGAGAGAGAAAGGAGATAGAGAGAGGTTATTTTGAAGTCCGACGCAATGAATATCTTTTTTTTCATATGCATGCAAACAAATGCTCGTGCATATAATGATAAAACAATTAAAGCCTTGTTGCACGATTTGGATAAACATACAACCTTATACATGTTAGCTTTGATGACTGGCTACAGGACAATCCGTACATGTACCATTCTTCAACAACAGCAGAGATGCGAGTTTTAAAACGCTTTAATTATACCTTTTAAGTACTTTTTTTCTTCTAAATGTTCATTTGAATACATTATCTTTAACAATATTGTTGACTTTGCTCAACGTATTTAACACGTACTTTGTACCTTTTGGGGTATTCTACAAATTTGTGAAAGTATTTTAATTATATATTGACATGCCAATAAGCCAGATATTATGTCGTCTTAATGAGATTAGGGACGATATACATACAACTGTTTTGGTTACAATATCTAAACTTTTAACTGTTGAATTAACGTTTTATAGTTAGGCGCTTTTATGGTTACTTTGCCTCTAATCGTTTTATGGTTAAATATATGAGATTGACGTTTAAAATCGACGACTCAACTTAAAAACAAGATGCAATGCAGGAACTAACACAAGCAGATCAATTTCATGTACACGTAGCGACATCCGCTTTACTTCATTAACATTCTTTATTGGTTTCTATAAAAAAAAAATAGTTCATGCATTTTGAGGTCATTTGAAATTGCCAGTATGAATAACATCACTTTTGAATAAAGTCCACTAGTGCATTTCCTACAGGCGGTAATGTTAACATCATGTTTAATTCTGGCCCTAACTATCGTTCAGCGTGGGAATACAAATTCGTTTTCCGGCAAAAGGTCTCTGAGTGAAACACTCTGTAAATGAAAGTAAAAATAGAAAATATCTCAGTTGGAAAATGTTACATCAAACACATTTAATTCTTTCCCTCAAATGGTAATTAAATTTTGACAATTGCTATAAAAGATATGCAAATTCTATTTTCTGACAAGTGTCAGACATGCTGAATTTAATGTTACATGAATGTATATAGACTCTGCAAGTATAGGGAATATTTGCATAAAGGCACTACTCTGTTTCTTTTGTAATTTAAAAGAAACACGACTGGAACTAAATTACGCTATAACTCTGAGATTTGTTTTTCAGTTTCACTGCACATATTCTAAGATGACCCGTGTCCTCTTTGCCAGTCTGTTTATGGTCAGTTGTCTATTCGTTGCATTTGAAAGTACAGACGCTTGGATTAATTTAAAGAGAGTGAAAACGAAATATGGGTAAAAATGTTGTTTTTCATTTATAAAATATCCACCATACATGTAAGAAAATAATAATCGCAACGGTAATGCACTCTGTTGAATTAAATCAGTTTTATATTTACTATATCTTATTGTTGGTCACGAATATAATTGCACGTTTACTGGTGTTCTAATAATGCACTTTTTTTTACCTCAGTATAACAAAGCTGTGGAAATATTTTACTTGGAAGTCAGTCATTCTGACAGACATGTCATTTAACTTTGCCTGTCCGAATGAAACTATGCCTGTATTTTTCGGCAATAATGGATACGCGCACGTTAGGGAAGTTGTCTAAGGAATACCGATGCGTCAAGGAACGACATATTTACAGCGATCTCATTTTGCGTTTTTTTGCCTTATGCTGATGGGGCAAACAACATCGGTCAAGCGGTCCGACATTTAACCTGTGTATGACGGTCTTGGCTAAATTAAGCCGGTCTTGCTGGCATGACCGGCAGTTTTCCACAGCTCTGTATAAGCGTGGAGCCAACGATAAGAAAAATGTACTTGTATCTAAGGTATAGTAATTGAAATACCAGGAATATTAAGCGTGATGTTTCTTTTTATTTACATATTGGTTTATCAATGTTCTAATTTAAACTACGTCATTTTTTGGGTGACAGAGACGTCGAAATTGGCAGGCCAAGAACCAAAAAGAGGATCGACCATGTATTCCTCCTTGTCATCATGTGCACAGAGCAACTAATGCTTTCTTTAAAACAATTAATAACGATTTGATTTAATGTGTGGGGTTTTAGTATATCAAAAAGTCATTATTGGTATTTATTAATGAGTCGTCAAAATGTAAAGGTAAAATATTGAGAAACAAGCAATATCTTTTTAAACTATTTTTTGGAACACTGTTTGTTATCACCACATGGCAATGCTACTAAGAACGAAATTACCATTTAGTGTTTAAGTATCTCTTTCATCAAAACACTAAGGCAAGCTTGACAGTACTCTTAAAAAAGGTTATGTAAAAATATGAAAGTCCACGCTTACTTATTACAGTGTTGGTTCAAAGAAAAACAATCATTAAATCGTATAAGTGAATATAAGTACAAGTTAAAACTTAGGAAATTACCATTTAGTATTTAAGTATTTATCTTATCAATACACTGAGGTAAGATTGACACTGCTCGTGAAAAATGTCATGTAAAGATATTTAAGTCCATGCTTATTAATTACAGTGTGGTTTCAAATAAAACAATCATCAAATCGCAAAAGTGAATATTAATATAAGTAAAAACTTACACATACAATATGTTTTTTTTAAGATTAAGTAAATGTACATGTATATCTAGGGACAGATAAAAAAATGTATGAGTTTACAGTAATCAGGGGAAATCTTATTGTAACATGTACTTCATAATTATATTAAAAAATTGAAATTTGTACCATTCCTCACATTTTATTACATTAATTAGTAGGCAATCAAAGAAAAAACATGAATACATTAAGACTTACATACAACCAAAAAATGTCGGGTTTTTTCGTTGTTTTTTCTTTAAAGAATTTTCTTTACAGTACTTCAATTGAAAAAAAAAGTGTCTCTTGCGTTTTGATAATAATTTTTCTTAAAACTTTGATTTCGATATTGTTAATATCTATATAACTGCTTTTTATGTCTATAAAAATGAATAACCGTGTTGAAATTAAAAGCTTATTATTATCAATAGGTTTACCAATGGAGTCGTATAATTGTAGGTTATTTTATAAAATTCGACAAAAAAAGAAATTTTGTAAACCATATGTTGCATTTTTCAATCATGAACGTATCATTTTGATGTCGAACGCAATGGGTTTATTTTTGTTCCTTCGCATGCAAACAGATGCTCGTGCATAAAATTATAAAACAATCATAGCCATGTTGCACAATTTGGATAAACCTGCAACCAAATACATGTGAGCTTAAATGACAACCTAGAGGACATTTTGTATCATTCTCAAACAACAGCAGAAATGTAAGTTCGAAAAACTCAAATTTATCAAACACTTTTATTAAAATGATAAGTTTTCGTTTTAGTATTGATTTATTAAAGTGGAGTCGTGACCCATAATGGGTCAAAACTTGTGGTTTAAAAAAAAACCTTTTTTATTGTCAAATCATCAAAACTTTTCATACATATCGATATGTGTCAATGTACCTGGGAGTGTAAGGCGGAAGACTGTAGGTAATATTCTTGACTGAGGGTGTTCGAGTCATAGTGGACTTTCCTTTTTAAATCTTGCGTTCTTGCTTCCTTTAAGGTAAATATTACTTTTGAACATTTCTGTATATAACATATCTATATTTTTTTTAAAAGAAAACATTAAACCTCTTCAGAAAACGACACAAACACATAATGAGCTTGCTTGTTGTAAAGAAAATATACAAAGAAATGAAAATATAAATATAGAAAAGTAAAAGTGTATGGTTTTTTTTATGATCAGATAATGCAGTTTAATATTATTTATGTAATATTGTTGATCTGGCTAGGATTGATAGAAAAACATAAAACATGGTTGTGTGTATATACTGCCATTTATTTTTGCTAATAAGAAAAATTAGGCAATAAGGGGAGGTCTTCAAACAGTCATAATATCAATTACCAGACATTGAATGTAAGTTATGAAAGGTGAGCAAATGACCTCCCCCATATTAAACAAAGATGTATAAAATATCAACATGTACCAAATATACATACAAAAAAAATATTGTTGAACAAAAACAGCATATCATATAGCAACAGCAACATCCATGTGTAATACAGTGCAATATAAATCTCCAACTACAAAGGTGATGAAGGGGAAGGAAGGTGGGTTGATTGCGGTATTTACAAACTTGTTGACAGCTGACAGTTGAAATGACGTAGTCAAAACATCGCGCGACTAAACGCCGCTCTCTGATTGGCTGATGTAGATAATTAAAGAAGATCAGCTAAATACTCAAAAATTAGAATTACAATTATATAATGACTAGACTATTATTTTTGGTACTGGCATAAAAATAACATATCATAATTTACATATATGCTATTATTTACAATAATGCTGTATTATGTAATAATTTTTGATCTGGCTAGGATTGATAGAAAAACATAAAACATGGTTGTGTGTATATACTGCCATTTATTTTTGCTAATAAGAAAAATTAGGCAATAAGGGGAGGTCTTCAAACAGTCATAATATCAATTACCAGACATTGAATGTAAGTTATGAAAGGTGAGCAAATGACCTCCCCCATATTAAACAAAGATGTATACAATATCAACATGTACCAAATATACATACAACAAAAATATTGTTGAACAAAAACAGCCACCAAAAGCAAACAGCAGGTTTGCACAAAAGACCCCACACAAGGTGGACTAGCCAGATCATGGTAGTCAACAATATGAAAGATGGCAGTACATACAACACATATGGCACTGACTAACTCCTGCCTTATATGTTGATTTACATATTAACATATCACGAAGGCACAGATTATCTATATATTAACAAACCAGTTAAAAATTTGCATACAGTGGACTATGGACATCTTATTTGTAACATTGCAAGCATAAACACATCAGTTGACTTCTGCCCTGTGTTAATATAACAGTATTATATACATGTTAAAAGTTTTTATACTATCAAACATGTTTTAAAAGACAGATATACATGTAATCAAACATTTTTAGATGAACCAGTAGGCACATGTTACTCAAATGACAAAATCAAACAACAAAACAATGGTTAAAAAACTATACAGCACATAAACACATCAGTTTACTTCTGACCTGTGTTATGTATATCCACATCATGCACATAGTATAGATACATGTTATACATGTACATGAATCACACTTTGAATAATGTCCATTATAAGACAAATGATAGGGAATTGTGATGAGAATTGAATTTTGACATACAACTAATCTATACATTGGATTAAAAGCACAAACAATGCATATCAGATACAATATCATAATACACAGCAGTTAACTTCTGAACTGTGAAAACCTTCCAAGAAAAATATATATACATAGCATTTGCTATATGTACATGTATTTATAATGTAAAGCTTGATAAACGTATGTATCTGCGAATAGCATCAGATTTCCATCTTCCCATTTTTTGAATGCAGTTTTCAGAATAACCTAAATGTGCTGCATGAGTGGCTGCCCCTATCCTAAAGCTGTGACCTTTGTATAGAGCAGGGTTCAAACCAACAAAATCAATAATATTAGTAAGATTTTTCACTACAAATGCATAAGTTCTGTCCAAAAAGTTAGTCAGAAATCAGTCACACAAAACACATGTAGTTTATTAGGGCGGAAAACATACAATGACAAATAACAGACAAAACCAACATGATAAGACAAAGACAATTCCGGAATACTACATTCCTCCCCCTTTAAGTTAATTTCATAATGATTTTGACTAGATCATCAACTGTAAATAAAACATATTAAAACTACTTACATATATATCAGTATATGCAATATCTTCAAAATTATAGTTATTATATCGTTAACTTTAACAGTTCAAAAGGTGGGTACACACAACATAAAGGCACAAATCTGTCCCTTCCATTTCAACCGTTTATTTATGGAGTTACGTAGTCGTCCAGATAGGCTGGTTTTTTAACAGAACGAGATGATCTGCGTGGACTGGTTACGCTTGGAGCGCTGGACGATGTTGAAGTACATGTAGTGGATAATGGTAAAGTCGTATCGGTCACGGACTCGCAGTCGGATGCTTTGGATGTAGGACTCTCTTCTATGGTTACTGGGGTATGAGTATAGTCGCTTCCATCAGGATTGTCCAGTTCCATAGATGGTTTAAAATGTCGCTGCTTGATATGATCGACATGTCTGCGTGCGATTCCTCCGTCTGGTAGTGCGACTCTGTATGATACTGGTCCTGTCTTTTGTGTTATTTCCCCACATTTCCACTGTCCACTTGGAAAACTTTTCACAATAACGGCATCTCCTTCCATAAAGGTTCGTCCTTTTGCATGTGCATCATGGTAGTGCTTGAATTTCTTCTGTCGATTTTCTACTCGTTCTCGAATTTCAGGTTTGATGAAGTCTAGCTTTGTTCGTAATTTCCTATTCATGAGGAGTTCTGCTGGAGTTACACCCGTCGTAGTATGTGGAGTTGTTCGGTAGTTTAACAAAAACCTTTGCAACTTGGTCATCAATGATCCAGGGCCTTTATCCATCTTCTTCATCCCTTCCTTAAAAATTCGAACAGCCCGCTCAGCCAACCCATTGGATGCGGGGTGGTATGGTGAGGTCTTCACATGTAGAATACCATTCTCCGATGTAAAACAGGAAAATTCATGACTTGTAAAACAGGTCCCATTGTCCGTAACAAGTACATCAGGGATTCCATGTGTTGCAAATGCCTGTCTGAATTTTTCGATGGTCACTTCAGATGTAGAAGTAGATGACTTATAGACCTCAATCCACTTGCTATAAGCGTCAATTAGGATCAAAAACATGGATCCCATAAAAGGTCCTGCATAATCTGCATGTACTCTAGACCAGGGGCGATCTGGCCATTCCCAGGGATGCAAGGGCGCCACTGCCGGCATGGCGCTTTGTGCCTGGCAATCTTCACATCCTCGTACTTTGGTCTCAATAGCTTCATCAATTCCTGGCCACCACAAGTAGCTCCTTGCCAGGTTTTTCATCCTGACTATTCCAGGATGTCCTTCATGCAACAAATCCAATAATTTTTCTCTTCCTGGTTCTGGGATCACCACACGACTTCCCCAAAGAATACACCCTTCATGAGCACTTAGTTCGTTTCGTCTGCTAAAATAAGGACGAAGTTCCTCATCCTTATTTTTCTCTTTCCATCCATTCTTTATACAAAAGGTTACTTGACGCAGGAGTGGGTCCAACTGTGTCCATTCTTCAATTTCTTCAGCATGTACTGGTGTACTGTTTAAGTGTTCAATGAGTAAAATAGTCTCCCCCGGTACAGGTACATCCACACTCTCCTTGAGTGGAAGACGACTCAAACAATCTGCATTACCATTCTTCTTACCCTCCTTGTACAATATTTCATACTCGTATCCGGCCAGGATCAGAGCCCATCTCTGAATTCGAGCGGCAGCCATGGTTGGAATGGCTCGGTCAGGTTTAAACAGGCCCAATAATGGTTTGTGGTCAGTATAGATAACAAAATGATGACCATACAGGTACTGATGAAGTTTTTTCACTCCGAATATAATTGCAAGTCCCTCCTTTTCCAACTGAGAGTAGTTCTTTTCTGCTGGTGCCAGGGTTCGTGACACATAAGCTATTGGCTTCTCTCCTTCTTCTGTAATGTGTGACAACACAACACCCAACCCAGTTGGCGAGGCATCACAGGACATGACAAGCTTCTTGGCTGAATCAAAATGAACTAGTATAGATGAAGATCTCAAAAGGTTTTTTGACTCCTGCATTGCGTTTGACTGTTTAGGACCCCAAGACCATGCAACATCTTTTCCTAAGAGTTCATGTAATGGTGCTAATACAGTTGACAGATTTGGTAAGTAGCAACCATAGTAGTTAAGCATTCCAAGAAAAGCCTGTAATTCTTTAACGTTATTTGGTTCAGGTAAGTTCTTGATCGCTTGCACCTTGTCTTCAGTTGGCTGTCTTCCATGCTTATTTATGCGATGTCCAAGGTATGTAACTTCATCTGCCAAGAAAACACACTTCTCTCTTTTCAGTCGAACTCCCGCTGCTTCCAACTTCTTTAACACTTCCGCAAGATTTTGTAAATGTTCACCACGGGTTTTTCCAGTCACAAGTATATCATCTAATCGAACAATAACACTGGATATGCCCTGGAGCAGGTTTTCAATAGTTCTCTGAAATATGCCAGGAGCAGATGAGATTCCGAAAGGTAGACGATTATACTGAAAAAGCCCCTTATGTGTGTTAATAGTGGTGTATTTCTTGGATTCCTCATCTAACTCTAACTGCTGATAGGCTTGACTCAGGTCGAGTTTGGAAAAATGTTCGCCACCCCCTAATATTGCAAATAGATCCTCCGTTTTTGGAATAGGATAGTTGTCCAGCTTCGAAACTCTATTCACTGTGACTTTATAATCACCGCAAATACGTACGGTCTTGTCGCTCTTTACTATTGGTACGATAGGCGTTGCCCACTCTGAAAACTCTACAGGTGTAACAGTTCCTTCACGAACTAATCTGTCCAACTCGTGTTCAATTTTCTCTTTCAAGGCAAAAGGTGGTGAACGACTTTTAAAGTATCTCGGTTTTTCCTGAGAGTCAACATATATCTTTGCTTTCACTCCTTGGACTGTCCCCAATTCTTTCTTGAACACAACTTCATATTTTTTCAGAATCTGTTCCACATCAGACTGTACTTCTGTTTTAATCTGAAATACTTCATCCCAGCACAGTTTAATGACATCAAGCCAATCACGGCCAAGTAAACACGGTGTCTTCCCTTTTACCACTTCTGCTTTCAGATCATACTGTTTATCTTTGTACTTCACAATCAACTGTACTGTTCCTAGGATGGGAATAAGTTCCCCAGTGTAAGTACGCAATTTTGTGCATGAAGGTTCTAAGTTCAACCGAGAGTCAGATTTACATAAAGTCTTGTATACTTCTTCACTAATCACGGTCTTACTGGCTCCCGTATCCAACTCCATAGACTGATCTACTCCATTCAATGCTAAAAACACACGATATGGTGGCTGCTTGCCCGGCTCCATCATATGATACAAGGTATACTCAGTGGGGTCTTCTTCTTCATCAGGTGTATCACATACATTGTGCACATTTTCTCTTCTGAACTGATCCCTTGGTTTGTTACTCCAAAAATTGCCTCTCGAGTTTCCTCTTCCTTTTCCCCGATTAGCGACTTGGTCGGCCTTCTTTTTCCTACACTCTGCGGCAAAGTGTCCAAACAAGTGACAATAATAACACTTTATGCTACTTTTGTCTTTTTGTGGTTTTTCACCATCACTCACTTTGTTTACAGTTTCAGCATGTGGAGTTCCACTCTGTAGATCAAGTACTCCCTTCGCTGCAGTTTCCATTGATATTGCAGTTTCATATGCTTTCTTTAAAGTCAAATCCTTCTCCGCTAGCAGGCGTCTCTGTATCTTATCGTCCATGATCCCGCAAACCAGACGGTCCCTAATCATCACTTCAATAGCCGCACCAAAATTGCAATGTTCCGTTAAATGACGTAATTCGGCCACAAACGAGGCCACAGACTCTCCTGGTCTGCGAAAACGATTATGGAATTTGAATCTTTGGACTATTTCCGAGGGTTTGGGTGCATAATGATCTTGCACTAATTTTACAAGTTCATCAAAAGTTTTCGTACCTGGTTTATTTGGTGCTAAGAGGTCACTCATCAGTTTATATATTTTACTGCCACACACACTGAGCAAAATAGACCGCCTCTTTTTTTTATCCGCCTCTTCGGTGTCACCGATTCCATTTGCTATGAAATAATGTCCCAGACGCTCACAGTAATGTTCCCATGTCTCTTTGCCCTCCTCGAAAGAATCTATTTTCCCGAAAACTGCTGTCATCTTGACACTTTAATCCTCGTCGCCACTGTTCTGTCCAAAAAGTTAGTCAGAAATCAGTCACACAAAACACATGTAGTTTATTAGGGCGGAAAACATACAATGACAAATAACAGACAAAACCAACATGATAAGACAAAGACAATTCCGGAATACTACACTGGTTCACCTCCCATAAATTGAAACAATGGGCCTGACTTGTGGCCAAATGTATGCAAATAATAATATAATGCTTGAACGGGGCACATTTCCTTATTATCTGATGCTTTAAGATGGATTTGAAAAATGTCATGTGTATTATTAGTTTTGAAATTTTTTAACACAATTTCAACAGCCACAGGTGTTGTTTGAAGCATTTCAAAAGTAGCATTATTCCTTTGAATTACTTTACACTGATCAGTTTTGGATTTTACAACAATCTCACCTAAGCGCAAGAAAGCATTGAAAGCTAACAAAAAAATGTATTTCAGAAGAATCCTAGTGTACAAATGTTTAACAGAAATATCCATTGATTTTACCAAAATGGGACCTGTAATCGGTAACCTGGAATCTTTACTAGGTGCAGAATGATGGCATCCCTGTATGATTTTCCTAACTAGGAATGTTTCAGATGGATCTTGAAGGCTAAGAATTTTGTGTACATAGCTTATGGCTGAAACATGAGAAGATATACTATTTGGGGAATAGCCAAGAGAAAACAAACAGGCAATAAAATTGCATAATATTGCAGGTGAAAGAGGAATGGAAGTTATATTTGGAAAGTGTTGAATAAAGAAATTCCATGTTCTTTTGTAGGCATTTTTTGTGTTGTCACATAATGCCGCACCTAAAAGCTGCTGAGCTTGCAAAGTTAAAGTTCCAACGGGGGTTCTGGAATGAGTGTTGGGTTGGGTTCCAATTGAGGCATGTACTGAAAGGCTGCCTGAAACTGGAAACGAGACAATTTGTCAGCTGCAATATTGTATTTGCCAGGTATATGTTTCGCTCGAAAATGAATATTCCATTTCAGGGTTGCTAACACTAGGCGGCGTACTAATTTCATAAGAGTTACTTCTTTGGAAGTTTTTTGATAACCTGTACAACAGCTAAATTGTCAGACATGAAGAGAACCTTTTTGTTTTTCATCTCCTTACCCCAAATCTCAATGGCCAAGACAATTGGAAAGAGCTCTTTAATAGCAATTTGATAATTTTCCATATTTTCTCGCCAATGTGAAACAAACCAGTTTCAACCAAAAATAGCTGCAAAGCCTAAAGAACCTGAGGCATCTGTATGGAGTGTGATATGATCTGATGAAAACCATTTTTGAGACAAAAACACAGATTTACCATTAAACAAGGCCAAAAATGAAACCCATGTTTCATTATCTGATTTTGTTTCATCTGTAAGGTCTATCAAATCATCCTGGTTTTGCACCCCACAGGTCAAATCTATTAAACGACGAAGGAAAGCACGACCTGGAACAACAACTGAACAAGCAAAATTAAGAAGACCAATTAAAGACTGAAGATCACGTAGATTAGTTTGTTCCCTACTCTGCATGTTCAAAAGATGTGTTCTAATCTTTTCAACTTTTCCAAGAGGAAGGCGTGCTTCCATTTTTGTGGAGTCAATTTCAATGCCATAGATAATAATGGATTTTGTAGGCGTTTGAGTTTTAGACATTTTGATAGGTACCCCAATAGTTTTGCAAAGATACAGAAAATGTGTTAAATCAATTTTGCAGTTTGGTAAATCGGCTGTCCCAATAAAGAAAAAGTCATCTAATATGTGTGACATATCACCAGCTTTGTATTTTGTCTGCATTACCCACTGTAATGCAACACTCTAACGTTCAAAGACCTGACATGAACTACTCGCGCCCATTGGTAAGCATTTATCAAAAATAAAATTCATTGTCCCATGAAAATCCCAACAAATGGTAGTCAGCAGGGTTCACTGGAATGATTCTAAATGCATCCTCTATGTCTGTTTTGGCTATAAGGCAGTTTTTTCCATATTTTTGAACTAGTTGTATGATCAAGTCAATTGTATCATATTGAACTGTAGAATATTCTTTTGGTATATCCCTGTTGACTGAATTTTCTTTTGGGTAAGAAAGATCATGAATAACTCTAAATGTTCCTGGTTCTGACTTAGGAACTACGCCTAGAGGAGATGAGACAAATTGAGAATATGGTGGACTTGAATAGGGTCCAGCAATTCTTTTTAGAGATAAACCTTTGCGTATGTGATCCTGAATAACATTACTATGTTTCAAAGCAGAACTATGATTTTTTGAAAAGGGTGCATTGGGCGTAGAAACACAACCTATGGAGAAACCATTCTTAAACCCATTAACTAAGTAAGATCTTAGATCTTGATCATACCCTTCTAATTCTTTATTTAGTTTGTCCCACTTTACTGGAGTTGTTATTTCTAGCCTCCCGTGTTCGCTGGGTAGAGGATGAGCATTTGTGCTTTGGGTGGTTACCATTGCACAATTGGCAGGAATGGGAGTATGGGCATGGGACGTGTTTACATTTTCCTCACTGATTGTAGGCAAAGCAGAAGCGGACTTTGCCTGGTTGTCTACCACGAAAGGGCTGCCCCAAATTTTGTCTGTGGACATGGCAATACATTTACCTCTTAATTCTTCAATAAGTTTTTGCCAATCTACAGCCAAAGACTCCCTAAGCTTTCTGAAAGATTCGTCATAAGTTCTCCAAGCAACATCACCATGCAGTCTTTGCATTTCTCTAATAAAGCTCATGTATTTTAATAAATGGGGAGTTTCTGAAGGGTGTTTCTGAATTTTTTTTATGATCAGATAATGCAGTTTAATATTATACATGTACTGATGCACACTTTCAAATGTAAGATTATTTTATATGAGATTTACACAAGTCGTTTAAATATCATTGACGCGGGGTATTCGACAGGAATTGTACGCTCTTTTCCTTTATGAAATTGTGTTTTTTTTAAATTAAAGAATAAACTAAAATAACGGTCCACTGCAGGAACTAACACAATCAAGGCAATTATAGCGATAACTGCTATTCATCTCGCGTTCTTTACTGATTTTCATTAAAAAAAAAATATTTCAAGCTTTTTGAAGTTATTTGAACTTGCAAGTTGCACATATAGTTTTCTATATGAATCTGATTTGAAATAATAGCATTGCCAGAAAAAAAATGTTGAATACATGTATATAGTGTTTTTATATGTTTGCTTATGTATGGGTTTATTAAATTTTTGTTATGTTATGCCCAAACGTTTATCTACTCACTCTGTCGAGAAAAAAAGCCAGAATTTCTTTTTTAAAACCAACTCTTAATTTATAGGAATCAATGTACATGAAAAAGGAGACTCTCCAAATTATCTTTACTGATACATTTTCTTGTTCTGTTCGAAAAAAATCAGAGAAACGAAAACGGATTTCTTACGGAGATTTATAACTGGGAACGTGTACATCTTTCCTCCATTCGGAAGTTACTCGGAACATCTCGCATAATTTTTCATCGATATAATCCGGGTACCTTCAACCCTTTAGCAATGGAAAATCGCCTTGACTTTTTTATTTTAGCCGTGCTTGAAATTAGACAAGTAAAAGGGTGCGTTTCAGCAAAGTGTGTCTTTTTCTCAGTTTTGTTATTAAACCGTACGTTAAGTTATACTGATGTAAACACTGTGAAGCGCAGCCAAGTTTTGCATATCCATTTTCTTGCTCAAAAAATAAAATCCATATATATTAATGATACCTTTTTTTTAAAACAGAAAGAAGTAAAGCGTCAAGTCAATTTATAATGATATTGATAATGTGTAAAATACCACTCCCCTCTCTCTCTCTCTCTCTCTCTCTCTCTCTCTCTCTCTCTCTTTCTGCTAACGATTTTAAAACAATGGGTATCTTTAAAAGATTTTTAAACTAGGAATTAAACAAACAGGGACATTATATTTGAAAACCAAATAACATTCTGTTTAAAGCTACCTTTGTGTCATATTGACTTCAATTTAGAGGACGGTACATGTTAATGAATAACGGATATATTTCATTATTAATAATACCATCCATAACGTAGGCAAAATTTCGATGATATTTCTTTTTACATGACATGTATAATTTGAATGTTTGAAAGTTATGAAAACATTCAATGTTACAGGTTGATTTTTATGAAAACATTTAATGTTACAGGTTGATTTTTAAAACCTTTATTCAAAACTTTTACCCCCACAAATGTCGATATAGACCTACATACCAGTTGTATATATTATGTGTTTTTTAAAGTATTTCTTTTTTTATTATTTATGATGTCTTTTGTTTCATCTGAAGGCTTTTACTCTGGGCTTTTTTTCTCGTTTTATAATTCAAATGATGGAAAATATTTGTTTTTCAGAGAAAAGTACATGCACATATAGTAATTCCCCCCCCCCCCCCCCGCAAAAAATACATGTATGTGTATTTAATGTTACATAATTAAAGACATTGAATTACTTTCTTTCTGTTTTGCATTCACCGTTTCTAAGATGACTTGCATACCGTTGTTTACCCTTTGTATTATGGTCTGTCTGATTGTCACATTAGAAAGCACCGACGCTCAATGAAATCCTGCTCCCAAAAAGGTAAAATGAGTAAACATTGTCGCTGTACAAACCGTATGTAGAAAATACAAAATAATTAATACCCAATGACGGCTTTAAACACTGATAGTCAAATGCCAATTCATCTACAACAAACACAAGTATAACTAGAACTGTCCTAATGGGACTAATACCCCCGCAAGGCTAATTTCAAATGGGACAAATTATTGAATTGAATAATAAAGGTTTGGAACACATACAAAAAAAAAAATTCTAGAATTGTAAAAAAAAAAAAAAAAAAATTAGTTAAAGAAAATTTAAAATCAAAATTGTCAGAATTTCACTGTAAATACATATCTATAACAGTAATACATTTACAAATGTATGTATCTAATGATATATATTTTTTTTAAATTTAATTGATTTAAAGAGAAACCAACAACATGACAATAACCCCTCCCTTTGCAGTAAATGGAAATACTGGTAGCCAAGCAATGCTCTTCTGTTGATAAAACTTTCAATATCTTTCTAATAAGAGTCTTGACAGATGCAATTAGTTTTTTCAAATTTTCCTCACTTTCTCCTATGGCACAATGGAACTCCATATCAGAAAATTGATCCCATAGGACTATGATTTTCTTTGATGAGCTTGCTAAATTTAATAAACTCCCAAAACATTACCATTATTACTATACTATGAAAAATATGTAAAAAAGAAAATTTAATATTACAAACAATTTTAAAATTGCCAAAACACGACAATCAGATCAGTAATTTTGAATTTCATTTAAATAATGCCCAATAGGGTCACTTCACCAATTTACTTGACAAATAAATTTAAACAACCTCTAAAATAGTTTAACTTCTTTATTAATAATGATATTATTTATTTCCTTATAATGATAGCACTTTTGGTTTACATGAAACAGTTTTAAAATGGCCCCAAAACCATCACCCACTTTACAAATTATCAATTTCCACTACACACATGCTCCATCTGAACCATGGCTCAGATAATGGCTCCCTTGGGACAAATGAATCAGATACACTTGTCTTTGATGTTCTTATTAGCTCCTAAGAATTTATCATTGACAAACAAAAACTTTGCATTGTCAGTTGATAGAATACTTATAAAAAAATTTTTTTTATTAATTAAGACATAAAGACAAAAAACCTCCATCTGGATGTATTATATAAATATATTTTAGAGTGTTTTAATACTATTAATTAATTAATAAAATCTGTAAGGATTACCTCCCTTACTTTTCAACATTAGTGTACAATATATAGAATAAGGAAAATAAAAACTGTTATAAAATCATTAATTCTTGTCTGATCTTAAAAAAAATAGCAGGTGCACATCTTCAGATGGTGTTCAACATATGTACAAATTTTCAAACTGTTCCATGCAGTAATAAAAAATTCTATAGGGGGGACAAAGTTGCGTCTACAGACAGACGGACAGACAGACAGACGGACAGGGTGAAACCAATATACCCCCCTAAACTTCGTTTGCGGTGGTATAATTAAAACAATACCTGGTTTTGAATATCGAGAACAATAAACTAGTGTATGTTAACAAAAAACTATAAGCAGAAAAAAAGATACATTGATCTATAATTTTTAACAAATTACTAGATGGCTGTCCCAGATATGACAAGGGCAGTTCAAATGTTCAAATGTTAAAACCATACAGATACAGGTTATAACTCACAACTTAAAAAGTCGTGACAACTGGCTTAACAATTGGTGACAATCTTATTTTATAGGTTACGATTTCTCTCCCTGCAAACTCAAGTACTTCAAATGTAAACAGCACTGGAAAGTGTATGTATTTTCACATTCATATTATTGTGTTTTTTTCAAATTTATTTTTCATGCCCCATATCAATAATCTAAATTTAAACTGTTTTCTGGTGGTCATTGTGACTTACGTGTACATTTAAGAAACACACTGTTGTTCATAAAACACAAATTGTTACATTCTAATATGATAAGATTCATTGACTACAAGTAGTTAGAAAGCATTACATTACTGTGGTACAGTCTGTCATACATATGCACATTTATTTTGTTTGTTTGTTTGATGATGATTCTAAATGTGTACATAACTCACATTTAAGTATACACGTGGAAAAATTGACAGACAATTTTTAACATTCAAGGTTGGTCTATATGAATACTTTTATCTCTGTCATTTTTCATCTTAGTGTTTTTATTGATCATATGAAGCTTGCATACCTTTTTTTCCCCACTTAAACAGCACCATTTGCAGTTTGGTCATTGAAAAAACGTTGTGGCTCGTGTTCCGCCAGTTGATTTTGGACTTAAAGCTTACATTTATAATAAATGGTCATAATACAAAGGCAATCTTGTTTAAAAAATGTCAAATACAATGAAAGGTTTTATCTCAATTTGTGATAGACTACTGTTTTATAATGTTTGCGTATGGCAAAGTACTAATTAAAGTTGATCATTACTTGTTACAATCAACCGATTTGCGAGCTCTTGGACATCTTTGAACAGCTTTGCCGTTTTAGATCTTACACATGTTTGTCTATGTCTCTTGTAATGAATGACTAATGATGCATAAAACATGTAATGAAACTTTTATATAGATTCAAGTATAATACTCACAGGATGAATTATTATCATTTTTAAAAAAATAATAACCTTACATATTCATATTTATTTTCTCATGAAAAGTAATGTGGAAACATCTGAAAGAACAGGGGCATTCTACCCCCTACATTTTAGACTGCGCAACTGTAACACTCTGTATTATCAGGGCTGTGCTATCGAATTATTTAATGATTGGAATAGCAAATTCGATATATTTGGAAAATCTCGTACGGGTTTCCTGCACCTCTGTTGGTCTTAATATGTCTTGGTTAAATTTACCTCCGCTACGAAGGAGTAGGGGGTACACTGTTTTACCTTGCGTGTCTGTAAGTCTGTCCTTCTGTATGTCTGTCCGTCCGTAACAAAAAATTGTCGCATTTTTCTCAGCAACTATTTATTGCAGATGCTTAAAATCTTAACACACTATTTGTTTAGGCATGCCATATTGTGGGATATATTTTGTACCAATCGGACATCAAATTCCTGTTAAATTGACTTTATTTATTTTTAGCCTAAATTTTCAAACAAATTTTCCTCAAAGATTTCTCAGCAGCAATTTATCGCAGATGTGTGAAATTTTAACACACTATTTGTGCCATATCATGGGATATATATTTGTACTTATTGGATGTCAACTTCCTGTTAAATGTCGACTTTGCTTATTTTGCATATTCACATTAGAGCTGGAGTATCAATAGTAAGCATAGGCTCACATATATCTTGTTTTATCCAATGTGGAGGCATATTATATTAAATACTCTAAAGTAATGTCACTTGACCGATATATCATTTAAAAAAGGATGAAATACATGCAACTGATTTTCGTTGCAAAATTAAAAAAGAAATACTAGCGACACTTGTCATTATTATTCTTTCAGTAATTTATTAGTTTCAAGTTTCAGCATCTATTTCAAACATAAACGTACCTACATGTATCTGCACGTCATCTGTGGCGGCAACATACATTGTCGTCATAATTCGGAGGATTGCAGACTCCAGATTTGCCAGACTCTCAAAATTTATTTTCTTATATCGTCTGATATTCACCCATAGGCATAACAGTGCCATTTTGTTTTATTATGAGCAAGGTGGCTTCTCTCGTATACACCTTTTTCTTGCAGCATCGACACACGCCATTACGGTAATATTTGTGTGGAGAAGATTTAGTATACAGCTATTCTTCCAGGGAAAATCTCACTATGGGAAACCTAACAATAGAACACATTCTCAAATACTCAGATGTCTAACTTTTAAATGCATATTAATAATTTTCATATACCCCTATATGCAGGCAATACGAAATTAAACATTCTATGAACAGAAAGTTTGTGTCCATTTATAAATCACCTGATGTTTCTTAACACTGCAGTCAATTGTGTTAAATAGAGGATATATTGTGCTAGAGAGATAAATCGCAATAATTATTGAAAACAATTCGCCATTCTGATTTTTCAATTAGAAGATATTAATACAGATCTTAAACATTGAACTAAGTACAGTAACTAATTGAACAAACATTCTCAACAACCACAACATCAATTAAATGATTGTTCTTCTAAACTAGCACTTTAAAAGGAGATTGCATTAAAGCAATGCATACCCAAAATGCTATTTAAGAAAATATTGAGTAAATATCAAAACTATGGTATTGAGAATGATGTTCCAACTATAAAATGAAATGGATCGGGTACAATTCGGGTATACTGCGCCATGGAAACGTGTACGTCAGACACTGCTAGGCAATATATATGCTCATATTTAGATTTGTTCGAATTCTACATGTATGCGTCTATGTACTTGAATGATGTTTCAGATTTATCCCATAACACAACCTAAGTAAAAGACTATAAACCGACACACTGTAATTGTATATTATTGTATTGTAGAGTGCTACTCCTTTTAAACTGTTCCAATGGATTTGTTGAAACTTTGCAGGTAAATGTATGTAATAGGACACAATATGTAGATGTGCATATTATCAAACAAATTCTGAATCCTTGAATTTTTTGTTGACAAATTGCCGTCCTGTGGAATTTAGAATGTGTGGATTAAAAGGAATAGATGTACATATTTACAGGAATCGTTTTCCTGTTGTTATTTTGCAATTAATGATTTTCATTAAGTTGAAGCAAAAAATGGCAATAACAAACTGTCAGCAATTCTAAACATCCACATAGCGAAATGCAAATTCAAAGTTGAGCAAAATGGAACTTTATAAAGATAACGGTGGGTTCTGGTGCCTGTAAGGAGTAAACATCCCCTGCCTACAAGTCGAACCCACCATTTGCTTACTGCAAAGATCATGAAAAACAAAAGAAACGTATAAAATTGGACTAACAGGTATGAAAAACGTAAGACAGCACGTGTCTCAATGAAACATTGTACTTTGTACTTGCTGACAAAGTTATAGTTTGTGTACATAATGCGTACCGTACTGTTCCAATTATTATATGAAGCATAATCAAGTAATGGGGAAACGTTGAAAATGTGAGCTATCTCACTCTCTTCATTGATTTCAGCAAATACAAATATGTGTGATCTTTAAGAGTAAAGTGAGAACGTAGTGTGCATCCTGCAATGTTGGCCTATGTACGAAGTGTTTCATTATATTTCATACAACTAGGCGCGATATGAGGAATGAAATAAAACTTAAATCTGTATTCTTTTGTGAAATATATTATCAGGATACATATAACAGTAGTAAAATTTATGAATATAGAAGAAACAGAAAATGAAAGATGTGACTGAAACGGACACTCCAAAAATACAATCACGTTTGTTATCTTTATTGTATATTGTAATAAACCTCGCAGCCAGAGGGTTAAAATTACCCGAGTACCACAGAATATGCACAGACCTGTCAAGAATTAGCAGTAGTACATTTAATCAAACTTCAATTCTTGGTCAAAACTATAATTAAGTGATTTAATTAAAAATATAAATATAACATTTTTTTTAAATTCAAATTGATTATTGAACAGCTTTTGAATTATGTGCGTGTCCTATTTTTAAAGTATAGAAGAAAGTAATATTTTCAGACCATATGTTGCAACATAAAACACATGAAGTTCGATTTTTTGTTTAGTTTGAAATGACTAAAACAGTGAATGTATCCTTCAAAATACCTAATCTAGAAGTTTATAACGTTATATTTGCATATTCATTGTTCGTTACCACTGAAAGTCCATACAGAGGAACTGCAATTATTTTTCTTTAATCGCAATTGCTCTGTCTGTATACTATGACGTCATAAAGGTGTTGCGTCATATACGTCATTTTTGTTTAAATTATATGTCAAGTTCTTGTTCAATTTCGACTTTGCTTATCTGTATATTCACATACAGAGCATGTTTAGGATAACGGACATATCGTTTATATGTGTTGGGGGGGGGGGGGGGGGGAGGGGGTTGTGTGGGGTTGTATGTGTGCGTCTCTTTATCTCTCTCTTTGTATTTCTGTGTGTGTTTACAGATTTTGACTTTCTAGATTTTCATGGACTAGTATTGGTTAGTTTTATATAGGCTGAATATTGTTTTATTTATATCTCATTAAAATAGAACTGTTAAATAAAAAAAAATGTCTGATAAATGCCACATTACTCACGCTAAGAATTGATCGGATGTGTGTGTGTGTGCAGTTGTTACCAACTCTGCTGATGCTTGAATCGATGTTTTATTGTGCATGTTCGCTCACTTGCAACAAGAATCGATAAAGATCTTTTGAAGGGGTGTTGCTAAAACGCGGAACGGAAAACTGAACGGAAAGCGAAACGGAACAGAAAACGAAAAAAATTATCACTTTTTTGCTTTAGAAGGGTATAGTCTGGCCAAAATGATTTACTTTATATCATTTATTCATATCTAATGAATGATTATCAACATGTGGAGGCCTTATTGATATTCTAATGAATGTCTATCAAATGGAGCATTTTCTCGCATTTCATCAGTGTGAGATCGGTTTGTTCAGTGTGAGACCGCAGTGTGAGATTTTTCTGTCTTACACTGAGTATTACTACGTCGTTTTAAAACGTCAACAAACGTTGTCTGCAGTAGGGAAATGCAAAAAGATTGATTGAGATTTTTCATTAAGTAATTGTTTTGCTTAGTGTGAAACACGCAGAAGAATAAGCTGATAAAACTGTCGTGTGCTCTCGTTTTGACTTGCACCATTTGAAACACGATTTTTTGTATTAAAAATTGTCCGCAAACAAAATATTTGAAACACGCGGAGGAATAAACAGAAAGTTATCTTTTGAACGTCGTAACAGAAAGTTGTCAGAAATGGTTTTTTAATGTAAACTGATGCAAGAAAAATAATCATTCATTATATACTCGTGTGATTGGCAAAAAAAAGTCGTACTCCTTTTTCTTTTAAAAACTTTTGTAGTAAACGGTTTTTGAATTCTCCTCCACGATCACTTCTAATAGAATTACTTTTTACTCCAGATTCAAATACCAATTTTATGGCGTTTAATACATCTTTTGCACTTTTTGACGTAACGCCACCACACGTAAATATTTAGAAAGAGTGTCAATCAAAATTAGTAAGTACTTAATATCATCATTTTCTTTTGACAGGTTCTGCACATCCATAAGATCCATGCTCCATTGTACATTCCGTCCACTAACTCTAATGTTTGGAACTCTAGTCGGTCGTCGAACTTGTCGCTGTAATGTATAGGCGTCTTATTTTTGTAACCATTTTTAATAAAATATTTACTAAATTTAAACTCTTTGTTTGATTTCAAAGCGTCATAAAGTTTGGATGGTGTGGTGTAAGCTGCTGGATTAGAAATATCATAATAGTACTGTTCTAAAAACTTCTCTTTCTCGGTCATTTTTAAAAACTGTAGTCTTTAGCGTCGTTTTCCAAATTTGTGAACAAAAACTGCTTCCATATGTCCGTACTAGCGTAGACATTTATGTTATTCCAAAAAATTATGAGTTCTTGTTGATCACATTTATATTTTTCCAGCAAATCACTATAAATTTTCTCTGGGTCCAGCTTGGTGAAAGCCAATTCAAAGTATAAAATTAGTTTGATATATTTAGAGTCCATTAAACATGAATGTTCAGTTTGAGATGGGTGGTCAATTTCACATCCATTACATCTCTCTGAAGATAGCTCGCTTATATTTTGCCATAATCAGGTTGGGCACAATACCCCAAAATGGTAATAGTCTCGATAAAACGGGATTATCCCTCTTTACAGTAATAAAAACATTACTCAACACAAGGATATTGTTGTTGTTTTTTTTTAAACCGTAAAACCCGTGCAATACAGAAAAAGCGGATGGAAAATACAATGTGGCGCGAATTTACTCTATAAAAGTAACCCAGCTGGGCAGATTTTACAGTCCTTCACAGCTGCATTTGAGGGTAGGACGTTATTCACCATCGCAAATCGTAAGTTAAAATGCATGTGATAATTTTTTTTCCCTTTTAAGTCTTAATTAATTTATTTAAGAAGTAGTATTTACCGAGAATTTCTTCATTGACTTCAGACTTTTGCAACCATTAACAGGAAGTAGAGATCACGTGCCTTTATCAGCCAATGATTAATATTTTAATATCTGATCTTGGAAAAGGCGTATAAAGTATGGAACGCTGTACTTGCAATAATTTTCAAAGGACAGATAATTATATGAGAAAGCGTTATTTTTTTGTTTCGTTTTTAAACAAATTATTTATTGAAAATTTCACTTTAATGTTAAATATACTGAAAAAAAATTGCATAAGATTTTAGAGATTATGAGGGAATATCAAATTTTGAACACGATAGCTTTACATACATGTATTTCATATAATTTTATGATTTAAAAAAAACAACAATTTACAATGAAAATGTAACAAATGCATAACAACCCATGCATCTATATATCTGTTTGAATAATGTGTCCTTAACGTATTGGAAAATTCTATTATTAATAATTCAAGATCGTAACCTATACCCCCCCTCCCCCCTTTTTTTTCTTGTTTGGTAGATTTTTTGGAAAAGAGAAATAAGACACTATGTCAGCCTATATCGTTCTGTAATTTGTAATCTGTAATATCGTTCTGTACTAGTTGCTTGTCAATCATATTGTATATTTGTTACATATGTAATGATTAATTTATTAAATAATTAAAAATATACTAGTAAACTGTTATGATAACACAACCGTTTATTCACTACATGTACATATATTTGTGAATGTTACTACTTCTAAATATATTTCCCTCAAAGAATGCCACCAAAAAGGAAACTATCCTGTAGCTGTAGAAAACACAGTGAATACTGTGGAGGCAATGAACAAAGCAGCTATCCTGTTCGCAGAACTGACGGATACAAAATAAAAAAAGAAGTTATAGGAGCTCTTATTTCGAATGGAGCTCTTTCAGATAGAGCCATGTACCTCTGCGAGGGATGTGCGCAGTACGCCGAGAAAAACATGATGACAAATAAAATCAAAGTACTGAAAGTACTGAGAAGCGCTAAGCATTTGCTGTTTGTTACTGTATTAAGGAACATCTGTTAAATCTAATAATAAGCAATGTACATGAGATATACTTTCTCTGTTTTAGAATTTTGAAATTGAACACTATTTGAAAAAGAAATGGGTTAAGGCAAAAATTTATACAATGAAAGTCCCAGCAGGATTCAAACTCGCAACCTGCAAATTTTTAGTTATTGCTGTACCACATTTTCTACGCTGTTGAACAACAATTAAAGGAAAGAGAAAATCTATAAAGTATGTCAAAGAATGAAGGTGTACCATTTTTTGTTGGATTTGACAGCCTTACCATGTTTACTGGAAAATGAAAGGTTTCAATTTTTGAAATATTTGCAAAAAGGTAATTATTGGTTTCATAAACAATGTTCTAGGTTATCTCAGATTAACATTGATGTTTTGTGCAGGTGAAAACATTTATATTCATTTTATTAGCCATGCATTTATAATTTCGTTTATATCTTAATTTAAATTGTAAAGGGAATTCAGAGTAATTTGCACAATGCATGCAGGTCTTAAGTTATTTGTAGAGGTAAAAGTGGAAAGACATTTAAGAGATTTAACAAGTTTTATTGCAAAGAATTTCACAATGAATACAAAGTTAGAAATGCTTACAATGGTAATGTAAAACATTATTTGACACTGAAAAAAGAAATGAAAAAAAATAAACAAGTAGAGGTTCTTTAGGATGAAGGAAAACATATTTTCTTCAATAAAAAAATGTAGTTAAAGTAAATCCACCCTCCTGTGACGTCATACATTTTACATAAACCATGAATTCATTAAAATTCTTGCAAGTAGATTTGCAATTTCTATGTTATCATAGGTGCACATCAAAAACTCAAATCATTGTTTACTTGGAGATATTTAATAAGCGTTTTTCATCCTTATATTCGACATAATTCAATAATGACAAAGGGGAATAACTCTTTTCTACTTTTCTCTAAGTGATATATCTAAATGCTATAATTTTCTAATGTAAACATTTTTTTCTTTTTTTTTAATTAATTTTAGTTTTCTGGCATAGTAAGCAATAAGATTTAAATAGACAAACAAGTATCCATCCACTTATATTTAATTTTTAAACAAAAAAAAGTGATTTTCAGATGATAATTTTAGCCTTTGGTTTTTATTCCCTTATATCTTAAATAGTATGGATACATATATATATATATTTTTTTTTTTATAAAATTCAAGTCCAATAAGTTAAAAAAAAAGTTAAGTTTTTAACTTTGAACCCATGATTTTATAGGTACGGAGTTACCTTAAGTGTGATAAATATTACAAAAATCTGTTTGCTGGCCTAGAAAATTAAATATGAAATTTCATGGTGCTGGAGATTGGTTTCAAGATGTAATAAGATAAAAAACAAAACAAACTAAAAACCAACACATGTACATCAGGTATGAATTAAATACAAGCACAATCCAATCTGCAAGATGTTAATAACCATAACAATACTTCTTTAATAGTAATCATGTCACAAAATTGTTCATCGATAACAATAATGGACAAACAAGTGTATCAAAAAATTGCAGATAAGGTTTAACCATGTCTTAATTTGTAACAAATGGAAAATGTTTGCAAAATTCATATAATATACATGTACACACAACAAGCAATATTGCTGCACAACAAAAGCTTAAATGTTCTTTCACATTTTGAATATATTTTTGTTTAAATCCTTTACGATAAAAATAAAAAAAAAACAACGTTTTTTTCTAAAAATTGGAATGATATTTGTTATAACAATATACAAAAAGGAGGGAGAGTGTATACTTCGAAAACATTTTTTTTCCTCAGAATTTTACATAACTATTGGGAATAATTAACTTTCAGAAGTATACAAAAAATTTTGAGTTGATAAATAGAGCTGAAATTACAGTATGAAATCCATCTCCTTCTCATCTGAGATTGGTGTTGTGGTTTTGTCAGTAAATGCAATGTTCAGACTGAGAATTTCAGATCCTTGTTGTGTGGTAATAATGTTAATTGGGATTTTACTCCAAGAGATAATCTTTTGGTTCATTGAAGGAGAGACTGGAGGCATGGTTGTCACTTTCTGATAATGTTGTTTCATTACTGATTATAGTTGAACTGTAATGTCCCTGTAGTTTGAATCCAGTCATTGTTCTTTAATGGCCCTATTGCAATTGTAGACCTAAGTGCTTCCATGTGTCCACTAATTTGAATTTGAAGTGGCTGTATTTTCTGCAAAGAAAGAAAATTGCAAATATATATTAAAAAATGTCAGATTGACTTTCTTTATCAGTATATCTTTTAAAAATATGGTAGTTAAGTGTGACAAAAACAATTTAAATTTGAAAATGACAGTTATAATATTGTTGTAATTTGCAATACATATATACATGTACATTCATGTAGTCAATGAACAAATAATTGACCTAAACAATAGTGTTCCTACTTAAATTAAGAGTTCCATATCTTGCAACTCATTCAACAGACAATGGGAGATTTTGATTTGAATTCCCTATCTGTTGTTCTTGTTCTGCAAGTTCTGTCTAAAGAGTGACATCAATGTACATGGGTTATCTTCTTGAAGAGTTATTGATCTTATAAATGTGTTGTTCCATTAACCGTAACAGTTTTTGAGGCTTCATTCTAAAATAAACAAATGGAGAAATTCAGATGTACATGAATAAAATACCAACATGTTGTAAATGTATGTTGTTTTCTACTATCAATGTCAAAGATTGAGATTTTACTATAGTCTTACTTTGATTATTTGTCTCTTAACAGAGAAAATGGATCTCCATGGAGAAGTCTTTGTTTCAGAAACCTTCTTTATTGGTGATGTGGGCATGGTCATTTAAACTGCAGATTCCTCTATGGCATTTGGTACATCTATTCTTGCCTTCACCCATTCTTGTTGTTTTTGGCGATGTGTTCCTTTTGTAAACACTTTGACAGTTATACCATTTTTCCTCCTTGAGGTCAAGAATGCTTTTGAATGGCATTCTACAAAGAAATAACAATATTGTCACTGTTCAACTTTGAAACAAAGTCAGAAGAGATAGAGAATAGCTTTTGGTGGCACAAAAAAATATTATATTGATAATACAGTTTATCTCACAAAATTAACAGGGATTAAAGTGTTTCTTTTGCAAATGTATATTTTTTCGAATTAACTAATATACACCTGATTGTAACTCAGATTTTTCATATTAATGGAATAACTGAAATTTAAATTTATGTCAAGTTCAAGTCTGATTCGGTATGAAAAATTATTTCTAAACCCCAAGAGGGATGTTATATTGACAACTGAGTTTATGTTACATTGACAACTGAAAAAATGCTTAAATATCATGATAATTTCAAGGTTTTTTGTTTTTGTTTTTATTCAAGTTCATCAGTATGATCATCATGATATGGCAAATAAGCCACAATTGGCTTGTGGTCAGAGTAATATGACTCCAATGTTGCACTTGATATTTGAGAAGGACACATCATATTGGTATAAATGTGGTCCAAACATGAGTCATAATCACTTGTAACAGAGTCAACAACCTGGCTTACTTTATGGTTTATGAGAAATTCTGATAAACAAGTCTGTGTAAAAAAGTCAACATTTGCATCTCCCATAATAACAAAATGATGTTCTGTTCCAAGCAATTCAAACAAATTCTGAAGGTACTGACACAAATACCCCTGTGAAGCTTTTTGAGGAGAGCAATAAAAGAAGACAAGTTGCAATATTCTTTCCCGGTGAATTATATGACAAAGCACTGTTTCAGTTGCCATAATATGGAGTCTTCTTATATTCTGGAAAGGGATCTTTGAATAAATAACTATTCCGTGATATGGCCTTCCACTTATGTATTTCTCATCATCAAATCTAAAGGTGCTATATCCTTGTAATTCATAACATGTAGCATCATCTGATGGTTTTAGTCTGCTTTCGGCTATAGCAATGATATCAGCTGATATCAAGTTTTTCTCCAACTTCATATCATTGATATGCAAATGCAGTGATCTGCAATTATGATACAGTAGTTTTAAATCCTCGTTCAGATTTTGTAAAAGTGGCAAACATGAGTGTAGAGTAGCCTCCGAGTACAAACGATCCATTTCATCAGCAACACTCTTTGATACAGAAATCTTACTTTCATTTAGTTCTAATAAAAACACATCTTCTAATTTTCTAACTCGGCTTAAACCTACATAATGCATGTGTTCTTGCTTCCTTTTTCCAAAATGCAAAACGGCTTTATTCATGGTTGACCCCTGAGATTTGTGTATGGTTTTAGCACAGGCCAAACGCAAAGGAAACTGTCTTCTGATCACATATGCAGAGCGAAACATGCCTACATTAAAATTTCTTGTAATTTCTAAGACAGGAGTCCAAGATTTACTGCAATATGGAGCAAAAAGGTGTGCATACTTTGTACGTGCTTTTGAACCAACAGCTTCATTTTCAAATGCAACCCAAATAATGCTGCACCTCTGTGAATTTTCCACTCGAAAGTCTAATTTTTTAACCAAACATGTTGTTCCATTAGTGAGACCATCCTCGACATCGATATTGATACAAATTTCAGCCGGCATATCTTCAACTATTAGCAAATTTTTGAATAACCCCATTGTTTTTGATGGATCATCAGAAACTTTTGACAAAATATTCTGTTTAATGTCTTTAGTTACATCTCCACTAACAGTATCTATGGCTGAAATTGTACATTTTTTACTGGTTTCTGCATTTGTGTATGCTAGCATGTTATGCTCATCTACTTGTGCATTAATAGTGTAAAAGTAAGGCAAAGAAGATGGGATGGAATCAAGTGACTTTAACCTTGTTTTCAGAGTGGCAATATCAGCAGAAGAATGCAATCCCTTGCGCATTCTATTGAGTAGTTCAGCAAAACTTTTATCATCCTTTTGACGCATGATATCTGTCAATTCAAATACCCTGAAATGGTCTTGCCAAAGATTTGTTGCCAAAGGTCCATAATCATCTACCAAATTCTGAAAGATCCACCCATCAAATACCGGTTTCAACTGAAACAAATCTCCAATAGCAATAATGCTTACTCCACCAAATGGTTTCTCTGTAGCAAATATTTCTTGAAGTCTTAGATTTATGTAATTGAAAAGTTTGTTTCCAACCATGGATATTTCATCAATGAAAATAACTTTCAAACTACGGAATTTGACTCTGAAGGAATCTAACTGCTTCATATCTAATGGTTTGTACTTCAAAGATTGATTTGCAGTCCACCTATATTGTAAGCTGCCTTTCCTGTTGGGGCACACAAAAGAGTTTTCACATCATCTGGATTTTCATGGATTTTTTTTGCAAAATACCTTGTCACAGCCTGGTAAATAGCAGTAGTTACAATGCTTTTTCCAACACCTGCTCCACCAGTCAAGAAACAGTAAATTGGTCCTTCATTCATCTTCATTTTATGTAATACATGATAGAAAAATATTTTCTGTTTTTCATTCAAAGTTCTGACCAAATTCATATAATCATTATGACTAAGTGAGTTCACAGGTGTATCACAAATGCTGATTTGTTTCCTTGTTATGCCTAAATCAAGGCCAATGTCATAGTCGAGACCAATATCTTTTGGGTTGAAACACCCATGAAATATGTTTTCATCATCTGTTTTTTCATATTGGTCAACTTCTTCATTGTGCTGCACTTCTGCTGCAATCACGTGGAATTCTTCATCACAATCTGTCATATTCTTTTCAACGATGTCAATAATGCCTTCATCTACCTCATATTTAAGTTTATTGGCATTTATGATTTCAACTTTTCTTTTGTAGTGTTCCTCATATGTTCCATAGTTTCCTTGCAAATCCTTTGTCTCATTTCTCCAAGGGTAAAACAACATAAGTTGTTCTCTATAAAAGTTCTCAGGATCTTGGTCTTTGTTAAATCTTACATATCGAATTATTTTATTTGTCTTGCGTTTCCTAAGAATTGTTCCATTTCTCATGTGATACTCCATTTGCAATGAATCTACAGTTTCATCCTGTTCTGCAAGCATGTCCTCGTCTTCTTCATTTCTTTCATCCTCCGGTAAATCACCATCTTTGTTCTGATTACCTTCATTTTTTTTCTCTGAAATAACATCGAATTGTGACACAAAATCAGCCAAACAGATATTTTTTAAAGCATTTGGTCGTCTCTGGTAACGTTTCAAAGCATTATCTGACTGTATATCTGTTGAACTCTCGGGTAGTTCTGACAGAACATCCAATGGTTTTAAAAGGAATGTTCTGTTTTCATCATGATTGGTGTTAATAAATGCGAATGACCTAGTGCTAACACGCAGTGGTAACTGTAATATCAAATATGCTGCCTCCTGAGCTGATACTTCTACATGAGTCAAAAATTTGTTCCCTATATGTCTCACTTGCTGCTTCAAAGTTTTATTTCCTTGCCTTGCTTCTTTACAAGCTTCGTACATCAAGTTTGACATTCCTCTTTGCGATTTTGAAATATATGAAACAATGTAAGCAGCACAGGCATATGCGTCAAGAATAAACTGAACATCAATGTTTGCTTGCCAACATTTCAATATCATTTCATTATAAGAATTGACTTTGATTTCAGATACATCTCTTTTTAGGAAAACCTTTGGTGATTTCAATGAAGATCTCAGAGCCATTATGTACATTTCCTCTGAAATTTCAAGTTTACAAAGAAATTCTGAAAAAGACATGTCAAAGCCAGTTTTCATTTCATTCAAAAGAGAAGCAATTCTTTCATATTCATCAACAATTTTTGGATATTTTTCCTTTTCAGCATCCTGTAATGGTTTAAGAATTTGTGTTCTTGACATAGGAGGTAGGGGGAAATTGAACCGGCAAATATTTTTCCCCTTCTTTCTACATGTGCGAGCATGTCTATGAGTTTGGTAATTGATGAGATCTGGGATATCATTTCTCTTTTGACATGAAAAATGGGTGTCAATGAAATTCTCCAAATCTTGTTTGTCAGATTTTGCATACAGGGGTGCATTTTCAATCCATACAAGCATGTGAATGTGAGGGGATCCTCTTTGTTGGAATTCAACCCTATGGAAATGGTCCACAACTCTTCCCAATGGAAAATTTGATGATTTCAAAACATCACTAATGAAAACTTGCACTCTGTGATTGAAAAATCGTGTACATGTTACAGGATCACTTTGTACAAGCTCACACTTCTCTTTCCATGTTAAATTGGCAATTTCTTCATCGGTGTATTCAACATGTTTAACCTGTTGTCCAAGAATTTTGAGAAGAGATGGCCATCTAGTTTCAGCAGCTGATAGAGAACAAAACCAGGTAGGTACACCTAACTGCCTTATCATTGCAAAAACATCCCTTTTCGCACTTTCCCAGTAAGCTGGAGATCCACGCAACTGCCGTAATACACGATAACCCTCATCAAGTCTCACAATATTATCAAAAGTTGATTGATTCAGAACTTGTCCTACTGTAACTTTTTGCCCATTCAGTTGACACTTTCTCATAGCCAAATTTACTCGATCTTGAATTTGCTTGATTTGCAGTTTTTTTAGTTTAAAGAAAATATTTGGAACTGAACAAGCTGCACGTCTGTCAACACTTCTCAATTCCCATTTGCAGATAGTGCTATAATGCACGGGCATTTGCCTGTCTTTGTTCTCGGGACGTTTCTGACCACAGTAAATACTTGGAAATGCTAAATATTCTGCATTATTGTCTTGATAAAGACCAAGTGGTACCTGACCTTCTCCAGGGGCAAATGAAAAGGTTTTACACAAGGACCTTACATCAACGGGATGAAGCAATGTATCTGTGCTACCAGTTAGCCTGTTTTCAAAATTTGGATCCTCTGTCCACTCATCAGAGTCATCATCATGATTTGCATTGTTTTGATTAGTCAGTTCAGTTTCACTTGATAATGTTTCAATATGTGAATCACTTTCACTATTACCCACATCATACCCTAGCCATTCATGCATTTCTGATTCTATGTTCCAATTTTCATTCATTTTAATCCCTTCTGTCTGAAATAATGAACTGTTTTTCAAAAGCCATTTTAAAGCTTTCAAGCATTTGTTTGGTCTGATTGCTTCATGCAATACAGAGTGCTTGAAATTCATCTTTCTTTTTAGCTTAACCTGAACAGTTTTGGAATCTGACAAAGTTCTTGGTAAAGATGTAACTGTAGAATTCACATCTGATGGTACATTGACAACATTTCCTCTCAAACTTTTCTGACCACCACGAGGTTTCTCTACTACTTGCATAAATGGTATTCTTGGACTTATTAATATTTCTTCAAGTTCAGTAATGTCAAGCTCAGGGGATTTCTCTGGGAACCCCATTCCGTTGAAGACAGAACAGGATGGAATTTTTTGAGATTTTAGATTTCTATAGCAAGTATTACATACCCATTCTGTATTTTCCCCACTTTTGATTCCAAGTAAGCAGTTTTGCAATAAATCTGATGAACCAATGAGGGAAGTGGCTTTATGAACATTTTCCCTAAACCATGTTTGTGTACAGCAACTGCATATATAACAGGGTCCATGACAAACTTTCTTTTGAAAGTTTTGAACAACTTTGTCTTTTCTTGCATCAGTAACATCCTTCAAAGTGAAATCATTTTCTGTTTTTTCCGTATTCAATGATGATTCGCTATTTACAATATCAAAAGCATGTTCACATGTTTTGCCACTTACTGAGTGAGTAATGTTCAGGTCATCATCTACATCTGTATCCAAATCTAAGGAAGTTTTCTTCCGCTTTTTGGAAACTCCTATTTTGACTCGACAAATCTCATACTGAACTTCTTGTAAAGTTGATGTTGGAGACAATGAAATACATAGTTTTCTCAGAAATGAACACAGATCTTGGAATGATGCTAAAGTACTTAAAACACCTGATCCATTTGGATCACACAAACCATTCAAACCCCGACTATGAGAGTCAAATACTCCATATGTGCCATTTCTTTCATTAAAAGTGATTGCAACTGCAGATGAATGGAAAATTAGGATGGCAAACTGTTTGGAACAAGAAGATGACAACACTGAATTCAAACTTGTTTCTAGCTTCTTCCCAACACCATCAACACTTCCATTGACTGACATGTTTCCATAAAATGTCGATAAAGTTTCAATTGAGAAACTAACGCATTTGAAATTGACAAACTTTGGTAAATCTGAAAACTGTAAAAGTTCTTGATTTGGTCGAAGAAAACCATATTGACACATCTTTTTATACAAAATATCACCTTTCACTAATGTAAAATTCAAATCGTTTCTGTCAATATCTTCAAAGCTTTTCAAACAACTTTGCATTATGAAGACAACACAGTTTGTCATACACTGTTTACCCCTGGATTCATTAGAGAAATAAACATCCCCTTGACTAAAATTAGCTTGAACTACTCTTTTCTGAGAATCATTTGTAGCCATTTTCTTTCAATACTTTAACTGTGTACTATCGAATGGTATTAAATTATTATCCTAATCAATAAATAAGTTGACACAAATAAGAGAATTAGTCCTGATCTGTAGAGCATACTTGCAACTGTATCGGATTCATTTGGCATGACTACAAAGGGAACTTGAACGTCAGGCAGGCAAATATTTTATGTCGATTATTAAATTACCCTTCATATAATATCCCGCAGTTATATTTTTTAAAATAATCGATTAAGCTGTCATTCCTAAAAAAAATAGAATAATTTAGCCAAATGATGAAACAAATGGACACATAAAACTCTACAACTAGTATCAATTTCTAATTTATAAAAAAAAAACTAATTATACACCATCTACAAAAATCTTATATTCTTTGAATTTGTAATCAAAATTCAAAACTAATGGACCTTTTTAGAATTATCTAAACAAGGTTTCAAGAAAAGTTCTACAGTGTCAATATTAATTATACAAAATCAAAGTTCTCACTTCTCATAAAGACAACATTGTTGTAACGCATAATTGATCTACATTTTGAGTCTTTGTCAAAATTCAAGTTGTATGTTTCTCACAATTCATAATTTTTATACTGACTCATTGTTCATAAATGCGTGTCTCAGAATTCTTAGTCGTGTCAAAATTCTGATTGAAGTTTCATAATTCTCATGTTAATCTCATAATTCTCATAAAATCTCTCATCAAGGGTATCATCAAATCTCTCATAAAGTCATCAATCTCAAATGTGTGTCAAAATTCTAAGTCGTGTCAAATTTCTCATTGGAGTTTCAGAATTCTCTCATGTATCTCATGATTCACAAGTCTCTCAATGTTCTCAAATATATATCATTATAAACAATCGTAAATAAAATTCTCATTCAAATACTCTCATATTATTTTAGTGTCTAAATGATAACGAATAGATCTGCTTCGACGTACTACTTTTGAAAATGGTTTAAAAGCAATTGCACTGTATGTACTCTTCAATCAAATTTACCGCCAGATATATGATTGTATTTACCTTTTCTCGGTCTGATGATTCTTTCTCCGCCTACTTTAATTGTCATCGTCTTGTTTAAACAGCTCTCAGGTTCGCCCACGTTTAAGATTTTTCTCGCCTTCTCGAAGTAAATATTGTATTAATCCGCTGGTTTGACCTCATCATTTATAAATCGAATATATCAGTAATTAAGTGGTAAATGGTTTATATCTGGCATTTCATTATTAAAAGTGTAAAAGAAATAAAGTTAAACAACAATATGAAAACTTTAAACACCTTCTTTTTAGAACTATATTTCACCGCGGAGATATTTTATGAGACCTTGTACACTAATCATTGAACCCCACTTTGTTTACATCATGATAGAGGTCGCTGTCGAGGTTGCGTTCGATTTCAAGGTAGATCCACGAATTTTAAATCTTAAGTTGCTAATGTGTCCGCTAAGTGAGAAAATGACGAAAAATTGAAAATTATTTCATGTGCAGTATCAAACATATAAACGTTTCTTAAATTAAAACTTTATATCATTGGGCGCGTAAATAAAAAGTTAACTTACACGTTTTCTCTTGTAAAGTTAATATTAATCGTAATTTTGTCCTACACAATTCGGCGAACGTTGCTCTTATTATCATACATGTATATTCTATCGAAACAATTCTAACTTTAACTTGAATAGAAACTTAAACGGCACCCAATCTCTTCAATTCACAAAAACTTGATTGTAGCAAATATATTTACTATGTCTGAATATTTGTAGTATTGAACGCAACCACGATTGAAACTACCGATAGATGTCGTTGATTGAAAGATCATGGAAAGATCATGAGATCTGAGAAACCCTAATAAGCGCTTGCGCATGCGCTTAGCGCTTAAAAAGAAAGCTGACTGGTACGAAACATGTTATTGCGTTTACCTATAAATTTTAGTTTAGTTTAGTTTAAACTAAACTAAACCTATAAATTTTAAAACTATGTAATACACCTATTTAATTCATCAATCCTAAAGAAGAAAATATAGAATTATAAAGTGTCTATTAAAATTAATGATTATAATATATATTATATATATATATATATATATATATATATATATATATATATATATATATATATATATATATATATATTCTCAACAGAATTACCAACAGATATTAATTGTAAGGCAGTAATGGATGGTATTATGAGGGACAAATTCACTGTAGAGGAGCTGTCTTCCATAGCCAAGTGTCTGGGTTCGAAGATTTCGAATTCTCTGAGCAGAGACGTTTATGAAAATAAAAAGGTTTATGGTAGTGACACATTTCTAGAGGAATTTAAACTAACCGGTATATAAGATTCTCATATCACAATACAATTGAACAATATCTCTCTCATCATCTTTGTATTATAAAATTTCAATTAAAAACAATAGTAATCACATTTTTTTCCCATTTGAACCCCACTTTTAAACTATAGCGTGTGCATTTTTTCTTTAATATAGAATGGTTGAAGAACAAAAACCCAGTTCTGGTTTCTTTTTTGGAAGGCATTGGAGGTCACTGTGATCAACAATTGGAGATTGCAAAAGCTGTTGATGCATGTTACTATCTCGCAAATAAACAATATGTGGCACCGCTTTCTTTTTTCCAGAACGTGTTGACATATTTCTTAACAGGCAGCAAGACTGCAGTGAAAATAAACTCAGCCGGTAAATTATTTTACTAGTTGCCCTTATTTATAATATCAAGAAACTAATTAATGTAGGTTTTATCCATTTTTAACTTTACGCATTTTCACATTTTTAGGAAATCCATCAGGATCATATTCCACAATAACAAATTTTCTGACAAATACAGAAGCACTTCAAATGCCAAATAAAGGGGATACATTTATATTCATTGATAATAATCAGGTTAGACAATTTGTGCAATTGTTCTCTGGTAACAAACATTACTTTGGTAAACAAAAGTCGTAAAATGATATTCTCTCTCTCTCTCTCTCTCTCTCTATCTATCTATCTATCTATAGGTAATCGAAAGAAAATGGCACGTGGAAGCAGATTACAAGTCTAAATCTAGCGTCATCACCACAAGGGTCAACATCGTACCTGATATGCAATCTGATTTCCAAAGAGAAGATAATTTTTCTCCAGCTGTATGGTGGAGTCCTCAGGTGTCGACTGAGGAAGTGAACTCCATCATCACTGACATTAGAATGAAACATGACGAGTTTAATCGATACAGGTAATTTGAGTTTTACTCGTACTGATAATTAATTAAAATGATTTACAATATTTTTACGCATGTTTCTTTTTTTTTTTAAAGGGACACCTTTATTAATGATATCTTGAAGAAGATAATGGATGGTGTTGCTTTCGAACCGAATTCCGGAAGCGAGAGGTAAACGAATAATGAGATATTTATTGATATAAACTATGAAATACATTATATTAGATATGAGAATGCTAATAAATATTTTTCTATGACAGATACACGTTTATTGAAAGTGAGCACTCTGGGGAAAGACCTTTGTGTTCCATGGGTGAACCAATAATCGAGAACCCCTGCTCCTACGAATCCGTTGAAAAAGTAAATTGTGTGTGAGAGAGAGAGAGAGAGAGAGAGAGAGAGAGAGAGAGAGAGAGAGAGATTTTAACAGTCTAGACATATCCAAGGTTTGATAAAATTGTTATTATTTGAAATGTTTAGGTTTTCGACGACATTTTGAGCACAGTCTCTCAGTCCAAAAGAAGTTGGGCCATTGTAGGATGCGACGCCCTGCCATACACGATTGGGCACCGTGTACTGGAAAACGTCCATAGCTGCCCAAGTTGCCACCACGAATTTTTAACCAAAGCGGAACTCGTAGACCATGCTAACACAAATAAACACGACTGTGACCCTAAACTGTGTCGCAAATACAAACATATTATGCTTGTACCAGGTAATGATTTGTATTGTTATTTTTGAAAATTTATGTATTTTTTCCCAAACTTTTATGATTTTCGAATAAATGCATGTTTCTGTATACCACAGGACTGGGACACTATGAAATAAACATGGTAAAAGCTTTGTTTAAACTCCTGTGGGATGTTGGACTAAGCAGGTAAATTATTTATATGTACATTGTACATAATACATGTATTAGAAACAGAGAAATTGGGGGGGGGGGGGGTGGTTAACACCAAAATATACAAAACTATACACTTTTTACAGACTTGCCAAAATGCTTGGGTTTTGTTCTCCAAAAGCCCAGCTGTCCTGCCAAAATGCAACAGGTAATTTCAATTTTAAGATTTTTTAAAAAAGAAATAAGTAATTTACTAATATTTTTTTTAATTGAAGTTTTATATAATGATATTGATTTTTTTATATATTTAGATCATCACAAAAGCTGGCAGATAATACAGATTTTCTTGTTCAGCTTTTCGTTTGAACTTTTGCAGCAATATGTCGATTATGCCCGTATCCAGCAGGAGTTTCCAACAGCCGATGGGTATTTCCAATGGATACCTCATCGGCCTGAAATGCACAGATTTTTATCAGATGCTGTGTTTGGTTACTGTTTGGCACTGCACGTCTTTAGAGCAGGTATTAGGAGGAACAACTCCGATGCAATTAACGTTGCCAAAGCACGTTTTGCACCACTGTTCTTTGGACTGAGCATGCCATTCTATATCACCCCTGCGAATGTGTTCGGAATGTTTTCTTTATCGTTGCTTAGTAAGTAATAAATCCAGAGGTGCTCGAATGAAAGTTCACGAGACTTCACCAATATTTGTTCAGTTCCTGTGAAATTTCGAGCGGAAGTATAAGTGTTCGGATAATATTCTCAAAATACGTAAGTACTGGTCGTTTTTCATATCATATCCTACTTTGATTTATGTTAAAATGGGAAAAGCTTTACAGATGCATGTCTTATTTTACCATCTAGCAGTTATTTATATTAAACGATAATATTCAGACCAGAGTTTTCGTTGGTGTTCAAACACGTGTAAAGTGGTTGAAAATATAAACATTGGGTTGCTTAATAAAATCAATGCCATGTTTGAAGCTTGTGGTGTGCAATACCATGTTTTAAAAAAAAATAATGGGTGTCTGTTTTGCTTTAAAACTTAGTATATCGAGCCATTTTCACGGAACATCCTGCATAAAATGGTATAGTCTGTTTCGCTATTGATGTTATTACTAGGTCAGGCGCGGATCGAAAATTAATCCTCAGGAAGGATCTCTTTTAAGCATGTTAGTTGTTGCAACAGCAGACAAAAACTAATTTTTGTATAGTCACATTTATTTCTAAAACACATTTTATTCACCAATTAATGAAGATAAAGTTTAAAATCAATAAACCTCTAGATTTTATAGTTGACTACTAGAACCTAGAACCTGTGAAATAGACTTTATACACGAGGTACGACTTTTACTGCGAAACTGAAAGGGTCAAATAAAACCACGTGGTCTAAAATTTGAATAACAATAACATTCGCAGGGGTGTATATGGAAACGTTCTTTAGAGATTCAGTATTGCGAACTAAATGTCCGCCAGAATTGCTGAATTTTCTGAAGAAGCACGAATCCTATAGTGTTTCAGGAAACGATTGCAAAGGAGAGGGTGGAGATTTTGTGCTTGAAAGTTTCAATCGAAACGTCAAGCGGCTGTTGCCATCGGGCCTACCAAATGAGCAAGGCTGGATCAGGGCATGCAGGAATGTGGAGAGACTGGCAAAAGTAATAAAAAAGAAATAGCTTAATTTTACTTTAATTGTATTGTACCTCGTGTTTAGACGTTGCACTCAAAAGTGGCATGATGTAAATTATGAATTAACTAGTTAGGAATAAAATTTAAGCTTAAAAAATATATAATGTAATTATACAATCAGCAGAACTTTTAAGTGTTCATCCTGATAAATAGAATAATATGAAAATTACGAAATAAAATGATGTGTAATTTTCACAATTTCGTAACTTTTTTAAATTTAAGTGGAAATCAGTCACCCCCGACTATAAGACAAATAAATGTGCTTATTTCATATCGTTAATACTTTATACTGGCTGAGCACTTATATAAGTTTTCTTAAGTGTTTGCAAAAAAAACATATTCAAAAATATTTTTAAAAAAACTTAACCTAGTACATGAAAAGTTTACAACAAGACAATGTAACCAAAATTTAATTTATTTCATGGCCTCGGACCGATGTGCCAGACAAAACCACTGTAGTCTGGAGAGGGCAGCCTGGGTTTTCACCCTAAAACCCAAACAATGGCAGTGACACCAGTATTCACAGTCTCTTTTTTTGGTACCCCCATCACACCCGATCCATCTTACTCGTGTTGCAAGTTCACCTTCCCCGCATACACGACACATCTTCGAGTTCGTTATCATGTGTTGTTCTTCAGTCTGAGTGGCCACATGAGTTGTTGCCTTTGATTGGCCCTCAGATACAACAAAATCATCCTAAATAAATAAGACGTGTTCAAGTTTTGAAAAATCCTTTAAAAGATTAATGATATAATTAAAATCCAAATAAACACGGGGGATGGGAAGTTAATTTTAAAGTTGAAAAAAAAAAGAAAATACTAGTACCGCTCCATACACATACTTCGTCCCTGATGGACCCGTGATGGCCATCTTTACAATGGCCCCCGTAGTCATTTCTAGGTCTCTTGCCTAATATAAATATTTTCATAATGTTTATACATTTTATAGGTGAACGAATATATGGTAAATATACTGGGCATATCTGACTCTACAGACCCAGAGTATTCCTATATGTACGGAATTAAGAATGAAATTCTACAGTTTAGGTATGTTTCATTTATTTTTTTTAATTTTTTTTTTTTTTGGGGGGGGGGGTGCAATTAAGTTATATAACTTTATTATTATTTCTTTATTTCTCAATATCGTTATTTTTATGTTTCAACTTCTGTTTTAAGATCCATCATCAAAGAGAGTAAAATGGTGGATTCTGATTCCACAGAGGGGCTGTGTGGAGAGAAGCTTGCTGCCGAATTTTGCAACTTCCATGAAGTGTGCATGAAAAATTTTAAAGACTATGCAGAGGAAGTTTCCAAAACACACTCCCTCCAAAAGAGACTGAAGCCTAAGCCAATTATCATTTCCAAGAAACAACAAATTATTTCAGAAAATTACTTATCTTTTACAAAAGAAGAATTAAAAACAAAAATTGAGGAACATTCAATGGGGGATACAAAGAAAAAAGAATGGCAGAAGATTAAGAAGGGAAAAAAAGAGGGTATCATAAACTTTCTGAAGGATTTACAGAAGGAATGACTGTGTGTAGTCAAAACTGATTTTTTTATCTTATGTATACATGTACAATGAAAAATGACATTAATTAACTGTCATCCACCTCAAAAATCCATAGAACAAAATACAAATTCAAAGCAGAGCAAACATGGAGCCCTAGAATGATAGAGATGGGATCGGGTGCCTAGTATGGGTTACTTTAAAAATTACTATGACGAATGCTTTATGGAACTTTACCTTAGTGAACATTGTCTCCTTTCTTGCGCTAAACGTTTTGGTAATATTTACGGTCTTTTCCTTTCTTGTTGGTTGACGTTTTCTTTTTTTGTTGTCGATGGCAAGAAAACTGGTTTTACCAGATTTTGTTATTTTTTTCTATAAAAAATGTGTTGGACTTAATTATGAAGCATATTACCTATTTCTAAAAAATATATAACAACATTGATTTCAGTATGTGTGTGATTTGGTTTTAATATTTTTTTTTAATTTATAATATTCTTTCATAGAAAAGTAATATGCAAATTTCAAACATTAATGTTGAAAAATACATTACCATGGGTTTATAATGTTTATAAATAATACATGTCGTAATTAACACATCTTATTACAAATTAGAAAAATACGAATAATTTTATGTACGACTTATCAAAAACTAAAAGCATTAAATTGTAACACTTTAAAGCTTCCATAGAAAATGTGCAATCTTGCATGATCTTTTGCGCATTGTGATTGGTCGAGACACAATCTTAAATGAAAGTACATTGAATATGGCTGCCAAAGGACTGACTTTTCTAGTATGATAGTTGGATTTGAAGTTTATTAGTGAGTACTACCATTTTTATGTTGATTTTACCTCGAAAATGTGCACCAAATGTGCCCCCATGGTATTTCAATGCTGTATTTTATGAAAACGCAGCTGTAAATTAAAGTTTTTTTGCCATGCAGGTACAATGTTTGCATAAAATAATTACCACATGTGTTGACATCTTCCCGCCTATTCTTCGTTACAAGGAAAACACGTATACAAACGGAAGAAGTGTAAAAATTCCGCGTTTATGGGATATATTTTATTACTGTAAAGAGGGATAATCCCGTTTTATCGAGACTATTACCATTTTGGGGTATTGTGCCCAACCTGATAATTGTTCAATGCAAAGCTGGTTAAATAATTTAAAATACCTGTTTTCTTTATCCATCTTGTGAAATGTCAGCATAATGAATCATCACAAAAAAAATCTAAACATTAATACTGTATGTGTAAGCGACATGGTTGACTAAGTTTCATTAGCTTAAAAATATGTATTTAGGTCAAAATTTTTCTCCTGACAATTACTTCTTTTGAAGAAAAACAATCGACGATATCATATCCTTTCTTCATGTTTTCTTCATAGTTTAACATACAATCAGATTTCTTGTTAAACCATTCAGATTCCAACAACACAGAACATTTATCATCTTGGTTTACAGAAGAGTAGATTATCACTTGCCATTTATATTGAATGGTCCCAGGAGCTAATTTACGCATGTCGTCACTCTCTGGTTCCATGATTTTAAATGATAAATTGACATATAGTATCTATTTATGAATGTTTTCTAAAGGGTGACACTATTATAAGCCTTTTATATAAATAAATAGAATATTCTTCTGAGTGGGCGGAGACTATCGTGAGCCTTTAGTATACCTATATAGAGTAAACCTAGGGTGAATCTTCCGAGAGGGCGGAGTCTAAAGACGCATAACTATAAATTGTGGGTGACGTGGGTGAGCCTTCCAAGAGGGCGGAGTCTCCTGTAAGCCTTTGGTATAAATATATAGTGTAAGCCTTTCTGAGTGGGCGGGACTATTGTGAGCCTTTGGTATTAATATATAGAAAAAGCGTTTCATCTTATTAGCATAATTGGTAAGAATATATAGTAAACTGGGCGGGTTTTACTATATAACTATAAAGTGTGTTGTAGAGCACCATATATACCACTACTTTCCTATGTAAAATTCAAAATACCACCCAAAATTTAAAAAATAACTTAATTCCCTTTAGCTAATAATGTTTTGTACCACATTTGGTTGAAAGTAGCCACACGGTTCTTGATACAAAGTCTAAATATTACAGACAAACACATGCCAGACAAAATGTGATCATAAAAGTTCACTTAAGCTTTTACCTCAGGTGACCTCAAAAACGTACATGGCAAAGGTGTGGGAGGTAAACACTCTGTGAAGCCATCTTGAATTTCATTTTGTACCTCTATAAATACAAACATTTTAAGCTTTAAAAGTTTGTTGTTTTAAAAATATGTTTTGCATTTCAAACATTCATTTGCACCTCTCATATTTTTGTTACTTAGAAATTAATTTATTGTTTTATCAATAAATGTATATAATACATATTTTTTTTATAGATTGTGTATGTGTGTGACCAGTTCTCACCAAGTACCATTTTCTGGCCAGTGAATTATATTTTTGTATCTAATGAAATGTGTTGAAAAAAGACAATGCACTGGCCAGAAATGGTACTCGGTAAGAACTGGTCGCGTGCCAGTATAGTCTAATGCAGTCAACAATAGGATCCAAAATTAATTTCCCTTGTAAAAACAACCCAGTCTGGTTCAATATCAAGAATCATTTTACAAAAAATATACATAGACTTACTTTCTTCCATTGACGCAGTGGTACATGTATATGTTGAGTTACTGGTCGACTGACAAGCAGCTCCCTGGCCATGTTGTGGTTCTTCTTCCCTGAAAATAACATGATAGGTTTGAACATTCTACATTCTTGGAATAAGTTGGTACATGTATCTTTAGACTTATTTAGCACCTGGTCTAGACATTCTCTGGATAATTCAAAGTATCTCAAACTACTGTACATGAACTGTAACTAGTTATATCAAACATAGGCATCAGACCACCTCCCATCCCCCATGCAAATAAATTTATTTCAGATCGGCCTACAATATTTGGAGAAAAACATTCTGGATCCACATACACATGTACATGAATGGTTTATTTTTCAACTTATGTTAGCATTTTTTAAAAATCAGTAGTAACATTTGTGATATAGGATATATTTTGTTTGAATAGGCTGATCAGTTATACCAGAGACATAAATCTCTGGTTATACGATAGAAAAATAATGTCACTTTACCTGTACACTGTGGTCATATTATCCTTTAGAATAAGAGGCTGTATGGGAGAGTTAGTATTGCATTTATGCTGGTTGAAATGGTTCATAGAAAAAAATAATGAGTTGCATGACGGACAGTGATAAAGTTCCACGGAAGCCATCGTTAGATAAGAAACGACAGATGATATGACGCAATGAACTGTCAAAATGACGTAAAACAGCGGGAATACTTACCAAGCGTTCCGATTTTTGAAACAAACATTCTGACCATGTGTAGACAAAATTCGGGTTATATACTACACAACAAGAAGTTCAAAATTCTTCAAAAAATAGCAATACGACTAACACTTATCTTGAATTTTGGTTGTAAGTGGTCCCCATGCGACCAGGTTATTGCAATTATCCAGGATTTCAAGGTTATTAAACAAATTTGAGCAGTTAAGCCCCGTTTTTTGGATTGTAAAAACATCTTTTTCCCAAATAGACGCCATATTGTTTCCTAGTCGGCAACAGAAAATTGCGTGGCCGCAATCGCTCGCCGGCAACGCGCGTTCCAGCAATCGGCGACGAAGGCAACACCGGCAAATCCGGCGATGCAGGTTAAATGGAAAGCACCCTAACTTTCCGCTACTTTAACGTTATTATGACGTCACAATGAACTTTTGCTTGTTGACGTTACTACGTTACATATTAGTCATTTGTACATAACTGCCTGAAGAGCCAGGAATGGCGAAAACGTTTGCGGTTAATAGGATCAATTTGTGATTTTATTCTGGATATTTACTATTTTTAAATTATATATAAGGGCCCAAAATTGGAATATATTCATCTTATCTAATTATAATATATAGTTAGTACAATAATTCTATGAAACATGTCATATTATTAGTCTAAACAGTCAATTAGTATGACCTGAACTAAAAACAATCATGTAATTAAACATATTCTGATGTCAGCTACACAATGAAGTACACATGGGCAGATACATATTTATAACTCAATCTGCTGACTGATCGTTTTATGGAAACTACTATGTCCAATCTAAAAATGAGCTTTACATCAGACAAACATTATAATGTTGAGCCCTGCATTTCCATATCATTTTAAAGAATTATAACCTATTTAAATAAAGTAGCATCTAACACAACCAACACCTATCCCTTTATTAAATTAGGATGCACATCATTACTTAAAAGTACAATGTTAAATATGATGTATCAAGAATTACTACAGTTTTTATACACTCACAATCAGCATGGTCAGTTTGGTTGGACTAAGATATTGGAAAATTGTCTGGATCAACTAAAAAATTAAAGTGTTAATCTTATAATTATACCATCACTTAAATGTTTTAACATATAAAAAATACAACTTAAGCTTCAACTATTTATCCTTTTACAGGGCTGACAAATATTTATCAAATATGCTTCATTTTTAATGTTCCTTCCTATTATAAATCTGCACAAGTAGTATGAAAGGCTAAGGAAAAATAATTAGTGTTACCATGTTTTAAGGATTTTAATATTTGCATGTAATTAAACCATACCATTGACATAAAGGCAACTTTGCAAATCATCAGTTGGCTGTCCTGGTGAATTACTCAATTGTTGAACTCTATCTATAAATAAAAAAGTCCGTGTATAGTAATCATTTGATTACTTATACAGTATTAATTTAACTATTATAAATGTATAACATGTATAACAAGTTCATTTAAATGTAACGGGTATATAGGTTGATACGATGAACATGTTTTACCATGCAGTACCGGTTATTTTAAGATAAGCTTTTTTTGATTCATCAATTTCAAAAACTTTATTATCTTTAGTACATGTATTTGCTTTGTATATTGTTGAAGTTGATATATTTTTTCCTAAGAAAATCATGGATCAGTCCCTACTGTCACTGTCATAAAATGTTATACTTAATCAAAACTGCATTGTGTTTAGAAACACATTTTCTGCATACAGCTTTAAATAAAACCACCAACATAATGATCTTATCATCTTCATCATTCTTATTTATTTGGACACTAGATTATTTAATAATCATGATAACGTCCAATAAACTAAATTAACTAAGCAACGTGTAATGCAAAAAACATCTTGAGACTAATTATACAGTCATAGATGACTGAGTTATGAATGGACCAGAATCAACATACAACCTAAGCTTAAAATTTAAATCATGATATTTTGTTAGACCTGCTTTTAATTCAAATAAGTAAACTTATGAATAACAAATAACAATGTACTCTTACATATAGTACATAAACGTAATATAAGTAGGCCTATACATACACTTAGCCTATACATGTACTTTTGAAAAATATGTAAATGCAAGGAAACAATTCTTAAAAATATATACCTTCGCCTATGGGAACTGAGAGTTGCAGACGCAGCAATAGTTCTCTCCTCATGACTGTGGTGATGCCTCTGTCTGGCTTTGATTTTGAATTTACATGAAAAGGATGTGTACATGATCGTTTGCTTCGCTTCCAATACAAACCAAGAAAATCCCTGTGAAACTGGCAAATTTTATCGGTCTAGATAGGCTGCAGTAATAACATTCACACCAGCTCCGCACATGATTAAATAACTTTCTGGCAGTTATGTGCCTTTAGAATTCGCATTCAGGTATCTCGGATGGTGATATGTTGTTTTCACGCAGTCTTTTAAACAATATATCACTTTATTGTTACAATCTGTCGCTGTGCCAAAGCAACACCCACCAGACGACATTTTCCTTCCATGTAAACAATAGGTGTTTTCCCCCTTCACTTACTTACAAAGGGAAACAATTTCATAACATTTTCCACAGATTTTTAAAATTGGATATCTTGTAAATTACAGTAAATCGAACAAATGCCTTTAAAAGAACGGTAAACAGAATAGTTTTGATTTATATAAATAAATTAAAAATATTATTTATCCGTTGTATTAGACATATAGCTAATCAGCATTCGGATACAAGACAATGTGTTCACTCTATTTAAAAAACCTACTGGGATTCCCCAGAAGAACCATAGAAGAAAAACAGATCCCAACGTTTGGTCTGCCTAAACAAATAGTGCAAAGAATAGTGGGTGAAACTTTTTTGGATGAAAATTTGGTTTAAAAATTTGGCTTAAAATTAAGAATAAGATCCCTACAAAATGTTATGCCAAAACAGAGAGTGTCTTTAAATTTTTAGCACATGCACCGAAAAGTTGCTGAAAAGATGCGATAGAAATTCTGTTACGGAAAAACATAACAGAAAGACGGACAGAAAGACACAAAAAGTAAAACAAATATATCCCTTTTCGATCGGAGCGGAGATATAAAAATACTTGCAAACTTAAACTGATCATATATTTTGACAACGTGTATGTGTCTACATGCTTAGAGAAACTTTGAAACATCGAATCAAATACCAGACCACAGGGTCATAAAGACAAGTAATTTTGACAATTTGGTTGAAAGAGAAGAATTATGTATTCCACATCACCTAGGGCTTAGTTTAAAACATTGATATTTTAAAATTCACCAGAGCAATACAAACAAGCTCTCATCCAAACATTCAATAGGATATAATCAATGTAGTGAAGGGAGACAATTTAAACCATGACAGAAATAGTACGAGCAAGAATGTGTTGAGATCGATATACGTCGGCACCGACAGGCGATATTACTAAGCAAGGTATGTATTAGCCTATTAAGATTCTTTTTTTGAACGTTAACTTAACATTTTTGTAGGCGAAGTTAATTATATTTTATGTCGAAAAAGGGCCAAATGTGTGCATATTTGCATTTTTTTAATTTAATCAAAACACCCTTCAGAAATTATGATAGACGACCATAGACTACAGTTTCGTCCATCAGAACAATTAATATAAGGTTAACTCAATAAAAGAAAATGATTTAGTATCAATATCTTATCATATTTCATTTCTTAAAATGTTACTTATATATTTTACAAAACAACTGATGATTGACCTGGATTTTCAACACCTTACCATGGCTTTAATGCCAGTACCTGTTTATGTTAATAATGTATAAAGCAATCAAACACGAAACTTAAAAGTTTATGCATAACATGCAATACAATTGTGATGTTCTTGCAATGATGAATAAACGCAAAATTCTCAATACAGTTTAGATAGTTATTAATAGAACGAACGCAAATTTAGTGTGGACATTTGAATCAGAAGAAAAAAATTATCAACAAAATTATCTGATTTTCTTACACATTTTCTTTTCCGAAACTCTACGGTTACCCACATTTACTTTTTTGTTGATAAAAGGGTATTTGAGCCAGGTTTAATTTTCTTCTCTGAATAACACTTATGTTAATTATGTGCTTATATTGATCGAGTTATATTGTGTTATGACATGCACCTACTTTCGTCAACAAAAAGAGCTGGCAGATGAAGACTGGAATCTATAAATTAGTTTTGGGCGAGTGAATGATCAGATATTTAAACGAAATTAATTTCTGAATAGGGTATTTACAGTTTGCATTTTTTAAATGTCACAAGCTGAGATTACTACCTTGAAATCACTGTTTTTAACAGTTCTACAACACTCGCAATGCAGCTTTATTAGAGCAATTCCGCTGTGGATCTATTTGATATAAAATTGAAATTTAAAAGGAAATCAGCCGTTGATAAAGCAATGGAAATTAAGAAATCTTACAGTAGTGCGTGGGGAGATTAAAGGTGTTTAATAAAACTAATTAAATAAAAAGTTAACCACTGAATTCTAAATAAGCAAACCCCAGTATAGTATCCCTGTTAAAGATTGTGTATTTTTCTCTGGAGACAATGATCAATATATGAAGAAAAGCATTAAGATCAAATATTTGGAATGGTTAAAATTGAAATACTATACGGAATAAGACTAATCCCTTCTGGTAATTTTTGTTTTTTTAACCAGAACAAGGATTAAAAATGCAAGCCATTTGGGGGAAAAGAACATACTTTACTATCAATAGACTAAAATTAAGAAAACCCAAACAAACGATAACTGTTGAAAAGTTCTATTAGATTGGGCTAGAATTGTTTAGTCGTGTTGCCAGAAAGTTACGGTCGATTGCTTGTCGATCTAGCCATTCAGGCTGTTAAGATTTCTAAACTGACATTAATTCATAGAAACATTTGGTCGCAATCTGAGTTTCGATCTGGAGTTAAAACACACCTGAACCTTAAAAGCATGTGGACGCCATGTTAGTTTTGATCGCTTCTCAAACTTCACGGGGGTAAATACCGACCGAGAGAGCTACGATCGATTTCTGAGCAACGAGATTGCACGGGATTCTAAACGAAAGAACACAGTGTAGTTAACTGGTATTTTTTATTTTTTTTTTATGAATAAAGGACGCTACAAACAAACCAAAAATAAAATGTGGTCAATATAATGCAGACGGTGCTGTGCTGTCTTCAGCACATCAAACAGGTTTTAGTGGCATTTTATAAGAGTACGACACGGGAGAAAGTTGAACTTTGAACAACGGGTTTCGAAGTATGTGGACCTCAATTTCAGTCTGCTTTCATCGGATACTGTAAACGTGGTTATATTGACGAGTTCAAAATTTGACGATTTTTTAGTAAGAGACAATTGGCGAGGTTTAATTTTGACGAAATTTTTAATAAGAGTAAGAGTTATCTATCTTTGATTTCTTATAATGCCAGTTCTTGCGAACTCTTTTACAAGCGTTGGTGTTAATAAAATTTAACTTTGATTGAAAAAATTCTTTACAGATTTGATGGAATAAAATTGTTCTTTGTATTTTGTTTTTATTTGCTATATGATATTGCCTGAGGTAATAAAGTAGGTCAAACACGGCATGATAATTATGCACGCAAAGTTATTATAGAATGTTGTGACGATTGAGTGATAATTGCATTTAAAACAATGCTTGTTTAGATTTAATGGGTTTTTTCAATTCTAATTACGTGTTTTTATAACTATTTACATAAATGAATCACTAACTTTGATCTAGTCCTAACGGGATAATGCCGATAAAAAATTCTGGTATTAATACGCTATATATATGATGTGAAGATTGGCGAGTGGAAATTTTGACGAGAAAATAAAAATCGCCAACAAAGTCAAAATTAACACATCGTCAAAATTTCCACGTTTACAGTATTCCTTAGCAATGGAATGGTTTTAATATTATATCTGTTCAAGGCGCAAATCTCTCCATCCACTGTAACGTGAATAGAATACCTGAATGCAGTGAAGCATGGATAGTGCTTTTAGACTTGTATATGGGGGTTGAAGGGATGAGCAAAACAATATAATACTCTTCCTGAGTACATTTTAAAAATCCCCTTTAAAAGCTGATTGTGTTACGATCTGCTCAACCTCTAAACATTCAGCCTTCATTAACATTTAAGCACCATCTGGCATTTATACCAGAACAATATTTACATGTACTGCATATCATTGATTTTGGTTAGCCAATTATTAGGTACATGTAGAGGGGTTCATGGATATCATAACCATGCATTCAGTTTGTTCCTCACATTTGTTGGAGAAGAGACGAAGATTTTTGAGAATTTTGCTTGTTTGGTATATTTGGCCCCATCTGTTTCGCCCCATGGAGTTGGAACCATAAATTCACAATTTAGATATTATGATACTATACATATATTTCACATTAAAAACTGTAACGATAGGCCCTGTAGTTTTCAAGACGAAGTTAAAAATGTAAAATTGTTAAAACACGCCGCTTGACGTACACCGCATAAAGACAAATTGCAAATGGCCACATGAATGACTCAGGTAACATTAAAATACGCATCTATGAATTAATTTCTGCTGTAAAAAATTGCAGAACCGCTGAGTATTTTTAAAAAACTTTGAAAATCTATTTGTGATTTGTTAAAAAATGCAGGTGTTTATAAAAGCTGCAAAGAAAAGTAATAATTTTAAAATGAAGTTAAAAATGCATTACTATTTACGCATATTTGCCTTTTGTTAATGAGTATTCCATTTTTTCCCATATTGCACGCCTTCTTCCTCTAGAGTAAACATATTCAAACCTTCATAGAGTAAGAGTTAAAGAGAATACTTGACAGTGTGTGTGTGTGCATATATATTGCTGTTTGAAGCAGTAATTGGGAAGGCCAAAATGTCACTGCAATGGGACTATGGCCCCACAGTAATTAATTTTAATGGGCCATCTATTAATTCATTGGGGCCATTTTATAAAATTGAAATTATCAAGGACCAACCTAGAGCAAAACAACTTAAAAAAAATATAAAAACTCAACCAATTAGTTAAATTTCATTTATTTTATGTGTTTATACATTTCAATGATGCATTGATTTGTAATGGTGTTTGCTAAATGATAAATAAAATCAGTCTTTGTATTTTTGTGTTTTTGGAGGTATTAGTCAAACCTTTTGACCCAGTTATTACCATTATGTATAGAATCTATCAAATTTTGAGGATAATTGTTGGGAAACAGTTTTGTAGTGGTTTGGAGTGAGTTTAGGTATGAATAAATGTGTCACCGAGTGAGTGCGTGCGCAGAGAGAGTGTGTTGTCGTCTGTTAGTTAGAGAGCGTAGATCGACGGAGCTGCATTAAGCCCTCTATATTGTAAAGTTACATGTAAGTGTAAACTGGTTGTGAACATTTTACCATGTGTTCAGCAATAAACCAATTTCTATGATATATTTATACTTTAGTTAGGGTCTTCCGTCTTCAGCGGAAGACCCTTCTATTATTGTAATGTTTCTTTTTCACTTTTTTTTTATTCTTTTTTTTTTCTTTACAATTTGTGTGCAGAAGATTTCTTGGAGATGGGTGGTCCGCTTTTTGTCAAATTTTCAGCATAGATCTATTATTATATAAACTTGATACGCTTTTTTTTATTTTGTAAAAATCACTTCCGGTTCGGACTTATCCGCCATTTTGTCATTTTTTGAAAAGTTCTTGTCCACACATTTTCTCAAAAACGAGCAAAGATAGGAAGCTGAGATTTTCAGAAATGATAGATGACATGAACATCTAGCCTCACAAGGAAAATCATTGTCCGGAAATTCCGAGTACGGAAGCTAGCAGGGGTCAAACTATAGGACACGTTTTTGACGAATACTTCTTGTCCACACATTTCCTCAGAAACGAGCAAAGATAGGAAGCTGAAATTTTTAGAAATGATAGATGACATGAACATCTAGCCTCACGAGGAAAATCATTGTCCGTGTTTAAATGACTTCAGACTAATTTCAAAACATAATATTTAGGTTGCGCTTACAATTCTGCGTCTGATGACATCTTTTTCGAATTGATCGAATGAATTTTAAATTTTTTAAAAATTTTAAACTCATTTAAATCGCATTAAAATGACCTCAGACTAATTTTAAAACATTATATCTAAGTTGTGCTTAGAATTCTGCATCAAATGACATCCTTCTCGAATTGATTGGATGAATTTTAAAAATTTCAAAAATTTTAATATCATTTAAATCGCGTTAAAATGACCTCAGACTAGTTTTTGAACATGATTACTAAGTTGCGCTTACAATTCTGCGTCTAATGACATCTTTCTCGAATTAATTGAATGATTTTTTTTAATTTTTTGAAAATTTTAAATTTAATCAAATCATGTTAAAATGAGCTGAGACTAATTTAAAAACATAATATTTTAGTTACGCTTACAATTCTGCGTCTGATGACATCTTTTTCGAATTGATCAAAGGAATTTTTAATTTTTCAAAAAATTTAAACTCATTTAAATCGTGTTAAAATGACCTCAGACTAATTTCAAAACATAATATCTAAGTTGTGCTTACAATTCTGCGTTTAATGACGTCTTTGTTGAATTGATTGGATGATTTTTAAATTTTTTGAAAATTTAAAGTTTAAGTAAATCGTGTTAAAATGACCTTAGACTAATTTCAAAACATAATATTCAGGTAACGCTTACAATTCTGCGTCTGATGATATCTTTTTCGAATTGATTCGATGAGTTTTCAATTTTTCAAAAATTTTAAACTCATTTTAATTGCGTTAAAATGACTTCAGACTAGTTTTAAAACATAATATCTAAGTTGCGCTTTAAATTCTGCGTCTAATGACATAATTTTCGAAATGATTGAATGAATTTTAAATTTTCTATTTTTTTTTTATTTAATTAAATCGTGTTTAAATGGCATCGGAATAATTTCTAAACAAAATATATAAGTTGCGCTTTGAATTCTGCGTCTGATGACATCTTTCTCAAAATAATTGGATGAATTTTGAATTTTAAAAAAAATTAAAATTTAATTAAATCGTGTTTAAATGACATCAGAATAATTTTTAAACATAATATCTAAGTTGTGCTTAGAATTATGCGTCTAATGACATCTTTCTCGAAATGATTGGATGAATTTTAAATATTCTGAAAAAACATTATTTTTTTAAATCATGTGAAAATAAATTATTGGACGGAAGACCCACTCGTTGCTCGCAACGAGATCGCATCTAGTTTTTATTATTATTTAAACATGAACTTTGCAGTTATTAACTAATTACATGTTACAACTAATTTTCACACTTAAATAATAAACATCGGTTGTAATTATCAATGCACAATATGGTTGCATCACCCGTATTTATAACCCATAACGATAAGCATGATAAAACAGTCGCGAGTTTTGATAATCACAACATGGATTAATTGAGGCTGTAAAAACGTTTTTTCAATGAGATAATCATCATTTTACTGCATTTGGGGTTAGTTTATATTATTGAAAACGCAGGATACTGGGCGACTTCAACTTCTCTTTCGGAGGAAATTCTGAAATGATCTTGTTCAAGACCACGCTTAAATGAGTGGAAACGTTTTATTGGTTGTTTATATCTGTTGTACCAAACACGACCAATGAAATTAGATGTCTTAAAGGGGCATGGTCACGATTTTGGTCAAATTCTATTTTAATGTTTTTATTATTTACAATGCTTTGTAAATGCATTTCTAATGATCAAATAGAATTCTTTGTCATGTAAACAACGCTCGTGCCCTGTTTTTGTTTACATAGGTTCAATATACCAGTAAAAATTCTTTTCCAGCCTATTTGTCTATATTTTTTATTCATCTTAAGCATAGGCAAACAGTTCCTAACGTTTAAAACATTCGTTTAAGGTTTAAAACTGAAATTATTACTTCAAGGTTCAAAATGTAAATTAACGCTTTGTTTACATTTCGAAGAATTTCATGCTCTGTAACTCGCTCATAACTCAAAAAATGACAATCAAATTTTATGAAAAATGCCTTTCTAAAGCATTGTAAATATTAAAATCGGGAATTTTTTTTGACCAAAATCGTGACCATGCCCCTTTAAAATGAGTGTATTAAAAATGATTAGGTAAGTCGTACTTATATATAGTAAATTTCCAGCGGACATCGCTAAAAACATTTCTCCTAAATGCGGTTATGGCACGATGCGTAGATCCTTCCAAATCACTGTTGAATATGCATATACATGTATGTACAAGTGAAAAATTATTTTCTGCGCGTGACTGTTTGCCCGTTTCTGTGTCCAGTGAAGTGACTATATGTATTTGATTTATAGTCTAAAAATGTGTTTTAATGTAAGCTTGTATTCGAATATCTGAATAAACAAATTAGCAAGATTTGGCTACGTAGTTTTCAAGAATATAAAGTAAATGTTAACTCCCGACGAACGACAGCTAACTTATATATGTCATTTGACGAATGTTACCTATCCAACCACCGTTGTCATTTCACTAATATGAAAGCCGTAACAAGTTGATCATTCCAGAAAATTGCGTTTAGAATCCTGCGACATTGATATTTATATTTCATTAAATTATACGGCTTTAATTTTTAAGGGAGTCTTATAAAATGCAGCTACATGTATATGTAATATGTTGCAGTATTTCTGTTTCTTCTAGATATGGCTGAAACTGTTTCATTGACAAAATATGTACAATCGGAAGAACTTCGGCGTTTGTTTGTTGACTTCAAGGTTGAAATACCAGAAGATCCTTCAAAGTTATCTTTTGCAAAAAGGTTTCTTCAGGCTACTAATTTCTCAGAATTTGTTGCTGAAATTAAATCTTTTGCAAGCACAGTCGTACTATACAAAAAGCTAAGGGACGAAGATAAAAAAACCTGGAACAGTGTATGTCTATGAAGTTATTGTCAGAAATGTAGAGGACGAATTATTTATTGAAGAGGTAATGTACATATTTTTTTCTGTATGAAATTAAGATATAGGTCATCATTCTCAGTTCAGGCACGTAGCATCGTTTTTTAAAGTGGAAGGGGGGGGGGGGGGGGCAGACTCATCAAAACCATCTTGACAAAGAAAAAAAAAGGGTTAATTTTGAATTTTCCAAAAGAGGCGTAGTATATTTACAACTTCAATTTCACTCCTTATTTCTTTTTTTTTCATACCAATTTTTACATATTTCCAAAAAAGTGGGTGGGGGGGGGGGGGCTGCATGTTATTGCCATTTCTTATATGTAAATTATGCAATTTTAAAAAAAATGGGGGGCCCCTGCCCCCCCCCCCCCCACCCTTCCCGATGCTACGTGCATGCAGTTTCATTTCGTTTTTAATCAATCGTTACTTATATATTTTTTGGTTGTAGAGTGGTTTGGATGAACAGTTTTTTTCCGAGAAAAATGAGAACCTCATTAAAGTTATCCTCATTAAAAGTAGTTCGCGAGGTTCTGAAATAAAGAGAAAAGTTTATCAAAAATACAAGAAGTATTTTTTTCCAACTCAGACATTGTATCTACACCAAGAGTCAGAGGAGTATGAAGAAATTGCCAAACTTAGCGCTTATAAAAAAATTTGCTCATGTAAGCATGCTATTGAGTCTATAAGGAATGCAATTCCGCTACGAAGAATTGGACAATATGTTAAAGATGCTGTGGACCGTGCTCTAGAGAGACGCAACATAATTCGATTGTGTTACAATGCTGACATACAAGAATGTGGAAACGCTAATCGTGGTCCTTACAATTGTCGCTCAATTTTCACAATCACAAGAATTAAAGAACAACTTATCAAAAAAACTCTAGAGGAAATATCCATATGTTTAGAGTCGGAAATAAGGGCTGAGATCCAGAAGCATGTTGAATCAGAATTCAAAAGAAAAATTGGGCCGAATGTTTTTCATTTTGATTTAAGGTTGGCAGAAATTAAGGAGGTATATAAAGGATTGTCATTTGCTGCAATAGGTTTGGCCCTTGCACTGATAAATCCAATCGTAGGACTAATTGTTGCTGTCGTTGGTGGTTTAGTTGCAGTATTTTCAGCCGTCGATGTTAATTCTCAGTCATGGAGGAATACTGTAGCTAATGAAATTTTCGACAAGGTATTTGATAAAAAGCAGGGCATTGTAAAAGAATTAACGTTAGATATAAAACGAAGATGCGAGATAACAGCAGCACATTTGGAGACAGTAATTGAAAAATTGGAAGAATTAATAAGACGTATACACCTAATTGACCAACAAAAGCGTAAGTGTGTTTAACCTTTAATGCATTAAATCGTTCTTATAGAGTAGCACAAAATGGGCTGCGTTATAATGAAGTACCTGGATGTCCGTTTTGAATGATTACAATGATATCTAAACTAAAGTGGTATTCCATTTTTGTATTATGGGTTTTTGTTAGTTCTTTCTTACTCTAAAAAAAGTTTGACAATCAATTTTTAAAATAATTGAATACAGAAAAACTATAAATACTAAGTAATACAATTAGTCAGAATAGCAAGTAAAAGGCAGTCCTGTTAAGTAATTGGAATCGCATATAGTAAATACATGTATCACTAATACAATAACTATATATATCCTTTTACTAATCATTTCTGCAATTTCTGCAATTACTTCAATATATATGCAGACTGGTTTTTTATTTACTCAATTTAATACTTAATTTAGAAATTAAAACTTATTTTAGAAATTAAAATCATTTTTATAATAAATAATTACAATACTTAGCTAATATGGTTTGTTATAAGTAAATTTAATTACTTGAAGTAGTTGAATATATTACTCAACTCACGTCAACTAACACAATTACTTAATATTAATTTTACTATTTACTGTTATTTACTCAAAATATATGTTTCCCTTATTTTATTAATCAAATTCTTATTCTAACTTTAAGAAATTTAATTATGTGTTGTAGACAAAATCACATTGGTTTCTAAATAAAAGTTAAATGTTTTTGCACACATATATAACGACGAAAAACTATTATTGAAAAAAAAAACAAGAAAACTCAGAGAACAGTTAAAATCATTAATTATTTATAATCATAACACATATATACATATTTAGAGTAGCAAAATATAATGTTTACAAGATTCACAAGACTATCTTGTGAATTTACAATAAATGAGCACTTGAAAAAACATGTAACTTACGTTTACTTGGGGTTTACTTTGAGGTTGCTTAAAGGTCAACTGTATGCACTGAAGTGTGAAGCAGACTAGTATTTTATGCATAGTAAGCGTTTGCTTTCAGGGGTATACTTCTGACTGGGTTAACTTTCTGTGTCCACTCTGGGTTTACTTTGAGTTTACTCTGGGTCCACTCTAGTAAACCCAGAAGGTAAACCCGGGGTTTTGTTGGGGTTTACTTTCTGTTAGGTTGGGTCTAATCGGTACTGTATATATAGATACAAGTGAAAACTGCCCAAAGCCAGGTTCAAAAGTATAACCAGGTTTTCTATCAATTAAAAAAATATATGTTTTTGCCTTGAATGCCATTTTTAACAACCTTTTTTCTAGGTTTTCTTGTGTTATTTTTTATTTTTATGATTAGGCATTCCTTTCAAGTGAAACATGAAATACTTAAAAAAAAATAATGTTCCCTCGCCAAATGGGTTTTACAAATTGAGAAAAAAAATCACAAGCAGAATTTACATTCAGCTCAAAGTGTCATTTCTTGTCATGTGTTAAATAATTGCAAACCAATTTGAAAAAATAAACAACCATTGTCTTTGTAGTTTTGCAAAATTCAATGGCATCGAATATTGAACTGCTTATTAAAGACAGGCATCTTTTGGTAAACTTCAGGGACTTAAAGGGTGACCTACCACCATAGTTGACCTCAAATCGTCACTTTTACACCGTGAATATCTAGTAGCGTATGGCCGAACAAAAAAGTAATGATATATTGTTAATTTTGAAATATGTATTAGCTGTGTTTTAATGTACAATCCTTACCAAAGTCAAACAAAACGAACGTTAACCCGTCTAACAATTTTAATATCCATTTTTTTTTGCCAATCCTGCTTACAAATTGGTTAACATCTATGTCATTTGCAGAAGCAAATGTATGATTGGTTGTTCAATATGAGCTGCTTAATTCTAAACGAAATTATATTTGTATCTGTGGTGACAGGTATAACAAAAATAGTGTTCACTGGCCTTCGGGTAAAATCGTGTGTAGGATGTTGCCTAAGGTTGAAGGATTAGAAATGGTCCATTTTAAAAATAGTTTCCTTAAGTTTGAAAAAGATCATGTTTTTTTTCAGTTATCAGTGAATGGGAAAAACCAGAAGTAAAAACAAAAATTAAGAAGGAGAAAAGAATAGTGTGGATCCAAACATTTTTCAAAGACGAAAACGTTTGGAAAAAGTATGGATCTATTAGCGGATATATTCATGGTATCAAACACGATGTTTAAGTAGTTAAATTTTTTCTAAAATACGACGACAAAAAGGCCAAATTAGCGATGGAGGAAAATATATCAAAAGGGCTGCATACAGAATTCATTGTCATTCCTGATCGAATTGAAGAAATAAAAAGGAATTTGGCTCCCATTACAGCCAAAGAAAACTCGACACCTGCAGTTGATGCGAATAAAAGAAGCCGTCTAGATAGAATAATACGTGAAGAAGCGGCAAATATCCTAAAAAATCATTCAGACGTTTTTGGACTAAGGATAAGTAATATACGAAACGCAGGTGGTAAGTTTTTAGAAGAACCGTGCATTGTTATATACTGTTTAGATAAATCATTTATACCGGCAAACGAAAATAAATTACCAACAGAACTAAATGGGTGGCCTTGTGATATACGAGAAAACATTATAATGTTTGGGGGAGAAACAAATCTTGAATCAAACATCGGAACTCCGTATGACAGAAAATATGGTTCTATTGGATTTTTGGCAAAGTCGAATGTTTACGCAGATCCACATATGCGTTTCTCAGGGTTTCTCACTGCAGCTCACGTAGCAATTAAAGACTTGGACAAATTACACAATCAGCAAGCTTTACTAACAAAGTGTAAGAGAAGAGAAAACTGTGAGTTTGCCAAAAAAAGGCATATCATTGTTCAACCACCATGGCGCTACAGCCCAAGTTGTAAACCAATAGGGGAAGTTGTGGAATCGTACTGTGGAAATTATGAACCACCTGGAGATAATATTTCCTTTGGAATGGACGCTGCTTTTATAAATACTTTTTTACCTAAGCATGAAGGTAAATGCTGTTGACTATCTTTGTTTACACGTGAGTGACGAATTGTATTGCTTTTATGTTTTGCTAAATATCAAAAACCTAAACAGTTTTCAAATGCCTGTCTACGGAAGCCCATTGAGCTCATTTTAGTGAGGTTTTTTTTCGCGAATCAACGAATTACTGTCGCAATATAACGCAAAACTTTTGCGAATAATGCGTTATTATCGCGAAATATTTGACACATACGCGAAAATTTTGCGAATAAACGTGATATAACGCGAAACTTATGCAAATAACCGCGTTACATTGGCGAATAAACGCGTTGATACAACTGCGTTATATCGCAACAGTTTCGCGTTTCTTTGCGAAACAAAATACCTACGAAAATGAGCTTAATAGGCTTACATACATGTCATTATTTAAAATTGTTTTTAAAACATTAATACTTGATTTTAAAAAAGGGATTGTGTTATCACTGTTTTGTTTTACAGTTGAAGAAAACAAGCGTATGCGTATCGCTGATGAAAACAATCTTAATTATGGATACACAAAAGTAATTAAAAAGGGAAAAGCAAACGGAGACACAGAGGGACTGCTTATAAGTGGCTCTGGCTCAATTGCTGTCAAAAGAGATTTAACAACAGGATATACCTACATGTTCAACAACTTGTACATAATTAAAAGTACAACAGAAAACACACCTTTTTTTAAGGAAGGAGATTCTGGTTCTGCTGTTTTTGTGCAAGATGCTATGAAAGACAGACTAAAACCTCTTGGAATTGCATTTGCCTATAGTGCTGATGGAGAAACGTACGCATGCAGGATAGACAAAATCGTTCAGGCGTTTAATTTATCAATTTATGAGGAAGAAGATAATAAGGACAATTCCTTATAAATATGACTATTATCATGTTCAGGTATATGGGGAGGAAATGGCTGTTGAAAACGCTTCGTAAATAAAAAAGTTATCGCTTGAGAAATATAAAGACGACATTGGATAGAAACGTTATGAATATAAAAGGCATAAAACGTTGTACTTACCATAGAAATACCTTGATTTTGGTTAAAGGCGCGGCACAACCCCCCAAAAAATATTATATTACGTAGAAGTATGTACATGTATTTAAAACATTATAATTTATTTCGGTAAGTATGGCGTATTGTATCCTGATAACTATCAATTAAAACATGATACATTGTATATTATATCAAAATTTATAGATTTTAAATCGGCTTGTGTTTTTAATGAAAATCATTGGTACAGCCACATATTGTAATGACACCACATTGACCATTCAGGCATGTTTTTTTTTTATTTTAATTTGATAATTTAATTGATTTGAATTTTATAATTTTATGAATGCAACATTATATTTGGTAGCGACGTAATATTTACTTTTAAATAACAATTTCTTCTAAGAAACATGTAAAGAATACTAAAATATGCATGTACATATATATCTGAATGGATCAAACATACTTCATAACTTTCCTAATTACAAAATAACATTAAAATAAATAAAATTAATTTTTCATATTTTTTTTTCTAAATATACAATACAACACAAACACATTTACTGGTTTAACCCTTTAAAGCTTGTCTGTATATGCTCTATTGATGAATCCACTTTAATTTAAAAAATAGTTTTTAAAGACTGTCACACCAAGTTGCGTTCCGATTACGTGTTACCGGCATTGTTAAATTCCTGGATTCGTCGAAGGATTGCAAGAACAATTCAGAAAAAAAATGTCACATTGGCAGTTTTCCCTTGTTCTTGGATTATCGCATTCAAGGAGTTAGTGATTTCTTTTTTTTAATTAGAGAACAAAAAATTGTAATATATTTTATTGTATCATATGACACAATATGTATAATATAATTGTATTATATAATAGTTAACTTTATCCCATGATATTGTATCATTTGATATGATACAATGTTGTATCAAAATATCTTATTTCAGATGATACAATATTATATTATTAATATATATTATATATTATTACATTTTATTTTATTTTACCTTAATAATATCTACTTATTTATTTCATGTCGGCCTCAAATAAAAACGTATTTACTTTGTTTCGGCTTCGAGTTAATCCTGTCTTTGTTACAGGCCCTCTCCGCGGAAATACGAGTAATTGTTGTAACACCTTCTTTGGCTTAGCTAATAGTGTCAGGCATCAAAGAAATGTTGCCGAAATTGGGCGTAAACCTTTTTAAAACAAGTTACCTGATTGGTCAAAACTAACCTCAGTGGATTGACCGCAATGGTAAGTGACTTTTACAAAGTCACTTTCCATCTTGCGGCAATAAAAAAAAACCAGTTTTTATTTTGATTTACGGATTTTATTTTGATTCAATCAGGTAAGCTTGAAATTACTGTTTTATTCTTTTTATTATTTAAGCTGAATTTCATTTAAGGTTTTTATTACTTATTTTTAAATTAAGGATATTTTTGAAATAGTTTTTTTAATACCTTAATCCAAATAATTAGATAGTTTTTAAATTTCTTTCATGACTTCAATATTAAATTGTTATTCTCTGAAAATTGCCCGCCTTAATTAAATAACTTTGTAATCTTTTAATCTACACTTTAAATTATACTTATTGCGTATTAATTTCTACTTTAAAATTTATTCCCTTAAGATTTAACTTTTCGGCCATATAAACTTGACCGCGCCTTGCTAGATAGAACTCTTCTGCGCGAGGAAATAAATATGTTAGCGTAACAAAAACGAAAATAGAAACTTTTTCCGCTAAATTTACAAAACAAGTTTAAGTCACTATTTTATCTTATTTTTCGATATTTTATTATTAATCAGCAATGTTCATATATAGGAATCATGTTTTAGGTAAACGCTATGCTCCATATTGTTTTGATTTCTTTTTATGTCTATTGTTTATTTGTTTATTGTGTTTCGGAACTTTTGTAATCTCTTTGATTTTATAACATGCTTTTATTATTTTTGTATTTCATTTATTTTCTTTACAAGTCACTTTCCACCTTGCGGCAATCAAATAAAGGCAGTTTTTATTTTAATTTACGGATTTTATTTTGATTCAATCATGTGCTGTGGAAGCAAGTTCATTGCAATTAGACACAAGTTAATCCTTGAGCTAATTTCCTCAAACAAACATCACGACGGTGAAAACCAGTGTGTGACTAGTATACATTCATATGTTATTAATCACTTTTTGTCTTTCCATATTTGAAAAGTACTAATGACAGATATTGCAAATTGTACCTCTTCTTAGATAAGGAATAGACAATGAACGTTGTATTGTTCTTCTGGGAAAAAAGGATGTGGTAAAAGTGCAACTGGAAATATCATACTAAAAGCGAAATGTTTTGAATCTAAAAACTCGGCTGCATCCGTCATCTCAAAATTTTCCAAAGGATTTACGCAAATATTTGGACGAAGTATTCAGGTAGTTGTTACGCCGGGAATATTTAACAATAAATTCTCCAGAGAAGCTCTGGAGATCAAGATTACAAGATGTATAGAAAAGATGACCTTGATCGCGAAAACAAGACTATCCGATATTAATTAGGCGAGTCCGAAGACAATCTTAAGAAATTATTGACAAATGCAGTAATCGTTACATTGCTTTTGATAACGATGATGTAACTGGGGAAAGGTAGGTAGAGGAGCCTTTAGATACACATTTCTGACATAAGGTCTAAATATAACAGAAATTTTTACATAAGAACATAAAAGGGATATAAAGAACATTGAAATAGAATTGTCGGGGGAAAATTTAAGTCCGGAAGAAAACGAACAAGTAAAAGAAAAATGGGTTGATAGGAAAGAAATGACGATCTCCCGAGTCCATGATAATGTGTTAGAACGAACTTGCAGAAGAATCAGGTGTTTTGCTCGGTTTCCTTGTCAGTGTTTTGTCTGCTTTTTTGTTAATTTGTATACTTGTATACTTACACTATTGAGCATGTTTAAATAGTGTAAAGATCGATCTTTTTTGTTTACAGAAAAATGAAACAGGAGTATTAATGCCCAAACGACCTATAGCTATGTAAGCTTCAAAATCTTTAAACAGCATTTCAGGTAATAATTGATCCGTCACAAAACAACGTCCAACATAATTCACGCGTTTTTAAATCTTTTCCGTGAAAGATCTTTTTAAGTTCCCAATGATGTATTCAAAAAGGTAAACAAGCTGACCTTATAAAAATTGATTTAGAACAAATCTATTTCGAATAGTGACTGTTGCAATTAACTATTAACCTTATGATATGCAAAACATGTCTGGACTGTGACGATCTTGTATATAAAACGTAGATTGTTTACTTTTTTTCCTGTATAAACATTATTACGTCGTGAAATTGAATATAAACTTAAATGTTTGTTCTGAAGATTCGTTGGTCATTATTACTAAAAGTTTATAAGCATATCAAAATTCTGTCTGAGATCGATTTCAGTGCAATATAACTAAGACCATAAATTTAATATATCATATTTGTCTGTAGAACTAAACTATACATTAAATAAAAGTAATTTCATTATTTTATAACAATCTTTTAAAATCGAAAATGTGAAATAGTTGTATAGTCTTAAAAGTATTTCATGTAATTAGCGTTAAACGAGTACGCTACGACGAACCGTACGCGCATAATTTTCGGGCATGTAATAATTCGTTGTTTTACCCGTTGCCAAGTGTGTTGCTAACGCTGAGGGTAATAGGACGGTTTGCCAACTGCGTCTAAACAAATCAGATTTCAGTATTTAACATGAAAGTATTATAATATAGTATGGCTCTTGCTAGTATATATTTAATCTCTCTATCAAAACAAAAACAAAAAATATTTTAAGAAACATCATCTGAGGCAGGTATCGCAGTCTATACTTAAAGAATCTGGAGGAATGAGCCGTTGCAAATGCCCACGACCTTCTCATACCTCTAATAAGAAGTGATAAACGTACGAGTTAACTGGGCGTTTAAACGGTGGACGGTATTGTCCAAATGAAAATGTCCAAAAAGGCGTAACTGTGCTTAAATTTTATAGTATTTACATATTCTTTAAACTGGCAAATTTGAAATGACATTCACGTACTCATTTAAAGAGTTTAAATACAAAAATGTTGATTACTTTCCAAAAATATTTTATTTAATAATTTACCTCAGTCATCATATACAACCCCTAACGCAGGGGAGTCGACAAAGAGTATGGGGGAGTCGATTCCACCATTTGTAGTAGTCGATTTTTTTCCGCTTCGGAAACGGGGGGAATTTAGGTAACACCTCTTGTAGGTATTTAAAACAAGTTTTTCCAAAAAAAAAAATGAGTGGCGTCGGAATCAAATTGAAAGTGGGGGAGGGGGCTAGACTTGTACAAAATATTGACAAGCAAAAAAAGGTATTTGCTATGTATAAATTTGCCATAAAAAGTCCCCCCCCCCCCGGTTCCGACGCCTATGATATATCCCACACGGAAGACAGCGGTAGTCAAACCACTAACGTATGACAAGGGGACTTGGTATTTGTCACTGGTCATACTTTGTGTTGGTCATTGGTCCGAGTGGTCTATGTGTCTTCTGGTATGTTTTTTCTTTCACAACAAAACACGCATTTGTAATGTGATTTTCCTGCCGATACAATTGGAAGTGAAATACATGCCTAGTTAATCGTTGAATTTTCATTAGGCGCACACTGTACGTTTGACTTAGCTTGTATTCTGCATTTTGAGCACAATTTCATGCTTTTGTCCAGCGTATGTCCCTGTTGTGTTAACAAGACTCAAGGATTCAGAGATGGAACGTTTAACTTGCCATTTGATTGTTTCTTGCATGCACAACAACCATCTGTTTACAATATGAAATCGTGCAATCTCAAAGAGAATAACATACATTTTATATTTTATAAAAGTAGTAGAAAACGCCTATCAAATAATTTCAAGTTATTATTAGCAATTTTTTTTTTATTAAGCAAAGAAAAGAAAAATACATTTTAACAATGTATATTATTAAGTATAAAAAGAAAATTACATTTTAACAACGTAAACAAAAAGATAAACAAAAAACCCAAAACGCGTACGATTCGAACACCCACTTTAACAGTGACATTTGTTCAAAGAACTCCTCGCTTACCACTACACCACCGATTCGCTTGTTTAGAGGGTATACTGTAGCTGATTGTATTGTTATCAGTATTACGCAAACAACTGGACTTATCCATTTAAAGACCAATCTTAAAAATAAAATGAAGAAAACTTACTTTTTGCCATAGAGTGGGGTTTCGTACCATTTTTTGGAAAATCGAAAAAGATAGACGTTATTATGAGTTATCAATATTCGCTCTTTAAAAAATGGTACGATGACCCACTATATGAAAAAATATAATTTGAACATCCGATTTCTATATCATTTTGTTGCCAAATTAGCATATAACTAGTGTGTTGTCTTAATAACAATTAAATGTGAAGTTACTTTTTGTGGGTTATGGCAGCACTGAATGTATATGATTACATATGTTTAATAAATGTAACAAAAGTGAAATTTGCTAGAAAAAAAAATGTTAGTTTTTTTAATGGACCTATGTGGTTTTTAGCCTCGGCTTAATACCCCAGATTTTTTCTAGTACACGTTACATATGTTTGATCCACCTCTAGTTTATCGCGGGAAAAATATCGCGAGCACTGTGACGTCATCCATGACTTTTCTGTCTTTGTTTACGTATCTCGACTCAATACGAAGGTATGGAAGCATGTAACAAATCTCTTGGGTCTCGCCAAAACTTGTGCAGTACTCCTCAAACCTCAAGACACCGTAAATTACGAGTTAAATGTCGGCCGTTTTTGGCATAGCACCACGGGTGGAAACAATAGAGAGCATTATGGGACGTTGACAAAAAAAAGTGCTTGATGAATCTATAGGTTTAGCTCGTTCTTTTTCCCGCTGCAGTGCTCACTGGTTCTTAGAGCTTGCTTCGCTCGCTATATCAAGAATTTATGCATTTTTTTTTACTTTTAACAATACACAGTAGTTGTTTTCAGTTATCTCTAGCTTAGATATCAGTAACATCTGGTATATGTATGTAAATAAGAGGTCCATGTGCCACATCGCTCACCTGAGGAACAATAGTTATGATAAAATCAGCTTAATGGAGTCATAATGCAAACAATATGGACAAGGTACAATAATACATGTAGATCCTGTATAAATAAAATCCATTTCCCCCCTAGATATTCTTATGATTATAATCATTAGTCCCTTTTTTAACAGGATGATTTTGTAGTCATATCACATTTTGAGTATTGCAGTTCTCATAAAGATCCTTAACAATTGTTTATATATGGGATATAAAGCTACATCAAACTCTGAACCTTCTTTTGAGGCCGAAGCATAGTCCAGGAGCCAAAGTCTAACAATTATTAGGAATCATCTGGCTGATTAGTTTCTGAGAAGAAGATTTTTAAAGATTTACTCTATATATTCCAATGTAAAACTTTAACACAACACAACACCCCCCCCCCCAATGTGGCCTCACCCTACCCCCAGGGATCATGATTTTAACAACTTTGAATCTACATTACCTGATGGTACTACATGTACCACACAAGTTTCAGCTTTCCTGACTGATAAGTTTCTGAGAAGAAGATTTTTAAATATTTACTCTATATATTCCTATGTAAAACTTCGACCCCCAATTGAGGCCCCACCCTACCGCCAGGGATCATGATTTTCACAACTTTGAATCTACACTAACTGAGGATGCTTCCACACAAGTTTCAGCTTTCCTGGCTGATTAGTTCCTGAGAAGAAGATTTATAAAGATTTACTCTATATATTCCTATGTAAAACTTTGACCCCCCACATTGTGGCCTCACCCTACCCCCAGGGATCATGGTTTTAACAACTTTGAATCTACACTACCTGAGGATACTTCCACACAAGTTTCAGCTTTCCTGGCTGATTAGTTTCTGAGAAGAAGATTTTTAAAGATTTACTTTCTATATTCCTATGCTAAACTTCGACCCCCAATTGATGCCCCACCCTACATCTAGGGGTCATGATGTTCACAACTTTGAATCTACACTACCTGATAATGCTTCCACACAAGTTTCTGCTTTCCTGGCTGATTAGTTTCTGAGAAGAAGATTTTTAAAGATTTACATTTTATATTCCTATGTAAAACTTCGACCCCCAATTGAGGCCCCATCCTACATTCAGGGGTCATGATGTTCGCATCTTTGAATTTACACTACCTGAGGATGCTTCCACACAAGTTTCAGCTATCCTGGCTGATTAGTTTCTGAGAAGAAAATTTTTAAAGATTTACTCTATATATTCCTATGTAAAACTTCGACCCCCCCCCATTGTGTCCCCACCCTACCCCCGGGGGTCATGAATTTCACAACTTCAAATCTACACTACCTGAGGATGCTTCCACACAAGTTTCAGTTTTCCTGACTTTCTGGTTCTTGAGAGATTTTTTGAAAAATCATTTATATTTATAATATACAAGTCACATTTTTATAATACAGAAATGTCAAGTTATAGCCTTGTTTGTAGCCTTTTTCAGTAGTAAACATTAATGGGCCGTTATTCACCTATAAACAAACGAGTTGAAGAGAAACCGCGAAATGAGGAAAGGGTAGACATTTAATGATTTACATAACTAACAAACCTGGTAGGTTTTGTTTTAATTGTGTTTTCATAACATAAGACGTGTTTACTTCCATGTTGTCCCGAGGTATTATTGTTGGAACAACCGCTATTAATATTATATCTACATGTAGAACAGCAATAACCATGAACTCATAAACTGTTACACCAACTTACATGTACATTTTTGCTTACTATAATTTATAAATATAAAGATATATGAATAATTCAAATCAGAATACATGAACATTGATTTAAAAGCTAAATACACACAAATGATCTTTTTAATATATGTAATCTTCATAATATTACGTTTGTATTTTCTTTCCGTTTCCCATTCCTTTCCGTTTTCCGTTCCACTTTTTATCAACACCCTACGAACCGTCGAACCAAAAAAATAGTTATTAATTGTTTACTTTTAAATGATCGAAGCGGCTGTTAATCCTTTAAAAACTACTTGGGTGTAACCATAATGACTCGATATTGATTCTGACTTATTCATCGTTTTAGTTTTGGTTTCGTTTTAGTTTTGATATTTAGGGCGCGCTTGATTTAGCGTAAATAGGTGTACACCGTTGTAAACATTGTATACTAAGATGTGTAGTGTAGTGAAGTTTAAGCTAACGTGAATCCATATATCGGCATTATTTCCCTTTTTTATCCGACTAGAGCAATATAAGGTTTCTGCTCATCGCTACACACCCCCTATATAAAAGGCTGAGAGCCCTATTGATGATTCATCGCATTCAGGTATTTTATGTACCCGAACACGTTACACGTGACGAACGGATTTGAATGAACACGTTTTGAGCAAAAATAAAATAAAAATCACTGCACTGGTAAGGAATATGCAGAGAAAAACGACAAGAATCAGACAGAAATACACATAGTACATATATATTTCAAAAATCATCGATCACTGTAGAACGCTGTTCTTTGTCGTACTGTTATAATTTCGCACACATGCGCAAGCCACACACCTTAGCAGGTCGTGCCGTGACACTATGGACTTTAGAAAACGATTTTTTTTGTTTCCTTTTTTTTTTAAAGAAATGTTACGTTGTTTATACATTATTATAATTAATATCATTTATCTGCTGTGTTTAGTTAATTGCGATCTGAGTCTACTTAAAATGCACGCGTGTTCGATGTACATTTGAAGTAAGACACACAGCACTATCTGTTTAAGATATTTAACATACAATAGAAGTTTTAAGAATTAAGAATCTTCAAATAAGTATTTTTCTTGATTGTTGTTTGTAGTCTTCATTCAGTTTTACAAACATCTTATATAAACTACAGTACTACACCGTGTGGGTCAATCATTTATTAGTCCGTGCAACCTGAATGTCTCAATCGAAAAGCAACCGACCGTAACTTTCTCAGCCGGTATATTTACCAAAAAACAGTAAAAGCTGACATGAATTTATAAAAGCATTGGGTCGCCATACTAGTTTCGATCGCTCCTCACTGCCACTAGTATATTTACCGGTTGAGAAAGTTACGGTCGGTTGCTTTCCGATTGAGGCTTTCAAGTTGCACGGACTTCTAAATACATGAATTACACATTGTAGTGAAATGTTTGAATTAAAGAATAGAGGAGACAACAATCAATGAATTACAAAGTTTAGTTTGTCTTTGAAATAATTTTCAAGGTATCCATATTATTTTGCACAGATAATGCTACCTTACTTCGCATATCGAACACGTGTGTCGTTCATACAAAGGACATTTTTGAAAACCACGGTTGCACTACATCCAACACATTAGCTACATGATAGTACATGTAAATCCAAGAAAGTGACATCGTAACACCGTTTCCATCGGTTTCTATAAAACGCTCCGTTTCTAAAATCCATGCGATCATAGACTTCAGTCTATTTGCCACAGTGTGTAGCTTGGGCATGTGCGATGGTATAACATACACAGGAAAGCGGTCTACAATTATCGTTGATTTTTAAAGCATCTTTGCCTGTATTTCATTCTATCTTGTTTCGTCGTTCATTGGATATTACATGCCAGTGCAGTGGTTGTCTTATAATTTCTGTTCGAAATGCGTTTCTATATGTCTTTTCGTCCAAGATACCGAGTTCGGGTGTATGAAATACCTGAATGCAGTGCTCTCGGCCTTATAAAGGGGGTGTGTAGCGATGAGCAGAACATAAGAAATCGACAACTAATATAGTAGTAGTCAGATATAAAAGGGAAATAATGCGTATTTATGAATTCATGTCCGCTTAAAGTAAATTATTAAACTAATATGGCGACCAAATGCATTTATGAATCCATGACAGCTTGAAGAATAGAAATGGCAACAAAAGGGTAGCAGTTTTAATAGATTTTAACTTTAATGGGTTCATACAAAAGACAACGTACATGCCACTTTTACTCCGTTACAATGCTTAAAAACATGTGTATAGTATCCAAACATAACATTTATCACCGTATTGATTTCATTGCTACACCCAACAACAGATGCCCCTAACTCTTTGTAGAAAAGTGTACATCCAGTTTGAATCTTATTTCTACACCACTGCACTTGATATGCAAAAGTGTACACCTATTTTGGAAAATCAAACGCGCCCTTAAAAAATGTACATACCCTACAAATTCATCATTAAAACGTCGATATGGAATATTTCAAAATGAAACAACTGCTTCCTAAATCTCTGAATATGTTTTGTGGATTTTTCCAGTATGTTTTCCTTTTTCTTGAATTAATCAGTATCGGGATATTTTCACCAGCAACAATTAAGGTAATCAAGGCACTTTATATCTGAAAATTCATTAAAGCAAAAATAGCTATACGGTTTGCTGTCGGCAATTCCGTTTCAAACATTGCTTAGGTGACGAAAGAGAACATTTACTATTAAGTTTAGCATTGTGAAATGTGTGGTTCCTTTATCTTGATAATTTATATAAACTATATTGATTATGGTATTTATGATTATGATATAGGTATGTGTGTTTTTATTTGTATTGCAAATTTTAAAGGTAGATATATTGGTTATATCATATATACCAAACAACATTTGGCTCCATAGGTTTTTCTTTTGTGTGTGTGTGCGGGGGGGGGGGGGGGGGGGGGAGGGGAATTACCACTTCAGAAACCCCTATGTTAAACAGGTTTTTAATGATATTTTAAAGTATTATTTTCTTTTCTTTTATCAAAGAAGTAGTTAAGCGATACATATAAAAGAAATGTTTAGCAATATTACACGTACTTGTACAATAAAAAGACGCCTGATACTGTAACAAAACAAATCATTATGAACTCTGTATATCGTCTATATCTCGATATCTGACATTCAAATGTTGATGAATATTCCAAATACCCATATTACCGTACGAGACAGATTTAAATCGTGCCCAGGTCCCTTTAAATTTCACATTTCCTCATTTGTTTGTATGTTAAAGGGAACTGTATGCATAAATTTCAAATAAAAATACACAAAAGAATCTACAGAATGATAAAAGTGTCTACCTGTATTAACAGCAGAACACTTAAAATTCTATGTATGAATTTCACAAGTAAAAAAGTGTTGGGATTATCCCGTGTATAAACTAAAAGAAAGTAATAGTAATCTATGAATTTGCACACGAAATCATTTAAACCCAAGGACAAAGCTACATATACATGTATTTTCTTGATTCATCAATGCATCATATGTATTTTCTTTTTTTTATATAAATCAGAACATCGCCCTGATATGTTGGGTATTTTAATATCCTTTATCGTTTCTAACCTGTATCAAAGTAACATGAAAATAATTTGAGCGGAATATTAAATGGACAATCTTTATCAAACTTAAAGTCCCATAAAGCATTTAATGTTTAGTTAACGCAGTACTATGACGGCCCATGAAAGATGTGTGTATTGGTTTAGATGTTAAACATTTAAACACGGAATATAATGTTTTAGGGTTTTTGTGTTTAACTATGATATGCATTTGAATGCCCATATTTTTGCCTCGAATTTTACTGTTCTACCCATGCACGTATACAAAAGAATGTTTAGTTACCATGCCACTTTATCGTACATTTTATAAGTTCTTTGGTCCAAACAACGACCTTTTCAGCAGCAAATACATTCTTCCACTTGGTCGCATGCTGACTGAGGTTTTTCATACTAATTGTTAGACCATATATAATCATCTAATTGTGTACGGACTTTTCTGTTTTCCCGAATACAACAAAGACCACGCGGCTGGTGTGACCCTCCATGGGACCTGCTTCCGTCTCTTTGTAAACTTTCACATTCTTAAAGAGGTTCGATCCTCTGATTTTGGGTAGCCATTTTGTGTCACCTCTAGTCTAAAAATGCTGTGTCATATATGAATTCTACTTGTAAATTCCTTTTTACAATGCCAGATAAACTATATTGAATAAAATAGTGAAAGAGAAATTCCATATTTAGAGAGTGTAGTAAGGGACTTTATTTTGTGGCGGATGTTTTTAAGAAGAAAATGAACATTTTTCATAACTCAGTTGTTTTAGAGTACCGTCATTTTGGCTTTCTTATTTTCCGTGCAGACCAAATTTTCAGATAGTTTATGCATTTGATTATCTTCGTGTTGTTTCAAAAAACATATTTCAACAATATTTCAACATTTCTATCGACATATATTGGCATGTATAAGTGATATTTCATAAAAGTAAAGAAAAAATGAACTCCAATTTTCCCCTAAAATATTTTATTTCATGCCATATCTCAAAATATACATTATAGACCCATACTTTTGGTTTTATTTTCTGAATATTTAAGTTTCTTTTGACAAGTCTGTCAGAATTTAAGAAAAAGTTGAGACTTTTTAATTATTTAATTGCATGTTGAATCATTTATGAATAAAAATATTATTTTTTCAGTGCAAAAAGGTCAAAATATATAAGGTGAAGTATATGCAAACCTTTTCATTATGATAATTTTATTTTATTAATTCTAAATAATGTAAATTTGTATTTGATACTATGGTTCATTTCAATAAAACCTTATAGAGGGAAAAGCAATTTATGTGCAATTCGCACTTTCAGTGCAGAAAGGTCATATTAAATACACCGTAACACCGAAAGGAGCATATAGACCCCAACATTTTGTTTTGAATTTTGGTTTAGATATATGTGTAGATGTTAAACAATTACTTTAGAAAAAAAAAACTTAAGAGACTTTTGATCGCAGGATCCAACGTCCTTAACTTCTTCTGTAAAACCACTTTGCCAATTTCAACCAAATCTGGCACAAAACATCCTTATGGTAAGATGAATATAAATGCAGGAATAGACCGATCTTTATTCAAAGCGGAGAACATCTCAGAAATGTAGAAAAAGGTGGTGCATTTTAAAAAATCTTCTTCTCAAGAACAACTGATTAAAATGAAGTGCAATTTAGCATAATTAATCCTTATGGAAAGGAAAAAAACAATTGCAACAAATGTAGGCTACTTCTGTTTTAAATTTGAGTAATTTACGAAAATATTATTAAAACAGAGAGAATGGGGATCATTCAGTTTAACTTCGGGCTCGACATTTCATAGATCGAAAACCAGGTTTGAAAGAGGCAGTCATGTTTGACGCATGATAAACGGGTAAAACTGACAAAAACGAATTTGCTTGTTGTGCAACAGTTTACGTGCGAAAGGAATATTTGAAACTTCCAAAATATATTTGTGTCATTTTTGTGAAGGAAATTGAGGTTAAATATTTCAATGCGTTGACATTTTCTCTCGCGGCGCTGGTATTAGCTTGTTTTGATTTTCGATTCGTTTCTTTTTAACTTGAGCGGAACTATCGTCTGTATTTTGGAATTTTTACGTATATAATCAAATGTAAACTTCGGTAATTCAGACTGCGGATTGTTTACATGTACCTGCGCGAAATGAGCAAAATCCAATGCATTAACAACATAATTATTATAAAATACAATTCATTCTATTGGTACTTGTCATTCGTTACGATCTCTTCTTAATGGTTGATTAATGCAACATGCTCTGTTAAGATGCTCAGCATTTATAGTCTACGCAGAAATTACTTTCGCTGCTAGAAATATATAAGTTAATATATGATGAAAAAAATGTGTTCTTTCTTTAGAGTGCATTTTTCTTTTGTTTGAATTGTTTACAATTTTTTATTTACTAACCGTATCTGAGAGTCAAGCTTCAGGCAAGTTTAAATAAGACATAGAGCTCTGCTAACAATGCTATGTTTGCAATCAGAGCTTAAACCATGCTTTAGTTCGTTTAGTTTTAAATGGAGCTATGCTAAATAGGAAATATCAAAAACATGACTCAAGCAAGCTATGTATCTTGCTGATAATTCTACGATTGACGCTGAAATTTTGAAACTACTTTCTAGTGCCCTTTTTTGAACGATGAATTGCATAAAATCTATACAAATTTCTGATAGTTTTTTCGAACAAACGAAGTAAAAAAAACCCCGATGTCTTTTAAACAGTTTCGATAGTTCTGGAACATTATTATTATGGGGATAAAAGCAATACCGTTGTTTTTAAAAAAAAATTATAGCATCGGAAAATTATCTTGGTTTGTAGATACTGTGGAATCATTAAAATTCGAGGGGGCTAATTTTTGTGGATTGCTTACATTTTACAGGTTCTTGGGGACGTAATTTCGTGTATTATATTGTCCTTACAAGAGGAAAAATGTCTTTATGATCCGTATTTAATATATCGTGGAGGATGATAATTCGTGCCTAAAAGGTACCAAAGAATTCCACGAAAATTGAGCCACCACGAATTCTAATGATTCCACAGTATTTGTTGTTATTTAATAAAGATGAAAATAATGGGTTGGCCTCAGAGCGACATGCCTGCCATTGCCCAATACATTAATTTGAATTACGGCTCTTTAATATACCATGTGACAACATTTTAGTTACTTTTATTCATCAGTTAAGTGAGGAAGGTTATGAAATGTCATAGGAAATGAATTCACGCCTGGTAAACGACAATCGGTTATAATATGGAGAAGACCAATTACATTTTTGAATGTTTTTAATTTGAGGAATTGAGCACACTGAGGTGCACCTTTCTTCTTTCACATATAGGGACTTTTTAAAACAAAATACAATACCAATTAAGTAGTTGACGGAGAAAATATACCTTTATGCTCTCATATATATATTGATCGCTTTATAAAGTGGTGGTTTGGGGGCTAAAAAAAAAAGGAACTTAAATTTAAGCGTGAACTCCTACTGAAAAGTTAGTTATATATATATTGCACTTGATCTATATATTATCGATAAAAATGATATTCCTTAAAGGTCAATATATCAAATATTAAGTAAATGCGAAAATAAGTGTACAATTCGGATATTCAGTTTCTGTTAATCTACCGAGGGGCTATATTCCGCAATATTCTTTAAACGCCCATATAAAGCCAGTGTTGCTCAGGTGAGCGATGTTGCCAATGGGCCTTTTATTTTTAAAGAGGTGTGTTAGCTCTGTTCCTGTTCAGTAAATTTCTTTTGTACTTTTTGAATACTGTTTGTTAACACCAAACGTCATATTTTAAAGAAAACCACAAAATACGAACGTGGAACCGATAATCGAATACCAAATAACAATCACTGAACAGTTTCAAAGTTTACACCTTTTATACATGTACATGTAGTTACGTAAAATAAATATTTTCAGAGGCATGTTAACGGATATGATTTTCCAGTATACTCAACAGAACTTTGTCCCAGAAATGAAGCAGAATGGAACAAAAGGTCTTCTGCGATCAACTGTACTGAGGATAATGGATATATGTGTTTGCCAAATGAAAACATAACGGAATTGTTGGAGTTCTGTTATAAATATCCTTTCGTATTGATACAAGAAGGTATATGTCAGTAATATTATAACCAGCTTTACAGCAATTCATTTACACATCATGCACTATGTATACATTGGTCTTCCTGTCAAAAATGAGAACGAAAAAGGAAGGAAGATTCGATAAAGAATTATTGACGTTCGTTGTCCTGTTAATTTATACATGCAATGTGATGAGTGGTTTTTTTCTACCTTTATCTACACGTGTAAAAATTATTATCAATTAAAAGAGAATACTTATTTTTAAGGAATAAATAGAAATTTTAAATCTAAGTTATCAGCTTTTATATCCAATTCATCAGTAAATATATACGTTCAATTGATTTATTGTCATGATTTTGTTTAATTTTAGGTATCTGTTTATATTTGGACTCGCGATACTCATTAGTTGATTCATATAGCTGCAGTGATTTTTTATACGGATGTCATAATACCTCCTTCCCTTCATATAAACTGTTTGAATGTAAGTTTAAGATGCAAATAAAAACAATAAGACATTGATTATATTTATATTAAGATAGGCATCAGGTATAGAATCTTACATTGTTGCTACATTTTTCCAGATCCAGAATGTACATCTATTGGAAATGGCTGCTTTCTATACGAAGTATCTTGTAAAAGGTAAATATTCTTATATCTAACGAAATTAAATAAAAAAATACGTATGTATGATTTATCTTATTCAAATATCATTATATTTTAAAAGGACATTGAACTTTTGCTGAAGGTCGTCCTCTTTCTCAATTTTTTACGTTTTTTTCTTTTAAAGGATCCAGTTAACTGAAAAAGCCAAAAAAAAAAAAAAAAAAAAAAAAAAAAAAAAACAAAAACAAACATACAATGAAACTTAATGACATAGATTTGCCATTTACTAAAAAATCCATATTTTATGGTCTTTTTAGTTAAGGATGACGTTTACTCAAAATGAAAAAAAAAATCCACTGATGATAATGAAAAACAATCTACTGTGTGTTATAGACCTTTGCTTGTATTGTTAATTTTCACTTTCAGAAAAGTAGGTCAATGACCTACTTTTCGAGTTAATGGCCATTGAATATTTATTGAAAATTCAAGAAAAATCCCATAAAATGATTGAGATTTTCTTAATTATAAAAAAGTATTACAAATAATTGAACATTTAAAAAATAAGATACAGTTTATGAATGGTAGTAACACTAAATAAGTACACAACATTAAGATTTCAGCATCAATTTTTAAAAATAATTCAGTCCGGATTTCCTCTATCACTTTTCAAATCCCTTCCCATTTTTGATTCAATTTTACAAAAAGTTTGATGATGATAATACAAAAACATTTATGGTATTGAACTAATTATATTGACCTTATTCTGTTGGCATAAAAGTCATACGAGGTAAATGACCAAAATTTCGAGATATGGGGTCTTTTATCGTTTTTAAGCATTTTTCAATATTTTTATTGTTCGTGCCTTAAGATTATTTAAATGAATAAGTGATGAAAACCAATGGAAAATATGCAAAATTACATACACTTAAATATAAAATCCTATCGTTTAATATTAAACTACTGCCAAAAAACTTTTAGCAGAAAACAAAATCTGCAAAAATTTAGTATGAATTTCCTCTGTTTGGCTAAAATTCAATTTCTGTTTGAGCCTAATTTCATAATAAAGTTAAACTATTGAATGTTTTGTCAATAATTCATTTCATAAATACTTTTTCGTGTTTAGAACAAATTTTACTCAATACATTGAACTTTATAACAATCGGAATTTTAGAACTCAAACCCTGAGTAAATAACACCCTTAACCGAATTACAGAGATTCGACGTACACTATTTTATCTCAATCGTCACAGATAAAAACAAGAATTAGTAGAGTAACTATTCCTGCATTTAGAAGTCTTTCCATCTTATTTGTTTGGGGCAACTGCGTCAGTCGGGTGACATTTTCCTACCGGTATTTGTCCACCCCCGTGCGTCTGTGAGTTGTGCGAGAAAACTTTAAATTTTTAACTTTTTCTTTAAAGGGGCATGGTCACGATTTTGGTCAAAAATAATGTTTTCGATTTCAATTTTTACAATGCATTTTTAATTAATTTTTAAAACTTGAGAGTCATTTGTTGAGTTATAAGCGAGTTACAGAGCTAACAATTCTTCGCTATATTAACAAAGCTTTTGTTTACATTTTAAGGTAGTCCATCTATAACAGGTGATTTTAACAACTTTGATTTATATGAAATATATCAAAATCTATTTTAAAATTACTATGAGGCCGACATAAACCAAACTCGGGAATATGTATGCAGTCGATTTAATGAATTTTTTGCACTTTGAACTTTTTTAAAGAGTTGTCTGCTCCTTGCAATTTTTTTTAAAAATTCAATTATTGAAAATATGTACGGTAAATAATTTTTGTTCAGCATTATCAAAGAAAAGGAAAGCTTTTGCAACTGTTTACCAAGTGATTTGCTAGAAATTATTTGTACTATAAAGATATATTTAAGAATGCATTTCTCCCATAATCTTCCCATAGACTTCAATGTTAACTTCAAGATGGGATAAATTTGTTAATATTCAAAAAATTTAATAATTTTAAAGATGAATCTTTATTTTTAGATAAACCCCTTAAAACCACACTAAGATTTTAGAAATCTAACTTGCAATTTATTAGATATGAAATATGATAGTTATGGATGGACTACCTTAAATGTTGAAGTGAAAATTCCAGGTTTAGGCCTAAAATGAATGTGTTAATCGTTAGGAACTGTTTATTTTTTCTTAAAATGAATAAGAAGATAAATAAATCAGCTTAACAAATATATAGTCCCTTACTCAACTTTGTAAAAATGTAATTTTTTAAAAATAATTTTATTCAATAAAGTTTATTTGGCATTGTAAAATATAAATATACTACTAGAATTAATATGTGATGCAGAGTTTTCAGACTAAAGGTGACCAAAAAAGTCTACCGAAACCTAAGCAGCGAACCTCTTTAAGGTGTGATCTTTGGCACAATGTCGCAGTAGTGTGTAAGAATGAAGTCACGTAGCATCGTTTTTAAAAGAGGGGGTAATCCATCCAATTAAATCTTGAGAGGCAACACAAAAATTTCTCGAATTGCGAGATCTTGAGAATCTTAATCGTAAGGTAAATTTAAGGTATTCAATGTATAATGAAGGGATATTGAACAATTTTGAATCATTTTAAACCAGCTAAATATGTATTGCTAAATAACAATGAAAGTGAAATTAACCAATTTCACATGACTGACAACATATAAGAAGCCGGCCATTTTGCACCTTAACATTTTTTAAAGAGTTATCTCCCCTTTTTGAAAAAAAGAAAATTGTAATTTTATCAAAATATCTGCGGTAAATGGTTCATTTTATTTCATATTTTAATAAAGAGAAAGTTTATGCATGTATTAACCAAGAGAGTTTTACAAATTTCAAGTTACTTTTTACAATATTTTATTAAAACATACGTTGCCCATAGACTTCAATGCAAAATTCAATGTGTAATTAGTTGGACTATAATCAATATTTTGAAAATTCTTTTGGTGGGGTATTTTTATTTGATAACACCTTCAAAATGATACCATGATTAAGAATATCGGACCATTCATTTATTAGGTACAAAATGTGGTCGTTATACATCGAATACCTTAAGAAAAATGCCTGCTGCGAGAATAAAAGAAGGGATGAGGGGGCAGGATATAAGCAAATGACCTATTGCATAAAAGTATTTGAATGATTTGGTGTCCATAATAGTTTGAGGTCAATGTCACGAGGTTAAGGGCAAAGTTACTCTTTCAAGGGATACGACTCCTCCTGAAGCTCGGGAATTGTTGTGGCAGGGCGGGGATTAACGATTAATGACTTTTTTAGCATGCCGAAAGTTCGGCGAAGCCATCGTAAGTGCTTTTGCATTTTATAACCAAATATCGTTGAAATTTATAACAATAAACCGCTTTAGATATATAAATCTAAACAACAATTTAAAATATCGTTCCTAGCCTTAGGAGGTAAGGGTAACATATTTACTTGTAGAAAGTGTGTCACTTATTATGATTGTCCTCGACAACTAACATGAAACAATCGATAGCCTGAAGCCAGAACAAGACTCATTTAAATGCCAAAATCTTGACAATCAAGTTGATCTCATCTCCAATTAATTCCTAATATTTTATTTTCATTTTTTAAAAATTAGTTCAACATCAATAACAGACTTTCGAACAACCACAGAAAAAAGCATCTTTAACTGGATTGTGGTCGGGACAACAAGCGGAGCTTTAGTTTTCATGTGTACTGTCTTCCTGCTGTTTATCTATTTTAGAAAAGGTAATAATTTTCGTATGTTTCTTTGTGTAAATAGCATTGCTAATAGATCTGTTTTATAACTTAATACTTAAAAAGCAAAACAATCTTATAATGAAAAGTATATATTTTTTACAATTAAATTAACGAACAACTTGTGAAAAATATAGTTTTATAAAAACCAAATTTCAGAATCATAAAATTATACGTATACATTTCGTTTTGTTTGTCATTTTCAATATAGTTTTAGCATACGTCGTTAATCCCCTTAAAAGTACTATGAGCAATCTCACAAATGATACCCCCGTTAAGAAAATATAATAGCTCTAGTTTTTCTCTATTGAAAAGCGATTGATGTACCATTCTCCTAAATAAAACTTCAAATTGTACAAATGACCTAAGATTAATGTCAGAAATGTTTGTTTAGGACACATATAGTATTTGTGTCAACTGTTATCCAGGGAAAAATGGACTTTTATTTATACAGGATCGACAATAATTATACCACAGTGTCCAGATAGTGTATTATGACACTATTAAGCTGATAGTACCATGCCTATTGCTGCTCAGATGAGCAATGTGGCCCATGGGCCTCTAGTTTTAGGTGTAAAAGCCTCTTGGGCTTGCAATCTACTTGTGGTCGTCAACGCTGCATGCATATCCCTATATACATAAAGCAAAATAATACACGTGGAATAAGTAGTTAAACAGAATTGATCTAAGTTGGAATATTTATGTCTCCCCTTTCAAAGGGGAGACATATTGTTTTTGTCGACTTTCTTATTCTTCTTTATCCAATTTTTGTCAAGGCCGTAACTTAAAGACCCTTTTACATTAAAACTTCAAACTTGAAACAAAGGTAGATGGTATTGAGAAGGAGTGCACGCCACCAAACATTTTGACCTTGACTTATTTTGTTTTTCAAGGTCAAGCTTTTTATAAACAATATTGTCCGGACCATAACACAAGACTCCTTAAACATACAGACTTTTAATTTGTATCATAGATAGATGGTATATAACCTAGTTAAACCTTACCAAAATTTTTGACCTTGACTTAGAATTTTTATTTCAAGGTCAAATTAGAAAAAACTTCGTTGTTCAACTTCTGAATATACTTTGACAGAAGGACTTCAAACTTTAAACAAAGAACAATAATAATACACTTAGGTGTACTATTGAATAATATTTGACCTTGACCTTGTTTTACTCAAGGTCAAATTAAGAAAAAGATAATGAAATTTGGTCTGGGTCTGGGTAAGATATAGCTGACGTCATTCTTTTTCAATTGTTAAATTTGCCCCATATTACAATCCTTGGGGAGAAGGGGAGACATGTTTTTTTTACAAAAAAAAAAAACCCCAAACCCCCTTAGTTTACTGTTGCTAATGATAAAACGAAGCGGTTTACATTGGAATGACACCATGCTATTTTCTGAACACACGTGTAAACAGCAAGTGGATATATGCTGTAAAATAATTCTGTGCAAATATAGCTCAGTAATTTGTGTTAACTACTTGACAATGTTTAATGTAGTTGATTAAATATATATATTTCTTAAGAAAATCATACGACTAGTAAGAATGTTTAATTGAATTGTACCTTTTTAAATACATGACCAAAGATATTGAAGATAATGCTGTTTATTGCCAGCAAACAAAATTCCACGGTCCTGACCAGATCACGTCGGACAATCACGTCAATCAAACTAGGTGCTAGGTTCAAATCTGATTGACAATCAGTGTCATTTTAAAGTTTATATATATAAAAGGAAAAAAAAAAGAGGCGGGGTGTCAACAAAATGTTCAGTCTTTAAAAAAATCGGCTGAAACAAAGAATAATGAAGGGCTCCCAAGCGTTTTAAATTTTTAAAGGTAAACATTTTCTCCGTAAGGAAACGACAAAAAAGAAAAAAGTAAATAACGAAAAGAGGTACATGTATATAGAACACTTCTTGATACTTGTAATTATATTTAAAAAAAAGACCATATCCTGATTTATTAAATAAAGATGAAAAATGGAAGGTTACAGCGTATAAAAAACAAACAAACACTAGTATCGACCAAGGCTGATTTAGGAACTTGACCAAGGTATAAGTGGTATAAACATTTGGTATAAATTTCATGTAAATCCGTCAAAATTTGTAGGCATGAGAGCGCTTACAAGGTCAATTTTTGGATGAAACGGAGTCATTATTGTGGTCAAAGTCCCATAACTCAAACAAAGAGTATCGACCAATGCTGATTTTCGAACTTGACCGAAGTATTAGTAGTATAAACATTTGGTATAAATTTAATGAAAATCCGTCAAAATTTGTAGGCATGAGAGCGCTTACAAGGTCAATTTTTGGATAAAACGGAGTCATTATTGTGGTCAAAGTCCCATAACTCCAACAAAAAGTATCGACCAATGCTGATTTTCGAAATTGACCAAGGTGATAGTGGTATAAACATTTGGTATAAATTAAATGAAAATCCGTCAAAATTTGTAGGCATGAAAGCACTTACAAAAAAGTGTGACTGACGGACACACGGACGGACGCCCGGCATTTCTATGTCCCCGTTCCGCGTTGCGGCGGAGGACAAAGACAAAATAATACTAGAACTTTTTTTGTCTTCAACAAAAAGGAAGGGCTTTTCGACATCCCCTTTCCCTTTTTTGATTGTAAATGTCAGATAAAATCGTATCTATTTTTTATTTAAAAATTCTTCACCGCCTTGGTATAATCAGTTGCTTATTAGAAATATAACCTTATTGATAATGCAATGTCAAAAAAAGATAACCCCAGCACTTTAAAAGTAAATATACTTTAAAGAATATTTCAAAAAAGTCAAAAAAGTAAGTATTCCTTTCTCAAATAGAAAACGTGGTATGCCTAGAGTATTAATGTTCTACGTTCATTGAGCAAAGCGAGATAACTCTTTCTAAATCACTTTTTCAACTTTTAAAAAGTTGCAATATTCAAAACCTTAATACTCCTATAAGAAGTCAAAAAATGGCCCTACGGATCATAATTTTTAAATTGTACTCCTTACTCAAAACTTAAAACCGAAAAGATTTTAAAAATCGGATGAAAAATAAAAAAAGATACAGCTAAAGGGTTGTTTTTAGCTTTGACCCCTCTAGATCCCTTATCTTTCAAAATTTTTATCTCAAAACATTTTCCTGTCTGCAAATTAGGTCCCTCAATATAGATATTAAATATGGAAATATTTACTTGAAAACTGTTTGAGAAAAAGTGGCACGCGTTAATTCAGTTTAACATTAAAACACCCATAGACGATTTTTTATCAACTTATAAAACCGGAAGTTCTCAATGGTTTCAAACGAAACTTTAAATATATGATAATTATGACAGTCTTAACATTTGCTATTCCTCATTTAAAAAATTTGGTGGTTATTTTAATTTTTAGTTTTTTCATCCCCCCTTTTTTCATAGTTTGAAGTCTAATATCTCAAAAACAGCAAGAGATACAAAAAAGTTGTCGCTTACTTTTTTGTATATCATATTTTGTGTATCTAAATCCAAAATTTCTTTGTTTATAATCAAAAAATAAAATAGATACAAAGGTCCTTTTAATATTTTGTTTTTTGCATGTGTAAACCGGAAGTATATTGACCGGAAGTCCAAAAAGGGACAAACGGGAGGACTAAACAATTGCTAAAAGAATATAACATTAATTTTTTTATTTTTCTGTTCTGTTTTCAAAAAATCCATGACGAAACTTTGTTGAGAAGAATAATAATAATAAAACAGAACGAAAACAATAGGTCTTTTTGACCGAAAGTCGAAAAGCCCTAATAACAACCGAAATTTTTTATTTGTTTTTTTTTTATTGAAAAAAAATACAAAATGTATGTTGGATTGGTATTTTGATTGGTATTTTAATGACAAAATCAAATGGTTGGATTGGAATAAATGGCATTTTTATTTCTAAATATAGAAAAAGATATCCAGAAGAAAAGTAATGAGGACAAGCAACATGAAGAATCTTTGTTACATGTAGCACCAGCTTTTCTACCCAGTCATTCTGAAGGAATAGTGTCAGGTATAGAAGATAAAAGATCATTTATTTTTATCAATTATATTATAGAATATCGTTATCAGATATCCTTCTTATATATTAAGAATTTAATAAAATTTTAACACAGTCAACCAGATCATATTACCACATGATTCTATCAGTTTTATCAAATTTGACCTTGTTTTCATATCAATGAAATGATTGATAATCATAATGTCTTTAAGCTTATCTTTCTATGTTAGGAATAATATTAAAATAAAATTTGTTATTGCTTTGTCCTTGTTTTCTCTAATTTTCTTAAATTTTGAAGTATTTATGCCACACCCCCCCCCCCTTTTTTAAGACGAGAGGGCATATATTGCTTTGCTGCTGTCTGTATATCGGTTGGTCGGTCCACCTAGAGTTTCCGTTCATTTTCGTCGCAGAGGATGAACATATTGACATGGAATTTGTTTTATCATGATAATATATAGGTCAAGTTCGATCAAGCTTTTTTGGACAGGGTTATGTCCCTTGGACGTTGTACTGCCTTCCGTGTGTATTTGCTTAAGAACTTAACAACACAGATTACAATATTTAACCAGTTTCATTTTATTATTCACGACATCTACGTAAACAAGAGAAAAGCGCGGCTCCTGATATGCGCACAATGTCACTTGAGTGGTAAAATGAAGTTTGTGTGAGAGTGGTAAAAAGCTACAACAAACAAATATAAAAATACAAATAAATGAATACGTACAAAATAATAAAAATCAGTTTGTCAAAAAATTAAAAACATAGTTCAGCATGCATAAATGAACGTTAAAAAGGTTCTTAATTAATTTCTTTTAACATTTAGTTTTAAAACGATAAAACTTACATCGTGATCGTCCACAGTTTCCCTAGATTAAATAACGTCTGGACAGTTCAGAGACTTTTACATGAATGGATTTGTATGCCTAAATTACTGATAAAGTGGCCGAATTCACACAGGAAGCAAAAAGGTTCCATAATTAAGATAAATATCAAAATTCAGGCTTTAACAAACTGAAGTAAACAAAGCGCAGCAAAATTCTACTTTAAAGTAAACAGCAGACACTACTAATAGATTATTGGTCAGCAAACCGAATTTAAGCGTGAGAACACATTAGTTATGTACACTAAACTTGCTTAATTGCACAAAGTTTGATACATTTGTAAATATTACTTAAATATGAAGGCCACAGGTTCTAAATGATATAAACAAAATGCAGGGCAATACAGACGTAGAAAATTTCAAATTATAATACCCCCGCTCCGAAGGAGAAGGGGTATACTGTTTTACCCTTGTGTTTCTGCCTGTCTGTCCGTCCGTCTGTCCCTCTGTCTGTCTGTCCGTCCGTCTGTCTGTCCGTCCGTAACAAAAATTTCTGTCGCATTTATCTCAGCAACTATTTATCGCAGATGCTTGAAATTTTAACACAGTGTTTGTTAAGGCATGCCATATCGTGGGATATATTTTTGTACCAATCGAACGTCAACTTCCTGTTAAATGACGACTTTGCTTATTTTTTAACCAAAATTTTCAAACAAATTTTCGTCAAAGATTTCTCAGCAACTGTTTATCGCAGATGCTTGAAATTTTTACACAGTATTTGTATAGACATGCCATAACGTGGGATATATTTTTGTACCAATCAGACGTCAACTTCCTGTTAAATGACGACTTTGTTTATTTTTTGCCAAAATTTTCAAACAAATTTCCGTCAAAGAATTCTCAGCAACAATTTATCGCAGATGCTTGAAATTTTAACACAGTGTTTGTTAAGGCATGCCATATCGTGGGATATATTTTTGTACCAATCGAACGTCAACTTCCTGTTAAATGACGACTTTGCTTATTTTTTAACCAAAATTTTCAAACAAATTTTCGTCAAAGATTTCTCAGCAACTGTTTATCGCAGATGCTTGAAATTTTTACACAGTATTTGTATAGACATGCCATAACGTGGGATATATTTTTGTACCAATCAGACGTCAACTTCCTGTTAAATGACGACTTTGTTTATTTTTTGCCAAAATTTTCAAACAAATTTCCGTCAAAGAATTCTCAGCAACTCTTTATCGCAGATGCATGAAATTTTAACACACTATTCGTGTAGGCATGCCATATCGTGGGATATATTTTTGTATCAATCGGACGTCAACTTCCTGATAAATGACGACTTTGCTTATTTTTTAACCAAATTTTCAAACAAATTTTCGTCAAAGATTTCTCAGCAACTATTTATCGCAGATGCTTGAAATTTTAACACAGTGTTTGTTAAGGCATGCCATATCGTGGGATATATTTTTGTACCAATCAAACGTCAACTTCCTGTTAAATGACGACTTTGCTTTTTTTTTAACCAAAATTTTCAAACAAATTTTCGTCAAAGATTTCTCAGCAGCTATTTATCGCAGCTGCTTGAAATTTTAACACACTATTTGTTTTGGCATGCCATATTGTGGGATATATTTTTGTATCAATCAGACGTCAACTTCCTGTTAAATAATGACTTTGTTTATTTTTTGCCAACATTTTCAAACAAATTTTCGTCAAAGATTTCTCAGCAGCTATTTATCGGAGATGCTTTAAATTTTTACACAGTATTTTTTAAGGCATGCCATATCGTGGGATATATTTTTGTACCAATCGGACATCATCTTCCTGTTAAATGGGTACTTTGTTTATTTTAGCCAAAATTGTCAAACAAATTTTCCTCAAAGATTTCTCAGCAGCTATTTATCGCAGATGCTTGAAATTTTAACACACTATTTGTTTAGGTATGCCATATTGTGGGATATATTTCTGTACCAATCGGATGCCAGCTTTCTGTTAAATGTCGACTTTGCTTATTTTGCATATTCACATCAGAGCGGGGGCATCATTAGTGAGCATTGGCTCACAGATATCTTGTTTGCAGTGCCTCTTCAATTTCTTACCTGAGGATGCACAGATTGCAATGCAAATTAGTATACAGGTTAATCATAATAATATCTAGTTCAAGTTTGTTGTTGGGCACGATCGAGTTTTTTTATATAGAGATATGCCTCATGGACTTAGAACAATTCCAATTATTTGCTGTGTCCGTTCATTTTCCTTGCAGAGGTTGCACATATTTTAAATTTGGTATACATGATTATCATGATAACATTTACGTCTAGTTTGATTTTGAGTACGATCGAGCGATTTTCGGCAGACAAATGCCTCGTACGTAGAAAAATTCCAATTAATTGCAGTCTCAACTCATTTTTTTTCACAGAGGTGCATATATTAAATTGAAATTTAGTATAAACGCTTATCGTAATAGTATCTAGGTTAAGTTAAATTTGGGGTACGACCGACCATTTTTTCACCATGTTTATGCGCTTTTGACTTCGAAAAAAGCCATTTATTTGCAGTTTCCGTTCATTTTCTTCGCGGATGTTTTAGTTAATTGCAGTTTCTATTCATTTTCTTCGCAGATGTTTCCAAGATAGGAGGGCATAAATGTTTTACAAACGTCAATTGTTTGATTATTTTTAATGCTTTCAATATTAAAGTAATTCTGATTTTTACATATTATGAAGACCTTACAAAAAGATATAAATTGACAGAAATCAACTAGAGCAAAATTGAATAATTGTCGTCCTGTACAAAAATTGAACTGCTTTACATTCCTTAGAAAGGAAATCTTTCCTCTGACAAAAATTAATAATTTTTTACTAACCATTAATACATACTGATCGGTATACATGTACATGTAAATACAGCACGTATTTTAACCAATTTGAACCACAATGACCAACAATGAACTGATAGCGATTTCTCAAAAGCCAAAGAACCGATATCAACCTTTTTTCTTGAAATTTAACAAACATGGGATGGTTATTTCCTATCAATGTCCTTGTTTTAAGATATCAGGTAGGAAGGTGGTGGTCATTACCATATTTTAGATTTTTAATTTACTTCAGAAGGAATCTTAATTAAATGCATATATGAGAATCCTCAAATGGTATGCGTATGGACTATGGTACTCAGGTAACCATTAAGGCATTTAGGCCTCTTGTTTGACGTACTCACTTCCGGTACCGATATATCTCTGGTTTTGTTAATCTTTACGACCCATTTTATGCAGAGCAGATATTAAAAAAAACTATCAGAGACATTGATTGGAATATTCAGTCTAGGTAGAAATAGTTTAAGGTTATGCACAATGTTGCTGTTTTACCCCATTAGCGCCATTAATTGGAGCTCGCTATGGCTCGAAACTTGGATACATGTACGAATTGCTCATCAAAATGTTTATAATCTTATCTCTAACTTTTTAACAGTTAACATTTTGTCAAGACATATATTACGAAAGTGGTAGAAAATAATAATCTAACAAAGTACATTCATGTATATCCCTCGATAAGTGGAACACAGCCGATAACCTCCAATCTGATAAAAATTACACTTGTTTTGTTTTTCATAATACGCAACTTATATTAAAACAACATTTTAAACGAGGTCATCATCTCAGAGCGATCTTTTTAATAATAAATAAACACCAAAATGAGAGCCAATAAAATTCAACCTTCAGATAATACACTTTAATGTGTGTTTTATAAAAATCTAATGAATAATAGTTCGTTATATCAGGTTAAGTATTTTTCTTTGGTCTGCTACTCTGTCGCTATTTATAGGAACAACAATTACTTTAATTTAAAATTTACATATGTACTTCGCCATAACTTTGTTTACTACACAAGTCATCGCAATATTTATATTGGTCGTGAAAAAAACCCTAACAAAACAAACCAACAACCATAACGCACATCCAAACCTCAAATCAGTAAATCCAGGGCGACCATGTAAGTGATTGTGTTAGATCTTGTACATCGTATCATAGAAGGAGCAGTTTAACAAGTTTAATTTTAATTAGATTAATAATTATCCGTTTTCACCGAAAAAAAATATCAAAAACAAAGAAACATTTGGACGGCATTCGGCTCTAAATTAACGTTATATCAGTGTCCATGAATGATAGATATGTAGGCATTACTCAAATTAATTACAACACTTGAGAACACGCATGTGATGCATTCAAAGCTTATTATTCTAAACGAATGGGCGTAAAATATTTAAAGAACCTGTATGAGTGGCAAAAGTGTTAATCTTATATAAACAATGCCGGTTTAAAAGATATGTTGTTAATACTTATCTACTATTTAAGTACTAATTATATATACCAAAGGAAATAGATATCTGTTGACAAACAGGCGTACATTCAAAAATATCAATGGCTTTTTATTAAAAATTTCGTTCAACATAAGTCGTTTATGTGTTCATTATCAATTTCTTTACAGAAATCACCAAAACGACAGATGTTTCGACTGTTAATATCAGTTCACCAATTCTTAAGTCTTTGCTTAGTTCTTTCATCGTTGAAATACCAGAAGATCCAGAGAAATTGTCATTTACGGCGGAATGTCTTGGAGTGTCGAAAATAAATGAATTTGTTGATGAAATAAGATCTCTTTCGAGAGGTGTTGTACTATTAAATGATTTGACGGAAGATCAAAAACCAGGAACTGTATGCATCTTTGAAGTTGTTGTGAAGAATGTACAAAACCAAGTAGTAGTGGAGGAAAAGGTATATTAATATTTTTTGAGTGTAAATATATCAATAGCATACGTTAGGAGTAAACACATTAGTTGCGATGAACTGTTTACACGTCTATTTAAAAAAAGAAACTCATGATTATGTGGTGTTAGCGGTAACATAATCAAAATATATTTTTTGTTTTGTATTGAATTTTAGAATCCAGAAAAGATGCCTGTTTTTTTCCAAAAAGAAAATAAGGCAATCGTTAAAGTTATCCTGATTAAAGGCATTTTCAATGATGTTTCTGAAACCAAGACAAAAGTGAACGAAAAGTACAAACGATACTTTCATTTAGGGACATTTTGTCTCCATCATGTGTCTGAGGATTACGATAACGTTGCCAAAGTAACTGCACATCAGAAAATTGAGTCCTTTCAGCAACATGTTGAGTCAATAGGGAGAAGCATTCCTTTAAACGAAATTGAAAGTATTGTAAAAAATGCATTCAATCGTTCTTTATCAAAAGAAAAGATAACGCAGTCGTGTATGGATGCTGTACTCCAAGACACTGGAAACACAGCAAGCGATCCTTACTACTGTAACTCTAGTTTTAAGATTAACAGAGTCAAAAAAGAATTATTGGAAAAGACCATGGAATCAATAGGCACATATTTAGGGTCCGAAATTGCTGCTGAAATGCAACGGCCTATTTTCTTGGAATCAGAAAACAATTTTAACCTTCAAACATTCTTTTTACATGATTTATTTATAATTTTGAAATCGATACTGATTCAAACAATTTCTTATGTGTTTACGTCACTTTTTAACCAATTTATGAGTGTCCTTGGTGTTCGTATGTTCACAACAATAAATGTAAATTCCATGTCATGGAGGAAACATGTTGCATCTGAAATTTATGATGAGGTGAACAAAAAAAGAGATGAAGCTTTGAAAAATGCAACGTCATATCTCATGCAAAGATGCAAAGTAACAACAGGACATTTAAAAACCATTGCTGAACAACTGAATGATTTTCAAAGACGTTTAGACTTGATAAACGAAGACCCAAAATAAACCATGTAAGGTTTTTTTGTGATTGTTTTGCATTTCATAATACATATGGTATTATAGTACTTTCATGTATTTGTGATGAAATTGTGTATTCCAATGCATACCAAAATGATGAAACGAATGATGTAATTTGAATCGTAAATTGTCCAACAACTAAGTAGCATTTTTAAATATTTTTAGATGTTTATCCAAAGTGTTTACTCCTTTATTTAGATTAATTACACGATTGCAAAATAAGATGATACATTAACAACTTTTTCAAGTTTGGTATACCATATAAAATACCGATTGAAATCGGTTAACCATGTTAAAACCTCAAAACTAGAATTTCGTATTCTGTAGCATGTTCTTTATATGTATTGGCTATTTTTGCATGTAGATCTTCAGTAACAGTTTAAAATGAATACACTTTAAATGGGCGGATTAACCACAGTGGGGAAAGTCAGAATGGTTGGAATTATAGTGTAAGGATTATTCTTCTGATTCACTGTTCATATCGTCACCGAAGTTGTCCTTCAGAGTGATGTGATTTGGTTGGCGATATTGTGGAACAATATTTACACGTATAATCCTATTTGTAATTGCTTATCTTTTAGGCAGTAAAGAATGTGGGGGAATAAGCCGAGGCACAAACCGACTTAAGTCCATTTGAAAAACCAACAATTTTTTCTTTAAAATATTACTTTTGTTACATTTATTAAGCATACATGTATGTAATCATTTGCATTCAGTATTCCTAAAACCTTAAAAAACTGACTTCAAAGTTAATTGATATTAATACATAAAAAATGTATATGCTAATTGAAAAACAAAATGCTTATAAAATTGGATGTTCAGACTATGGGTTTTTTTAATAGAGTGAATCATCACATCATTCTTTAATAACGTATATTTATAAAACATGTAAATGTCCATCTCTTTCAATTTTCAAAAAATGTTACATGTACCAAGACCCACCTTTTGGTAAAAAGCATGTTTTCTTCCAACAATTCTCGATATATTCATCAAATGGCCAAGACCGAATTATGTTTGCGAAATACTAAATTAAGTTTGCTATTTAAATGGAATAAAACTTGTGTGTCCGTGGTGTAGCGGTTAACAAGGAGCTTTTGGTACTTAAGTATGTTGAAGTAGTTGTTTGATTCCAACATATAGTATTCAACACTTTTTTTTTTCATTTTTGTTTACTTTGTTTAAATTTAAAAAATCCTTTTACGTAAAAAAAATAAAAAATTGCGTTATATGAATAAAAGAACATGCACTTAATCATATTATAAACTGAATATATAAAGCTCTCCTAATAGCCAAAGACAAAAACAATTAATGTCAATGTTTTGAGACAACCGCACCCTTCGTCAGAACAAATGCAATAATTTACATGGATAAAAACAAAGAAAACAAAATCTAACACTTCAACTCTAATAAAAAAAACTACATGTACAAAAACAACAACTATATTTATTCAAAAAGTTTATGATCACAGTCTTAGAGAAAATATGGCAATGGGGTCGATCGCTGTAAAATAATTAATCAACTGCCAACTTTACGCTTGATTGAACTAATTAGCTAAGTAAAATTGACGTCCGGGTAACTAAAGGAAAACCTCCGTTGTTAACTCGCACGGCACTTTTCAATTCATTACTATGGATGTCTTATAGCCCAACATCAATTGATACATGTACCCATATAGTAATTTTATCAGATCTGTCAACTGCACCTCTTTCAGTTATTGCATTCTGTATACTCTGTCCCGAGTTTTTGCTCCCACGACTTTTCGCTCGATATTTCAATTATCAGAAATATCTTTGTGTTCAATCTTCGTACATCCACTATTATGAAAAATGTCCAAATTATCTGTTTTGAAACGCCCCCTCTACCGCTTCAGGTGTCAATACAAATCCCAAAATAGAAATTCTGCATCGCATCATCCATAAAATAGCCCGGATGATAACGTTGAAAAATTATGTAAGGTATTCCAAGTGAGTTCTGAATGGTTAAAAGATGTAAACATTTCCCGTTATAAATATCCGTAAGAAATTTGCTTTCGTTCTTATGAGCTTTCATGAGTGCAAAATGATAATTTGATAATGAATATATCTTGGATATTTTCCCTTTTAGTATCGATTTAAACAGCATTTCTTCAACAGGTATATGTATTTTATTAAAAACCACCAAAGACTGATGGAAGCAATTACTTGGAAAAGACTTAAGTTTCTTTAATTTTTAAAAAAATATTTTTTTTTTATTTTTCTTAATTTTTAATATTTATTTTTTTTCTTTTTAATCAAACTAATCGAACCCAGGCGCACATCATCACGGCTGACAAGACGAAGTACTTTGAAAATATTGATAAATTCAATGTAATGTATTCAGAACCATTATTTTTCAAGAAAATGTTATATAAGTACCTTGAAAATAGCCATATTTTAAATGGTACGAACAATTTGAATATTTTTTTGTAGTCGTATGCAGTTTTCCAGTAATATTTCAATTACTGATAGAGTTAACTCTATACTAAAATATTGAACAGCATGATTTATACCCGGTTTTCCGTGTACATGTATAGCTCAGGATTAGTGTCGAAAAAGTCTGACAATTCATATAAAAAACATGCTTATTTATTTAAATACAGGTACCAAACTACTTGTTATGCAAACTAACATGTCGTTGGTTATAAAATAAATGATAATCAATAAAATGTTGTTCGGAATAACTATAAAGAAAATTATTTCATGCAGGAAACGTTTTTGCGTCTCAAAAAGTTCCTCTCTTTTGACATGGCGACTTTGATAAGAGATGTTTAAAGGCCGCCGGTGGTTTGTATTGAGGATCATATATAAGTATTTTGAATCATATAGCTACTACAAACACAAGAATGTTTTTCAATTCCGTAACCAATAGCTTCACTGTCCAAAGCACTTTTTCTGAATGGTTTATAATACATGTATAATCTTAATATAGGCCAGTAAGGGTGAATTGATACGAAAACTAACTAAAGTGAATATTTGTTTCATACATACAGTCATTTTATGCACCTCTTTTACATTTGTATGCTATACCATGGTATGCGATTTTAATGATATGCTATGCGATTTCAAACCAATGCTGTGAGATTTTTATCCTGTGCTTTGAGAAATTGAAAATAAGGGCTTTATGATATGATATGCTTAGCTATGCCATAGTATGCTATGAAACTGAAACTTAAACGCCTCTGTACACAGAAGAGTTCCAAACATTTCAAAGTCAAATGATTAGACGCTAACGTTTAACACTATTTTGTAATGTAAATATTTATTCTTTAAAATAAAAACATTTAAATCCAAGTTAAAATCATGTTGTGTACTATGCTATGATATGCTATGACGAATGAAAATTTATGAGATTGTATGCTATGGTATGAGATTACAGTGCTATGCAATGATATTTCAATGAATGTTTTGCTATGATGTATGTTGTAAAATATATACTTAAAACTGATTGACATGTAAAATATAACCAGGTAAAACTAAACATGAATAATTTCTATTTCAGCTTCAATAGTTTTCCAATCTCAAAAACAGTAGATATGGTAATAAATGTTTAAAAATGTATAGATAATATCAGCAGTCAGCGGCTAACTTCTATTGCATTTATCTTTATCTTTGTTTCTTCCTTCTAAAGAAGATACGGGTAAACCATGCTCAAACTTACCTAACTCTAAAGAATCAGTCCAAAACTAGCGCAGTTTTTTGTGCACATTAAATACATAATTTTTTTAATGGGTGGCACTGTAGCTCGTCCATTCGAATTTTTTCAGACCGGGAGCTACAGACCTGCAGCTAAATTCAACAATGAAAAAAAACACACAAGCAAAATTACAAAAGCATTTCAAGTACCTATTGACAAGATTTTTGCTTACGTGAAATTTATTTGATGTCAAAAATAAAAATATTGAGAAATGGTGTCTCCAAATATTCTAACCATATTTCAGTATCTTTGAATCGCGTACAATACAAATATATTACATATTACAAACTGTTCATAATTATACTGACTTACAAATGAAAAAAAAATAATTATACGTTAAAAATATCCGATGGTTTATGCAATATATAAGGTTTGGAGGTATAACACCCCGCATGTACTAAAAAAAAACACTGCAACATTATGCAGTATTAAAACTGCGTTGTTACATCATTTATATATTGAAATAACGAACTCATTTTTTTGGGCAAAGTATAAACAATCCTTTTCATATTTTGTAACATATACATTGACCCTGTATGTAGTGTTAAGGGAATTGCCTGGTGATAAAAGTGTAAGCATTATAAACGCACGCAACATTTTCTCTGCGAATATTACAAAGGAAGGTAGTGTTATGTTCTCTTCAACCATGTCACGCGCATGTTTACTTCAAACCGGACGAAGATACAGATGTTTCCTTAAGATGGATACTTACCCTATTGTCATTACCCCCCCCCCCCCCCCCCAGCAGTGCTTAGCCTTACGTCTGAGTTTTAACCTCATCTAATGCACTTCTCTTTAAAAAATATTGAAAACTGGATTGAGTGGCAAGTCTATCTTAATTACACTGGGTCCTGGTTATGTGATATACCAAAAACGTTTCAGCAAAATGTAACCGTGAGTAAAAATAGTCATTGTTTTTCCTAACATCTAAATTAAAACAGATAATCAAAGTGGTTTTTGATTCTCGTTTTATTAAAATTGTGCCTCGAGAAAACACGCAGTACAATGGCAAATACGTATATTTTTATTGCTGCATCGATTTTGTTCTTCATTAGATTAATTGGAAATTCTATCACTGTCTGTTTTGTTGCTCTATCCAAACGGCTGCACACTCCAACATACGTCCTGATTGGATGCCTAACAGTGTCTGACGTACTCGCCTCCGTGACGCGATATGTTCAGATATTTGCAAAATTTATTTTTAAAGAATATTCACATGCTCGTATATATGGGATATTCACCCTAATATTTCTTCACTCGGCATTTTTCCATATGGTGTTAGTATCATATGTACGTTTTCTTTTCATTACAGATCCTCTCCACAGTTTGAAACTGACCTGTAAACGAATTTTGTGTATGTCTTTTGCCGTTTGGTTAGGCTCTGTTGTCGTTTCCATCGGATACGGAACAGTTAAAGTGCTAAAATTATTGAACATAATTTCTTTCGAAACAGAAGAGTTTGCTGAGGTTGGGTTTGGCTTGTATATGAGTGGATTACAATTTTTTTTGGTAATAATTTATAATGTTCGAAAGTTGTATTATCTGTTCAACCAAACAGCTTTGGTATGACGAAGCAAAATAGCAAATTCAATGTATCTGATGTTTTGGATTATCATTGTAATATCTCTCCTTAGCACAATCTATCCTTTAATTTACACGATTAACTATGCATTGTTAAATAGTTCACTTTTTGACAGAAGCTTAGACTTAGTTTATGATATGTTTTCTTTTTCATTGCTTGTTAATAGTTGTTTGAATCCTTTGATATATTTCATGTTTTCACCTCCTGTCTTAAGACTTCTCTCCCGATTAAGAAAACGTTGTAATCATGGCACAGATCCACGCATAAGCAATCCTAGGTCGTGTCCACAAGTGGAATCGCATGGTAAACCAGTCTTCCTTTACAATTTGATGTAATTTCTTGCTTTTGAGATTTCCGTAATCAAATAAAATCGTTTTTGTTCTACATTAAGACTGGTGATATTTTAAGATTGTTAAATTTTGTGTCTGCCGATTTTATAGCTGGTAAGGTATGTAGCTCCATGTCTGCAAAATATGTAATGAACGACATTTGAACTACTTTTGTTTCGTGTTTAAATGTTGCAATTAGACGTACTTCAAATCACGCTAATTTTGACTGTTTAAGCTTATTTTTACGCGTAAATTGCAACGTCTAAACACGTATAGAATTGTAGTTCCGTCCTTTTTTTAAGACCGGAGCTATAAATCTATAACTAGCAATTTTATATCCTTTGCAATATCGAACAATATATTTATTTTATTACAAATCGTTTATATAACAATAATTTTAACTTTTAGTTTGAAAAAAGGGTAATTACAGAGTTTAATTGCGTATTTTTAAACCGCAATGTATCACTCTGTGTAAATTGTTATTGTAATTTCATGTATTAATTCTTTTTAGTCATTCACGTTTTAATTGTCATTTATAAATATAAAAACAAGTTTTCTTTGTACATTTACCTCATATGTTTATAATCTTAAGCATAAAAAAAGATACAGTTTATAAATGAACATCTTTTTTTTCTTATAGCAATAACGGTCAACATATTGTAGTTATAACATGATATATCAGTGTTTGATAAACCCCCACAGTCATGCAGTTAACAGAGAGCACAGAAAGATGTACAACCGAGAATTTAGGTAATTTGCACTAAAACTTGTAAATAACAATCTGATCTAAGATAAAATAAATCTAAATACAATATCTATAACGGATTTCGAATCCCAGATCTTTAGATTTGCCTATCCAATAGCTATTCATTCGCTACTTTTGACAGGTTTGCGCTCACACTTAAATAGACTTTCAATTGAATGAATGTGATGTGATGCAATACAATGCACACCCGCATGATTAAGATCCACCGTGTTTATCAATTAAACGATATACTTGATTAGGGTGCACGGTGTATGGGTATACCTTTCATGACTGGTTGACACGACATAATTTTTGATCACGAGAAATAAGTGCTGCTTGTTAACAGTGTGGCCGGATGCCGTTGACTAAGAAATAAAGCCGCGACGTCAAAGTATTGTCGCAACGAGCTTGTTTTAAGATGTTAGAAGGCAACCATGACTTTTATGTAAACAACGTACTATTGCATATTCTCCTTTTATTTTTAACAAAATGGGTTAAAAAAATCAATTGATTGTTGTTAATTTAGGGAACACAGAAACGGAAAAAAAACAAAGGCCAATCATGTAAGAAGAAACAGAGTGACAAAAATATAAACAAAACTAGAGCTGAGCTCGTTACAAGCAACGAGGAGGCCTCCGTTACAGTTTCAAGTCAAGAAAGGATTGTCAATCAGACTTAATAACACCAGCCCCTTTCTCCTTGTCAAGATCAGATAGGTATCAATAGGTGGTCATCTTTACACGACCTTACCTTCTGATCAATGAGGGCTATGGAAAATCATTTGGAACTCTTCAAAAATTGATAGACAAATTAATCCATAGTAGTTTTCTATGTAACCTACAACTGCAGAGTATTGAAGAGTTACATCTCTCATAAAACAGATAAAAACATGTACGAGAAAAGTTGGGGGTACAGTGTATATTTAGATTGTTTGCAAATGTAGAGGTCATGGAAAGAAGACCTCCTATCGATACCTATCAGACCGTTACGAGTGTAAATGGACGCTTTATCAGACGAAGAAATAACATTTTGTACGAAAAGAAAATGCTTGGCAATGCAACTCCTAAAGCACTTACGTACACTCACTGGTTGAATAATATCATTCATTTTGGTTTAAGAGGAGTGAAGAACATTACAATTTAGGATGGGGGACATCAAATTTAAAAAAAAAATCAGTTACTCTAGCATAAAATCAAGAACAAAGGAAAACATTGTGGACATTTGCAAAATTAAACCCAAAATGTTTTAGACTCGGAATGCAAAAGATCCGATTGATCTCTAAAAACTGTATGCAACAAAAATACATCTAGGCTATTCGTCAGATGAGGACCCTTTCTTGCTATCAAAAAGAATCATCTCTTCAGCTGACTCCCGTAGCGATATAGGATTTATGAAATGAAAAGTTGGAGAGAAAAAAACCTAGCTTCGTTTATGAAAGAGATGGCTACATCAGCTAAATTTAATAGCCAAACGCTTACAAACTCCAGCGCAAAAAAAGGATCTCGTTCAGAAAATCCGTAATGAAAATGTTACACAAACTGACATTATGCAAATAAGCGGACATAAAAATGTACAGCCGGATTTAAATAGCCAAAAAATGACTAAACTCTACAGGTGGTAATTTTTTCATAAATAATTAGAAATCACAGTCCAAGCAATATACACATCTCTAACATATGTGCTATTGATCTGCAAAACATTAACATGCTATCTTAAAAACTGTAGGAAGAGTTATTCGTACAATACGGGTACCCTATATGAAAAATTTAGCCAAAGATGACTACGTTCAACAGCTGGTATTTTAAACAAAAACATGAATTATCAAAAATCAAAATCCTAGCAATATGAACCGCTTTAATGTATGTACAATAGAATTGCAAGAACAACGTCATATCGGGAAAACTATAGGAGGTTTTATTCGATGTGTTTGTGATTGTACCCTCCGCCAAAAGGGTGAATGAGGCGTATTACTATCATAAAAACTAAGGGTCTAGACGTTATAAAAACGTCGATATAACTAAATGTCTGCAGCTTATATTAACAACGTATAAATAATTATAACTTTAATGTAAAAAAGAAACATTGCCCTTATTTTTATACATACACATTTTAGAGTGTATATTAAAATATCAGAATACTTTCTTAAAAAAAAATAAGGCGTCGTTATTTAGGATGACAATGCATGTGTTAACGAACCTTTTGGACAACCCTTGTACATCTTAAAACACGATCGCATGGATTTCATCCGAACTTGAAAATAATGCAAGGAGTGAATGCCGAGGAGTTTTAAAACACATTACCTCGAAATTTATGATAATCTGGAAAAAAAAGAATTAATGTATTTGTTTAAAATACAAACATGACTCTATAAGAATAACTCTTGCATGCTATCTGAAATCAATATATTAATTTCCGATCTGTAAATATAAAACATAAAATTGATACGGCATAACAGTGCAGATATTTACTGGAGTGGTTTCGATACTTTAATTGGAATATGCTGCTGTTGGTTTCAAGGATTTTTTTTGGTAAATTTAATTAATGCTTGATTAAGTAAATCAAAGTATGCACAATATAGTTAGCTTGATTGTTGAAAACGACTTCATTAATATAATATTTTTACAGACTAAATAAAAACATTGAGTAATTGAATATGAACTAAATGTATACGCAATTTAAAACATATTTACATTGATAACTCTTACAAGATATTTATGAGAGGGTCAGGTATCTTACATCCACACTAAGAGTTGATATTATATATGATTTTAAAGAAAAGCCCAAGATAATATATTGCAGCATTTCTAATAAGAGAATGACCTAAGGTTTCAGTGTAAACAATGTATTTTGCCTTTAAAGTACAAACTCGTGTTATTTAATTTTAGAACGTATTGTCAATTAACAATTGTTACTTCCATACTTATGTCTACTCGATATATATACCAGTGAACTTGAAATAAAAGAAACATATAGTCTGCGTCATCTGTTTTGTATATTTGGATATTTTACTTCCAAGGGACATTGGCATTAACCTAACAACAGAACTGTATGTTAGAGATGATTACTCCAATATTCTATAGTCAGCTTTCCTAAGTTTTTGTTCATTTAAATATTGGTTTGATCAATGTTTTGATTTAAACTAAGTGATTTTTTTTTTGGGGGGGGGGGGGGGGCAGAGACGTGCAAATTGGCAAGTCTTTGTTGAAAAGACTGCTCTTTGCATACAACCTAGAGATATGTCCTGCTATTTCATGTGGGATAACCAATGAAAGAGCGGTAATTGACAGCTACATACTCTTAAGGGCATCTCTTGTAGAGACGGGTAGATTCAGATTAATGAATTAATGTACATTGTATTAGAAGTTCTTCCAGTCAAATGTACTTGCAGTAATTTTTATGGAATACTATATATACAATATTTTTTATGATAAGCTGATGTGGACTAGAAGTCAAGTTGTCCATTTTTAGTTCAAAAATTTAAAATTATACTCTGTCTTTAATTCTCTTAAAAATGTTTTACTAATTTTAGACTAATTAAGGCTCTGGACCATAAGTAATGTGATCTGCTCCAGAGAAAAAAATATGAACTTCTTTGAAAAATATGGTATGTGATTATAATCCATGTAATACATAATGTAATCATTATTCGAAATTTTGCAGGGGTTTGGCTACACGAGTCTGGAGCCATAGGGGCTTTTTCTGATGGTATAGCCTCCCATTAATACCATTGTTCAGGACATACCAGTATACATAAGTGGCGATATATCTAGAAGCTAAGATAATTGAAGTAATGTTCCCTTACTCGGCTAAAGACATGAAGATAAAAGACGCAGTTGAAACAGAAATCTCTCACCAAAACTGTTTACATAGCTAGCAAAAATCGTAACCATGACTGCCGCATCTATACAAAATGAAAAATAAACTGCTGACATAAAATAAGTATTAAATAATAATTTCATAGAGATCATCATGGAAAAACCTATTTAATGTTTCGCTTTTAATATGACAACAACTATCAAATGTTCTAAGCAATATCTCTGAGCAAAGGTGCTTGACGGTTTACCAAACATGCACTCAGCTGCATTATCTTTGTAGACAGTGGACGGTATGTTCATATTGAGAGAGTGAATGATTCAAGAACTACCAAATTTTGAATCACATACCAGTGAGCTTTACTGACCAATTTTTGTATGGTGTCCGTCCGTCTGTCTGTCTGTATTTATTTTTACATTTTCTACTTCTTCTCTATTACAACTTAGCCGATTGCAACCGCACTTAACAAAAATCATCATAATTTGAAGGGGGTTCAAGATAGTTAAAATAAAGGCCTCACACTTCTTAAATGTAATGTGGCAACTAGAGGGGGGTAGTACTAATAAAGAGAGAAAACTTTTAAACATCTTCTTAGAAACCGGTCTGTCAGAACAGCTGAAACTAATGTGAAAGCATCATGTATCAAGACTTACAATAAAAAAAAGATACATGATTCCTAAGGTAACATGCACATACATATCCTAAATGGCTAAAACATTTCACGAATTTCATCACATCGGTTTAGGATAACTTGAACTTACAATTATTTCTTTTTTGTACCCAATTTACATGAAGGGTCAACATTTTTTTTATTCTAACAGGACATAATTATGCTGTTACATATATGTTATGTTATTATGTGTATAGGTCAAAATAAATTGGTTTTTAACAAAGCATCATAATGACCGCCATTTTCTTTTCCTTGTTTAACTATTTTGTTTTAAATATTTTATTCTATATGATAAATTGAATTGGATTAAGCAGCAGGCACAACCTATTTTAGCCCTCTCTCTACAACAAGGTCAAAACGAACACAGTGGAATATTTAAATGATCAATATTGATAATAAAACACATAAAAAGAAGTGATACAGATCTATAAAAAAGTGAAAGAGAAAAAAGACAACAGTATGGTACCGGTTTGAAAAGAAAAGATAAGACGAGATTCAGTTTTCATAATTATAAAAGAGTTTTGTTGCTGCAATAGAAGTATCTACTGCTTTTAATATTTGAACATTTCACTTAAAGAAAATAAAGACACGACAGTTAGAATATCTTTCTTTCGGTATACAAAAAGATACCCTCGAAAAATGAAATACAATTAAAATGAAGAACACTGCAACCTAATCATTACAAAGTATTAGATTTTGGCCAATATTAAAAAAATATATATCTCAATCCAATTTTCTTTTATAATTTTATTTAGATATATCCATATTCGATTAATTCAACAATGAAAAACAAATGGTATAACACTAAAACATTCCAAGTACTTATTGAAATTCTTCTGCTTGCGTGAAGTTATTTGATGTCAATAATCAATAATTTGAGGTACAGTACCGATCAGACCCAACCCAACACGCAATTCAAAACTATTGAAAGATGCTTAAAAAATTTAAAGACACCATACAGTACCGATCAGAGGCAACATAACACCAAAGTTAACCCTAACTGAACCCCGGGTTTACTTTATGGGTTTACTTTTTGAAAATTTGAGTCCAATCGGGGTTTACTTTAGGTTACTTGAGAATTGCTTTGGAGTCAACTGTACGCATGGAAGTGTGAAGCAGACCCGTCTTTTATCTTACCATCCTACTGCCCCTTGTATATTCTGAATACACATGAAGCATCTGCTTTCAGGGTATACTTCTGATGGGGATTTAGTCTCTGTGTCCACTCTTTAATTTTTTAAACATCTTTCAATATTTTTGAATTGCGTACTAAACAAATTATTACACAATAAAAGAGATAAAACCAACAAAAATTATCAATCATTATGATGACTATCAAATTAATAATTCTACTATACAGTAAAAATGTCAAATGTTTATGCAATATTAAAGCTGCTTTGTTACATTATTAAAAAAAGAAGAAGAAGGGTAATCCATTTTTTTTTTCTTTCATGATTGTTTCTTATTTTGGCAAAGTATAACCGATCATTTATGTACTTTGTAGCGTATACGTTGACCTCAAACGTGTATTTAGTGTACTGGGAATTGCCTGATAACAGCATGTTAGATAATGTAAGCTTTATATATATATATATATATATATATATATATATATATATATATATATATATATATATATATATATATATATATATATATATATATATACTCATACATTTCTCTCTGTGAAGACTACATTGTAAAGAAACAATGTTAGATTCTCTTCAATCATGTCACGTGACATACGTGTTATCTTTAAACCGGATGGCGATAAAAATAATGCATAAAAAGACACTAACCCCACTGTCATCACCAACAAAACCCATATCCTCTTAGCAGTACGCATCCTTATGTCTAAGTATTAACTTTATATAAGTGCACTACTCTTTAAAGATTCTCATTTAGAACTTGGTTGAGTGGCAAGAAAATTTTGATGACGTTGGGTCCTGGTCATACAAATTGAAGAAAATAGTTTTAGCAGTAAGTCGAATATTCATTAATTTTCTATCACTTTGTTTAAATTTACAATAGATGTTCAATGTGTAATTTTTTTTTTGGTCAGACGTTAAAGAGATGAAATGTTATTTTCCTTCCGTTATCATTCGTATTTACATTTGAATGTGCGTTTATGATATAACTATTTGTTAATCTTAATTTACAGACGACATAGGAAACTTATACACTTATACTAGCAGCATTGCGGAAAAAGTTTGATATTCATTTAGTAAAATTGTGTATTGGGACAACACGCAGTTCAAGGGTATATATGTATGTTGTTATTGCTGCATCAGTTTTGTTCTGCATTGGATTAATTGGAAATTCTATCACTGTGTGTTTTGTTGCTGTGTCAAAACAACTTCACACTCCGACATACGTCACAGTTGGATGCTTAGCAGTGTCTGACGTACTCGTCTTTGTGACGCAATATGTTCGTTTTCTACCAGGTCTTTTTGGTTTTTTAAGAAAGATGACACAAGAAATTTGATGTATGCAATATTTACTCTTTATATGTATTCATTTGGCATATTTCCATATGGTATAAATATCATATGTACGTTTTGTTTGCATTGCAAATCCTCTCCGCAGTTTGACTCTGACTTGTAAACGAATTTTGTTGATGTCTTTTGCCGTTTGGATAAGCTCTGCTGTCGTCTCCATCGCATACGGAATTAGTAAAGTGTTATTTCTAATGGGCATAGTATCTTTCGAAACAGTTGTTTTTACTAAGTTGGTGTTTGGCTTGTATATTAGTGGATTGCCATTTATTATTGTAGTTGTATTTAATGTTCGAAAGCTGTATTATCTGTATAACCAAACAGCTTTGGTTCGATGAAACAAAATAGCAAATTCTATGTCGTTGATGTTTTGGATTATTATCGTGATTTTTCTCCTAAGCACAATATATCCTTTGTTTTACGACATCGACTATGCAGTGTTAAAAGACAGGTCACTTTTAAATAGAAGCTTACACTTAGTTCATAAAATGTATTTCTTTGCATTGCTTGTTAATAGTTGTTTAAATCCATTGGTATATTTCATGTTTCATCCCCTGTTTTGAGACTTCTATCCCAATTAAGAAAATGTTGTAAGCATGGCACATATCCATGTACAAGCAATCTTATTTCGGGTCCGTAAGTGAATAAGGTACCATTTAATATCACTTCTCCCCGGTAATTGTGATTTCCGTCATCAAATACAATCGTTTTTGTTCTACGAAATGCCGGTAATATAATAAAATTGTTTGAATATGGGTCTGCCAATTTTATATCTGACTTGAAGTAGTTCTCCATCTGCAACAATTCATGATGAACGACCGGGGATCTAGTTTCGTACGTGTTAAAAAGTTGCAATTTACAACGCACTAAAACTAAACATTCGGCTAATTATTGACTGATAAAGCTTATTTAAATTCCAACTTTTTAACACGTACGGAATCGTAGTTTCAACGTCGTGCATCAATTATTTAGACCAGGAGCTACCGACCTGCAGCTAGAAGTTTTATAGATTAAACAATATATCACAATATATATTTTATTATTGATAATCTATATAACATTAATTTTAACTTAAGCTTGTAGGAAAAAAAATAATGATGGAGTCCAATTGCATATTTTTTAACTGCAAAATATGATTGTGTGTAGTTTGTAAATGTAATTGCATATGTTTAAGTTTATTTTTTTAAAGTCAGTCACGTTTAAATCTGTCATTTTTAAAATACGAGAACAAGTCTTCTTTTGTATATTTACCTGAAATGCTTAAAATCTTGAGTACTCATTAAAGATAAAGTTTATAAACGAATATCTTATTTTGATAACGGTCAGCATACTGTAGTTATAATAAGATTTATCAGTGTTCTATAAGCCCCATAGTCATTCAATTAACAGAGAGCACAGGAAGATGAAAAGTAAACAAAGAGGATATAGATAATTTGCACTAAAACTTGTAAAATCGATTTTTGATCTTAGTCAAAAGAATATAAAATACAACGTCTGTAACGGGTTTCCAACCTGAGATCTTTAGATTTGCCTATCCATTACGCTATCCGTTTTAAGAAGTATGCGATCAAAATTCTTTAGGCAATCAACAGACTGAATGTGATATGTTGCAATACAATACACACCCGCATGGTTTAGATCCACCGTGTGTTTCCTGAAAAGATATACTTGATTGGGGTGCGCGGTGTATGGGTATACGTTTCATGACTGGTTGACTTTTTTGGATCTAGAGAAATAAATTCTGCTTGTTAACAATGTATAACCCGATTCCGTTGACTAAGAAATAAGCCCGCACGGTCAGAGTCTAGTCGCAACCAGCTAATTTAAGATGTTAAAAGGCGGCCATGACTTTTATGTTAACAACTTATTATTGCACATTCTCCTTTTATTTTTAACAGAATTTGGTCAAAAGATCGATTGATTGTTGTAATTTTGGGGATTACAGGAACTGAAAATGAATTAAGGTCAGTTATGTAGGAAGAATCGGAATGACAAAATATATAAACAAAATTAAAATGAAATTGATGTCGATAAAAGAATTATCTCTCTTAGAACTTCAAGCTCTACCGTCACAGGCTGCTTATAAAATGCAAACACAGATTTTAGGTGCGAGTAATCAAAGCGTCAAAAGTTCGTTTCTCGGGATGATGCTTTAATGCCACCGGAGTTGATAATTAATTCTAATTTTTCTTCAGTTGTCTTCAATATTATTGTTTATTTCGTTTTAAAAAATTGCAGACATTTAGATTCAGGTACAAGGAACAATTCTGTAGTGTTGAAGAATTTTACAGGCAATATTTGGTTTTTTTTCAGATGCGCAGTCTAAAACGCGGTTTTGACAAAGCAGTAATAGTCAGGTCCAGTACAATCACTAGATTTAGCTACGTAGCTTGAATTACGTACATAGCTTTAATTACCTACCTGAAGTAGGTTTATTTAGCTACCTTTATGCAATTTCGCATTTTATGTAAAACAGACAAAAAGTCGCAAGAAACTGTCAATCTATATTTGTACTGTGTAGTTTTATAAAAGCAACTCAGAGCAAAAATAGTTAAAACATCGCTGCTTTTCTATTGTTTGAATAAATGTATGACACCTTGTGTGCTGCACCTTAGTGATTTTTAGTACAAATGCCTATTGAAGACAAAAGTATGATTGAGTACCTAAATAAACCAACTAAAGGTAGGTAAATAAAGCTATGTAGGTAAATCAAACTACATAGCTTAATCTAGTGTTTGTACTGGACCTGATAATTTAATAGCCTTGGTTTGGGTATAAATAGCAGCCTAACTGTGAAGTGGTGGGATATTTGAATTTTTGGCCACATTAAGATAACATAAGTTAAATTTAAATATCTCGCAAAAAGTTAACTATCTCGCAACTGGCTTATCTTTAGACGAATGCAATAGCAGCAAAGCAACTGACCCACAATCTTAGAAACTGAAATTTGATTTGTTTGTTTTAATTTAGTTTTAGCTCACCTGAGCTGAAATCTCAAGTGAGCTTTTCTGATCACATTTTGTCTGTCGTCCGTCTGTTCGTAAAACTTTTCACATTTTCAACATCTTCTCCAGAACCACTGGGTCAAATTCAACCAAATTTGACATAAAGCACCGCTAGGCAAAGGGGATTCAAAGTTGTGGAAACTAAGGATCACGCCCTTTTTCAAGAGGGAGATAAATAGAAATTATTGAATATTTTTCAGAAATTTTCAAAATTTTTCTCAAGTGGTTGAGGAAAGCTGAAACTTATGTGAAAGTATCCTCAGGTAGTTTAGATTCAGAGTTGTGAAAATCATGACCCCAGGAGGTAGGATGGGGTCACAAAGGGGGGGGGGTAATTTTTACATAGGAATATATAGAGTAAATATTTAAAACTATTTTTCTCAGAAGCTAATCAGCGAGGAAAGATGAAACCTGTGTGGAAGCATCCTCATGTATGGTAAATTCAAGTTTGTTCAAACCCTGATCCCCGGGTGTAGGCTGGACCACAATCGGGGTGGGGGTCGAAATTTACATTGGAATATATTGTGCAATTTTTAAAAAAAATTCTCAGAAACAAATCAACCAGGAAAGCCGAAACTTGTGTGAAAAGCATCCTCAAGTAATGTAGATTCAAAGTTGTGAAAATCATAACCCTCAGGGGTAGAGTGGGGCTACAATGGGGGAGGGGGTCAAATGTTTACATAGGAATATATAGAATAAATCTTTAAAAATCTTCTTCTCAGAAGCTAATCAGACAGAAAAGATTAAACTGGTGTGGAAGCATCCGAATGTAGGATAGATTCAAGGTTACTCAAATCCTGATCCCCGGGGGTAGGGTGGGGCCAAAATAGGAGTGGGGGGTCGAAATTTACATTGGATTATATAGTGTTAATCTTTAAAAATCTTCTGAGAAACTTATCAGCCAGAAAAGCTGAAACCTGAAGGAAAGCATCCTCAGGTAGTGTACATTTAAAGTTGTGAAAATCATGACCCCCGGAGGTAGGGTGGCGTAACAATGAGGGGTCAAATTTTTGAAATAGGAATATGTAATGTAAATCTTTAAACATCTTCTTCTCAGAAGCTAATCAGCCAGGAAAGCTGAAACTTGTGTGGATCCTCATATACGGTAGATTCAAGTTGGTTCAAACCATGATCCTCTGGGGTAGTATAAGGCCACAATGGTGGTTGAATTTTTACATAGGAATATAAAAAGTAAATATTTAGAAATATTATTCTGAGATCCTAATCCGCCAGTAAAGATAAAACTTGTTCGGAAGCATCCTCATGTAGTGTAGATTCAAGTTTGTATAAGTCGTCATCTTGGGAATAGGGTGCAGCCACAATGGGGGCCGAATTTTACACGGGAATATATAAAGTAAATCTTTAAAATTGTTCCTCTCAGAAACCAATCAGCCAGGAAATCTTAAACTTTTTGGAAGCATCCTCAGGTAAAGTAGATTCATATTTGTTTAAACCATAATCCGGGCGAAAAGTGTAGGACGAGTTCATAATGCATCGCGGGCAGATACTTTAGATCGGACATCTTTCGTTCATACAATAAAGTTAATAAATAAAGTGGATCAATTTAATTCAATTTTAGAGAACTTTTCAGAACCGAACGGGGTGCCCAGGAACGCGGTTTGACAAATTAACGTCATAGCGGAAAGTGTAGGGCAAGTTAACCATTAGGCAGGTACTTTGGATATGACAACTTTAGTTTAGAATATGCAAATTAATATGCATAAACATGCAGTTTTTAATTTCATACATTTTTATACCACGACCGATTGATAGTAAACCTTATACATTATTTTGTTAACACTAAACAGATTGTGGCCTGCGTCTGCATATGAAAAAATGATTCATTAATGTATGCATTAAAATGGGGGGGGGGGGGGGGAGAGTGATCCCATCCCCTCCCAAATATTTTTTTTCAAAAGTCATTTATCTGAAATTCTTACTTGGGACAGTGATAACATTATAATAAAATTTAACCTAAAGAACAACATTTAGAGATACGACACACTAAATACTCACTCCCTGGATTAAAATAAGATGAAAAGGTTTAGTTGTTAATTTCTTCCAGTCAGTTGCAACAAAAGAATGAAGATCATGTGTATCATCCATTTCAGTTTCGATTTTCCAACTCTGCCCGCTCCTCTAAATGTCCAGCCATGCATTTTTTTTATATTTCAGTTTAAAAGAATAGGTTAAGAAAGCAATTAAGAAAACTTCGGACACGGTATTTACAAAAAAGACCAAAAGTATGGTTTAACATATTGGGCATTGCATCATATTAATGTGTAAACTGTTAATTTCTGCGCTTGGGCGAGATATCATTTAGTTTATCATATTTTGAGCCTGAAGTTACGGTAATTCCCGCACGCCGGGGATGTTATTTGGACATTTTATGAATAGTTAATCTTTTTAAGAGGGATGAATGGCCGTTGCCATTTTTCATTTAATTAATCTCCTTAAAATAAAGAACTTTATGTAAAGATGAAAGGAAAATACCAAAAATTTAATGGTGAAATATTTGATATTTTTTGTACAATAAATTATTGCTTAGGACCAAAAATAATTTCTTTTAAAATTTGTAGGCGGATATGATGGTTAATTTGTCGACCATCCAGCCTTTTTAAATTGTTCTGTTCACATTATCTTCTTTTTTTTCGAAGGCAAGTAGATTCGTTTTCGAAAGTGTGTGGGGGGGTTGGGGGGGGTTCAGATGATCTCAAAATGCGAAACATGATGCACGGTTTATCATATTTAAAGAATTGATAAATATTTTTGTTGAGTGATTTTGAGTTTTAATAATGTTTTGATGTGTCTCTACCTTTGCGACACCATACATTTGTGTAAATACGTTGTATGCTTGTTTAAACTTCAATATGTCTGACCATTATAAAATCATCACCATGTCATCCATTTCTTCAGCCGTCATTACAAACACGAGACACGTGGTCACAATCACAAGATTTGTTTTGCAAAATGTGCTACACTCTTGATGGCAAACAAGTTAATAGAATCCAAACGAGTATACTACAGAAATTAAACAAATATAAATTATAAATCTTTCTTATGATTTTCAAATTTCTATTTACAAGAGGATTTTTTTATGGTTTCGTCATTTTCGCTTGTGTAATATAAGTTGTAACCTTTTTGGCATCGGTCTTCTTCATATACCGGATTATAACCAGTAAGACACGTGACATTAACATAGGAGCAATGCAAATAATCAGAAATATGGCCACATGTTTTAAACCAATTCAAATCGACGTTTCCCTTTTTTAAATTCTGAAGGGAAACAGAACAGGACATTTGATTACGTTATGTGTGTTTTTCTCAATAAAAACCGTAGAAATGTACGGCGACATAATCAATCGGTGATAACCTAGGACTTGTGTGAATTCTTGAAAATGTAAAATTCACTTTATCTTCGGAATTGGTGTTCACAAATTTAGAGCATTAATAATTATAAGATTATGTAGAGATAAATAATATAACTTCTTATACTTGATATACATGTAGTATTAAAAAACAGCAGACAAGGTTACAAGTTAAAATAGTGTATGAACCGTTACCTATCAATATAGAAACAGAAAGATTAAAAATCATAAAACCCTGTTAAAATAAAAAGGTTCAATTGATTTTCTGTATTTCCTTTCAAATTAATATTTTATGTTTCAGTAGTATATTTCGATAAAATAAATTGAAAAGAAACTCCATATGAACAATCTGCAGTACCGTATTGTACTGTTTTTAATATTTAATTGAGAGATATCGATTGGTTAGATTCGCAGCGTAGTTTTCCGGTCTAGGGACCAATACAATTGCATCAAAGTACATTGTGCTCGATATCTAAATGACATCAATGTTTGTGTTTTCATTATATCGATGCACAAATAGAGATTTAAGTATTGCAAAAGTTTGTTTTGTGGGTTATACTGTTTCACATGTATTTGTTTGGAGGTTAAACCATTTATTTACATTTTTTTTTATCTATGACATATATACAAATGTACAGAATTTGGTATCTTAACTGGTAGCTGTTTAATTTGATAGGAGAGGGTATTAACGCCAGTTTCAACATACACATGCAAAAAAAAAAAAAAAAAAAAAAAAGCTGTCAATATTTCAAATGTATACAAAACCTAGAAAACCAAGAATTTCAGCATCAAAGGTAAATTTGATTAATTATGAAATTGAAATTCCAGTTTTAAATGCAGAATATTGATAATCATACAGCAAAAGGTTTGAAAAATACGTGAGATGAATTTTTATGTAAACAAAAGTAAGTTTACGTTGTTTTAAATACAAAGAAAAAATCAACAATTGATGGTTGTAATAGAATGATGTAAAATAATATCACTTTTTCTACAAGGTTTTAACAGTATCATTTGTTTATCAAATATTTATGTAGACGATTTTGCAATGTTCACTACCTGATAATATCGAATTTAACATTTCTGGGTTTTTTTCATACCTTGTATTCATGCCATTAGTAAATATAATTGTTGTTAATGAATAATGCATAATCTCTGGTTCCATTGCATCCGTTTACAGAAAAGGACACAATGAAAGATATTTAATTTCCAATAATGATAAAAAGTAGAAACTCTTGAAATATCTTTCGTATCGATTATTTCTTAATTATAATCCTTGTACATCCTACGTATGAACCATTTCATCCAGTGAACATGTATTTATAAAACAGCTTTCTTGATTGGTATAAATGTTTTCTGACGATGCATGGGGTATAACATTGGGGGGGGGGGGGGCTGTCAATATCATAACATGGCAACAAACATGCTGATGAGTCTGTACATTGACCGCAGGAATACAGCTAAAAATTTTGACCTCAGAAGTCAATGAAGTAGTCATAAAGAAAGACCATATGTTATATAAATAACATTTTAAAACACGTCGGTCGGAATCTTAAGTTAACTTTAAAATGTGTTCTGTTTTAAATAAAAACAGCAATTGGAAGTTTGCAATAAGATGACACTATACTTTGCATAAAACTTCAGAGTTATTTTTTTTTTGAAATGATATGTGTTTAGATGGTTTTTGCAATTTTAATTCCTACTATCTTTTAATTGTAGCATTTTGTAAGTGAAAAAAAGTTGAATCAATAGATTGAGAGTACAGATGTATTGAAAGTTGGACCAGATGTGTGTATATTAAATTTTATTAACAAGAATGACAAATTTTCCAATTTTAAACTTTTATAGCAAGCATTTACTGAGTTCTGATTTAGGATTGGACAATTAAACGACATATTTATTCACAATAATTAAATGTATTGCTTTAATTGTAAAACAAAATTCAAATATTCCTAAAAAGCTTGCTAACCGCTTTCCAGTACTTTCAGTTCTTTGATTATGCCTTGTATCAATGTTACCAAAATATTTTTTTTGGATGAGTTATTTGTTGGTTTATTAAATATTTCATTTTACATTGTTATACTTCATTGTTTAAAAGGAATCTATACAATGAAAGGTATTTAATTCCAACTGATAATAAAACGAAAACTGCAAAGAGAGTATCTGAAATCAATAGCATATGTGTGGTATTTAACATTTGATAAAGAGAAAATGCAGGAAAAGCTAGAGCAAAGCTCTTTGCAAAGCAACGAGTGGGTCTTCTGTTAATGTAATAAGTAAAAGTCGGCAGTTCGTGCTAAAAGCCGGATCCTGAAATCAATAACTATAAGGCGAACAAAAGACAAAAATCCGAATGATTCTTGGTACGACTAAACAAAGAACGAATTATTCTAAGTAAGAGTTAACAAAATCCCACTAGTCATTGGAACGAGTAAAAAAGTCCAACCGGTCCTTGGAAATCTGAGTAAGTCCTAGTACAACCCTAGAATTTATCGAATTGTTTCTGATACGAGTAAGTTTAGTTTAAAATTTTCACTATTTTCTTAACCAAGACCGCTGGAATAAAAATATTTGGAAATATCGATTTTTTAAAACCTCAATATCTTTTAAAACAGACTTCAGATTGGAATTAAGCATGAATAACTTTAAAACACTGTTTTTAAAATTGTTATAAAACTTTTTAAAATGATCAAGTTCCATGTACTTAGTTAAAAGATAAAACGCTCTATCCCCTTGAAACACCATATATGTAATATATGAGTAAGAGTAAGACTGTAGATAACCTCGATATGAACATTTTTGCTTCTTTAATTGATAAAAATGTTTGCTTTCTAAAGAGTTAAAATAATAAGACTTTAGAGCCTTTTTACCCTCTAATTAATGGGATCAGTCCTTCTCTCTTGATATTAAATGAAAGGTCTCATAAATATAAACATATTTTGTTCAACAAGTGTTGAGGAATCAATAATCGTTATAGAGATATCAGAAAATCGGATATCTCAGATTTGCGCATTTTTCAAATTATCAAATAAATAGGATCATCTACGCACATTCATTTTCTATCCCTGAAAGTTTCATGTTTCTATCACAATTAGTTTTAGAGAAGATATGTGGACAAAATGGTCACTAAAAATTCACTTAATCCTCAAAATCTCACACCGGAAGTGACGTCATCAGCCAAAAATTTACATTATAATTAGAAAGTTTGATGCTCTTTAATTCCTGTAAATTTCATGCAAATCAGTCAAGTAGTTCACGAGAAATAGCATAGGAAAAAAGTCAGGGAAAAAATAATAAACTAGAGCAAAGCTCATTGCATAGCAACGAGCGGGTCTTCCGTTAATGTCGAAAGTAAAGCTTAAAGTCCCTGTAAGAAGCAGAGTTCTTAAACCAATAACAAGAGTAATTAAAACAAAAAGATACACAGAAAAATCGATTAATTCTTGGTACGACTTTATGAAATCCGAATTATTGTAAGTACAAATTAACAAAAACCTTAACGATTTCAAGAACGACTTTACAAAAAAATCCGAATGTGTTCGCTTACAAATTATTGAATTATTTTAGGTACAAGTTAAATCAATTTTAAACTTAACACTATTTTCTGAACCCCGAATGCGGAATTAAAATTTCCGGAAAAATCAATATTTAGAAACGCTATTATCTCTGAAATGCTTGTTTTATCTAAAAACGGATTTCTTTTTTAAATTCAGCTCAAAAAGCTATTTTTGCTTATATAGTTAATCACAAATTATAGCTCAGGAAAGAGTTATTTTAGAAAGACTTTGTAGCCCTCCCGGCCCGCAATTTGAGGGGTCAGCCCCTTTTTCTTGATAACAAATGAAAGGTTTCTTAAATATAAACATAATTTGTTCAACACGTGCCCAACGGTTGTTGACGGTCCAAGAGATATCTGAACAACTGTGTTTTAGGGGCCGACCCTTAAACTTCTTACCGGGACCACCAATAAAAAAAGTGTTAGGTAGCATATTGTTCAGAACATTATTTTAAGATTTTTTTCTTCTTCATTTCGCCCCTGTAGTGCGGCATGAAGAAAGACCTTTGTTTTTTCCAATTAATTATATCATACCACATATACATATACATTTACATGTATATGTTTTAGTAATACTCTCCTTATTGACAAGAGTCCATTTGTTTCACAAAGTGATTTCCAAGTAGAATGGTATCAAATCTTTTAAAAGGTTAAGCTACTGAATTTCTGTTCTAAGTTAGAGGGAAAAAACAATTTTTATAGAATGAAACAAAAATACTTTTACGGACTCGTACTCATTACTAAGATGATGGAGCAACAAAGACATCATGTCTTCTGTTCTTGACTATTTCAGAAGTTTACAAACTCCCATTTTGACAAGCCAGATGTAAAAATAAAACATTTTGCTGGGTTTTAAGTCGATTAAGTTGCATTACAAACTCATACTAAACAGCTTCAATAAAAAAAAAATTCAATCAATGTGCATACATGTATAACAATAAATAAATTCCCTTGAAGAACACATACATGTATCTGTATCACTTTAGTGTAACTTAAAGAAGTGCATATATTTTTGTTTCTCGTTTTCTAATGATCGTTCACTATACGAACTTAACAAAAATAAATAATAGTCCTAAGATAAAAGCGTGTATACTTAAATAACATCCCATTCTCTTATGAATTAAGGCATCCCGTATAAGCTGGTACACTTTCAGTTACAACTTTATGACATTTGTATGCACAAAGGATTCCGTTAACTTTACCAAATTGAATCGAGTACTGGTCTACACGTATTACTTTTTACCCTCATATTATGCAATACCCGAACACAAAATCAATTTTATGAGATTTATGAGATTAAGAAGATCTCAAACAACATTTTTCGCAGTGGCTCCTATATCGAAAAATTTACCGTTTTAGAGTTATAAAGCAAAGACTTTTTTTAGGGATCTAGATCCCTAATTGAAGGAGCCAGTCACTTTTCCATGGTATCAAATCTTTTAGTAAAATTTTTAAAACATAAATTTCGATTTGATTTTTAAGTAGTTTACGTGGGTTAATCAAACAAATAAAACTTGGAGGACAACGTTCAAGGTGTCTATATTAGAGATTTGTAATTCAAAATTACTTGCTACCGATCAGCTTGGAGCCTTTGCAGGTACACGAGCCCCCCTAAAAAATAATTAAAGGGGAGTAACTCAAAACCGGAAGTAGCGATTTAACAATGTTTTGTGCTATAGTGAGCTAATGTAACCTTAAACATTTGATTAATACCGGATAAAAAACAAGCGAGATATTAAGGTTTAAAGAAACGTCTAGAAGAAAAAGAAGAAAAATAATGAAGAATTTCCAACAGAATCAGTACAAGGTGTTCCGTTGGAAGACCTTAATTAGAGCAAAGTTCGTTGGAAAACAACGAGTGGGTCTTCCGTTAAAGTCGATAGTAAAGTTTGAAATTCCTGTAGGAAGCATATTTCGAAAATCAATAACAAGGGGTACTGAAACAAATAAAATATCAAACGCTTCTTGGTACGAGTTACAACAAAATTCAAATGTTTCTTAGAACGAATTAACAAACATCTAAACAATTGCAAGAACGACTCAACAAATAAAAATTCGAATATGTTCTTTACATAATGCGAATCCGAATATGCTTTTTATAATGTTTCTCCGTATTCAGTTATTAATGATCAAAGATTTGGACTTCAGGCCCCTTGAAACCCCTAATCACGTATCACATAATTCTTCTATGAAATTATATAGATGACCAGCTGTACAATGAATAATTTTGCTTCTATAATTATTAACAAATAATTGCTCAGTAAAGAGTTTTAGTTATAAGAATTTAGAGCCCTCTAAAGTCCTTGTTTTAGGGGCCAGCCCCGTTTTCCTGATGTCAACCGAAAAGACTTGTAAATATAAACATATTTTGTTCAAAAAGTATTTAAGAATTGTTGACCGTTTTAAAGATTTCTGAACAATGGTGTTTTAAGGGCCGACCCTTAAACTCCTTACTGGGGCCATGAACCAAAAGTTTTAAGGTGACATATTGATAAGAACATTATTCTAAGCGACTTTTGTTCTACATTGCTTTCCAAAATATTCCTCCTTTTTCTAGATAGTGATGATCAAGGTTTTTGACTTCTGGCCCCTTGAAACCCCTAATTACGTAACATATGATTAAAGTAGGGTAATGCATACATAAACAGTTTTACAATAAACATTTTTGCTTTTATAATTAAGAGGCTGTCAAAGGAAACATCAGGCGAATATATAAGAAAACGCCGCATAACGATTTCCACGATTTTTTTTTGTTTTCCCTCTAAAATAGTTTCCCTGTACTATCTTTTGACCCACAAAGATGATGATTTGTTTGAAAAAATAATTTAAGTGGTTATTCGGATGGGAACATACATATTTCATTCTCTTATATAAATCGTTGAAACCATGTACCAAACTGTGAGCTTTATAATCCAAGACATTGTTATTGGTGAGGGTTTGTATTTTTTATAAATGAGAAAAATACTTTGACTTTTTATTGATAAAATAAAATGAGTGGGAAAATCTTGCGTTGAAAAACAAGTATATTTTGGTAATATTTGATAATTTCAGTTACTTCCCTTGCCAAATGAATATTTGGAGGCTTAAAAACTTAAGAAAAAAATAAAAGCAGTAAATTTTCAAGTATAAATAATTCATATAAAATAAGCTTAATTGTTTATGATAGACATTATTTTTTTAACGCTGAAATATATTTTGAAAAAATATTCAGTGCAGGTATATATTCAAAACCAGTGTAAACAAAGATGACTGTCGCTAACGTCTGTGCACAGCATGCTGCCAGAGGAGATTGTTTTTCGGTGTTATGGTGAGGTTGCCTCGATCTCAAATACCATTGGGAGTTAAATCAGGTCGCCAATAATAGAAAGGATCCCGAAATTTTTATTGAAACTGAGATGCACAGGATGAAGCTCTGCCATTCAGTCAACTGAATGATACCTGAATGGTCTGGAAAGGTGACTGAATGGCAAAGATATGCCATTCAGTCACATTTCAGTTACCTTTCAGTAACCTTTCAATTGACTGAATGGCAGAGATTCATCCTGTGATGAATTACTGTTACCAGACGAATTTCAACAAGTCGGCCAACAAACTATGCAGCCATTGGTGCATTGATGTACACATCTACTCCTCAAACAAAAAAGCATGAGGTGTTCACCTGATGACGACAGAGGAATTATATTTCTTGACAAACGGGTAGTTCCAGAGGGGTCAGGTAAATAATATGCATAGTGGAGAGAAAGAGAGAGAGAGAGAGAGAGAGAGAGAGAGAGAGAGAGAGAGAGAGAGAGAGAGAGAGAGAGAGAGAGAGAGAGAGCGCATACTAATATTTATATTATTTAATATCAGATGTTTAGTTGCACATTTAATTTGCATTAATTGCATAAACATGCATGAATAAATCTTGGTAAAAAGAAAACACAACAATAATCATAGAGTTTTTCATGTGGTTAATATTGGGAAAATATCCTACAAAAGTTTTAGATAGGATTGTGTTGAGAAGTGGAGTACTTTTTTTTTCTTGATAGGTCAATTAAGTCTTCAATCTTCATCTCTTTAATTTTCGTAATTGAAAAACATTGTTTTGTAAAAAAAAATTTAAAAATTGAAATAAAATGACAACTTTTTATATCATACACAGCAGAAACTATGGAGTGGTTTGTTGTTTTTTTTTGGTTAGTTCAGCAATATTATTTAAAGCAGCAGCTATGGACTTTGCAATCAGTCAGAGTACATATCTAACATGTGACAAGAAATGTAAATAAACAATTTCACGCAACAGTATGGTATTAGTTTTGCTTATGCTAATCAGAATATGAAATGGAATCTCCGTATGTGTTCCACAATATTTATTATCAATTTTAAGATCTTAACACTTGAAGGACATGAATTTGTTTTATTATGTGTTTCTCTTTTTTTTTTTAAGAGAAGTGCAAAATGAAATATTCATCTGGAAAATACTGTCCTTCTATATTAAAACTTGGATAAATTATAGAAGAAAAAAAACCCTACAAGATTGCTGAAAGAAAAAAAAACCCATAAAAGTTACTTGGCATGATGGATCTAAATGACTTTTCCAGCATCTAATATCATGGGTAAAAATGATATTCCTGCATATGAAACAGTGAAAGTGAGCCGAATAAGAAAGAGGATAAAGAAAGATGTCCAGTGATAATGTGGAGCAGTAATTTGAAAGGATATATTTAGATGGCAGAGAAACTAACTAGATTTGCAAGTCATTATATAAATGGCCACATACATTTAGATTAATAAATGTTTTCCTAAGGAGTGGTTAAATTTCCAGAAGATATCATTTGGAATTTCGTTTTCACAATTCAATCATCTGCACATTTATCTTCAATGAATAAAGGATGCAAATAAGATTAAAATAAAATGCTTTGAAGTTTGGCCAATAAGATTGGCCAAATGAGAGAGAGAGAGAGAGAGAGAGAGAGAGAGAGAGAGAGAGAGAGAGAGAGAGAGAGAGAATGTGACTTAACTTGTCTTCATGCATCATGCACTGTATGCACATGTTATCATTTAGCATTTTAATGCTCAATAAATTGTTATCTTGCATGAGTTTATTTTCTGTTTATTTATTCCAAATTGCTACTGCACACTTTCTAAGATAACTAATTTTATTTTAATGTAATCATTAGTTTGATATCTTCATTTATTATGGTTGTTTGTCAAAGTAACTTATACTAGTCTATTTAATTTGTATGTAAAGATATCGGAATATCTTGAGTAAAGATAGTTAAATATATTAATTAGTACAACAGTGTCCACTGTTAACATGCAAATACTGACATCACTTAGCAATATTATAATATAAAATAACACTGTCCTAGTGAATTGTCCAAACATAGCAATGATACATGTAAATCAAATGCATTCTTTGACTCTTATGCACTGCTTATTTATTCAAGTATGTACAACATGCTTGAAAGTTAGTCAGCTGAGTAAATTAGAAATACATTTTTAAAAAGAGGAATATACATTTTAAAAGAGGCACACTGATTCTCATATGACCATGGATTTGATTTTAGAATAGGCTTTAAAAGGGGGGGGGGGGGTTCAAAGCACACTGTCCCATGTATATTTTAGCTGCTCATCATACATGGATTAAAAAATGGATTAGTATGAGGGATCAAAAAATCGGGGGGGGGGGGGTGATTTCTGACTTTTCTGCTAGATTCATTGTGGACGAGTCTGACAAAATAATTGTTGTATACCAGTCTGTTTATGTTAATTTTTAATCAAAAGTTAATCACCTGCCTAGAATTCGCAAAAGCTACTCACCTTTTTATTTGATTTATATGCACTCACTGGCAGTATATGACGTTAGAAGTGACGCTATTTTTATAATTCAATCAAAATCAGTCAAAGATTGACAGTTTTCGTATCTTTTTTTCGAATTTGAAATATAGAGCGACTCTTCGAACAAGAACAAACTTTCTGTCACTTATAAGTACTGGAGAGATACATCTTTGGTGAAAATATTTTGTTTGTTCAAGCAATCACTCAATGTTTTCTTAAAGAAAAACTGCCTCAAACCAAGCCGTTTAATGCTAAAAATGCGAACATGGCGGGAAAAGGTAAACATTATGATGTCATATTTTTAAATTGTGGTCATTTAAATCAAAAAGAAAATTATGAAAAAACTTCAAATGTATATCTGTACAAATTAAACAAAGAATTACAGTAAAATGACGATGTTCATTCAAGGGGACCACTTTAGGCTCAAACCATATATAGTCCTTTGGTGCAAATCGGTTGAATAGTTTTCGATGAATAAAGCTTTAAAAAGGGAAGAAAAAGAATATTAAGAAGAATAAAAATGATAGAAAGAAACAGTAGAAAAACAAGAGGGTCTTTCTTCGGAAACGGAAGACCCTAAAAAGTGAAAAAGAAACAATAGAATAATAGAAGTGTCTTCCGCTGAAACAGAAGACCCTAATAATTTAAATTGGAAAAAAAGCTAATAATCAATGATATTCAAATGGTGATGCTATATCTGTAGAGTTACACTGAGTTAATCATCGGTACATTCGTCTATACAACTTTAACGTTTCGTGAGCAATTTACTTCTCCAGTACTGTATACTGTGATTTCTTTCAACTCTTCTTTTTATCAATGTGTCCATGTATGTAGGTCAGACCTATGACGTGGTTTTTCATGACTTCAGTACGGACACTAACTGAGATAAAATCGTATGATAAATACAGTTTTATGGATTATGTGGAAGATTGTCTTAGAAAGTCACGATGCCAGTCCATTAATTACTACCGGGGAGTCCACCTCTATCACAGCAATTTTGAAACAGCACATATGATTCTGCTCTGTATATAGAGAAGCCTTGCTTGATAAACAGCGATGTTGAAGACTGCGACAAGGTAATATTGAGTTCAGTTTCTAGAAGTTGCATTTCTATCAATTTAGTTGACCCTTTATTTCTAATCGTAATTTCATTTTTGTAATTGCCTTGATTTGATCTCTCATTTTTTCAGTTCTGGTTGAATTTTGTTATTTCGAAAGATGAAAAAAAAGTTTTCCTGAATATAAAATTCATTTTTTTTTCTTTTGAGTTTATATCAGATATTAAACATTTTTTTTTTTTAAATAATAATCAACATGTTTGCTATTGTTAATAACAACGATACTTAAATTGTTCTCAAGCTATAGTATGCGTACTTACTCATTGATATATCATGCGCCGAGGACGCGTAAATGAATTATCTGCCTCTTACAGTTTCTGTTAAAAGACGCGTAGCTATTTTATTCTTTTCTAAATTAGGATACTTTTGTTGAGTACAAAAGCCCACTGAGCTCATTTTCGTACGCAAAAAAAATTCGCGAATAAACGCGTAACTTTCAATGAATAAGTGTAGCGAAAAACTTTTTGAGTAGTACTATCGACTTGGGCTAGACCATGTTGAAATATTAAGTTTTCTAGCTGTTGTGGATAAAGTCATAATTAGTTATTCGACATTAAAGAGAACGTTAAAGAGATTACTGCTTACAAGAAGAACAAAATATTTTGATGTATGTGATGTTGCTTTGTTTATTCTGAATGATCTTCAAAATGCGGGACAACAGTTTGACTACAAATGGATGCATAACAAGTGTAAACTATCAGGATTAATTGTTTCTCGAGACACTGTGTACCATTTGATGAAAATTTTGACCCAGATGGGATATTGAAGCGAAAGAGAAGAAGACTAGATCGTCGACAATATGTGAGCAATGGTCCTGATAACTTAAGGCATATTGACTTTTATTAAAAACTAAACCGTAAGGTATACCTATAAATGGATGCATTGATGGATTTTCAAGAAATACTTTTTTGGATGGAGGCCAACTCAACCAACAGTAATCCGAAAGTTATAGCTGATTATTATATAAAAGCCATACAACGCAGGGAGGGATATCCGCAAAGGGTAAGAGCTGATGTGGGAACAGAAAACGTTTACATCGAACAGATGCAAACATTTCTCAAACGCAATCATGATGACGCTCAATCTGGTAAAAACAGTTTTTCATATGGAAAACGCACACAAAACAAAAGGATAGAATGGTTCTGGGGAATTCTAGGGAAAGAAGTTGGACAGTTCTAGTTGAATTTATTCGCAGATATGGCTAGCTGCATTGGGGATTTTTCTTAGACAAAAATTTAGTACAGTTTTGCTTCTTGGACATTATTCAGGTAAAAATCATGAGATGAAGCTGATATAACAAAAATTAATTGTACATGTGGTAATATTTGTTTGGGTTTTTTTTATTAAGAATTTTAAACCGGCCATATTTACATGCTTTGTATATGCAAATTTATTACACCTCAGTTTTCAAACAAAAGTTAATGTGGTTATATCATATTAATTTGGAAAGAAACACTCAACCCCATTCCTAAAAAAATGGGATGGTCATGGCCATTTTTAAACTATATTACTTTCCTTCAGACGAAGATTTTTGTATATAAGATCGGAAAATAGTTTATTACCCCAATTTTTTAAAGAAAGATTTGGATAACTTGGTTGAAATCTGGTACACGCACAGTATATCTGGTGGAAAAGGCATGCATGGTGGAAACATACCAATTATGCTCTACACACTTCCTGAACTATATAATAAACAACGCTGTCTATGTTACGCAAATAAAGCAGAAATGGACGCCTTCTCCGTAGAAACGACTCCTAAAGCTGACTTTTCTTTTGATGAGACTGTTTGCGATCTATGCCTTTTAATTATTGAGGGGGATGGATACGCTATTCCAAAAGATTGTGAGGATGCAAGAAAACTGTACACCCACCTAAGAGAAACACGTCTATCATCACTTTAATAAATAAATTAACTTTATTTACTACAAATTACAATATTTTGTTCGGGTAGGACCGGCCGGGGCTGTTATCCAGCATTGTTAAGGAAAATTTGAATGCATAGGAAAACATTATAATTATTTAATCTATACGTCTAAATAAACACACTTTGCCAATTAACTAAAAATTGCCTGCACGAGAGTAACTCTTTACAACTTCGGTATTTAAACACCAGATATATAATGTCTGTAAAATATCATTGATTAATTTCAGAACTAACGGATGGCTTGTGGTTTACTGCTTTCTTTGATAAAATTCACCCACCTGTAACGCAAAATTGAAAGATATTTTAAATGTAAATGAAGGCTAGAGTTGAAAATCGGCTTACTTTCCAAGAAATCAAATATAGAAATATAAATTTTCAGTCGGTTTGCCTCCCCCCCCCCACACACTTCAAAATACGTTTGCGCTAGCCCGTTGAGCTGCATGTGTTCGAAATGCTATGCTTTCCTGAAAAAAATATAGACGCATCTACCAAGCACCGCTGATCATAAATTAAGGCAGATGTACCTGATATGCATGCAGGATGTTTAATCAATGACAACCATTTGAATTTCTCAACAAAACAGATTCGTTGTAAATATCATACGGTCAAGAGGAATGACAGCGTTGAATTTAAATCTTTGTAATATATGCCGGTATTTCATCGAAATTAGAATTTGTTTTTGGTTTAAAATAAGAAATGCTTTTTCTTTCCAAGCATTTGAGGAGACTACTTATGCACGTATTTTCGTAGTTTGTGTTTGTTTGTTCGTTCAATACTTTTTGTACTTTTATTACTTATATCATTTATCTCAGCGCCCTTTACATTGTACATGTATATAATTGAATTGTACATTATTTACGTACGTACCATCCATAGCAAATACAGTAAAATTTGTTAAATACGAGTATGTATGTAGCGAAATCTCGGTTATAGGGATGTCTTGTGGAGTCCCCGAAATTTATTATTAACAAATACTTGCAAAAGTTTACGGTTATAACGAATTCAGATAGAACAAATTTACGGTTATAGCAAATTGATTTTGAGTCCCGTAGCGAATTTTGAAATTTTTATAACGATTTTTTTCATCGATTAAAAAGTTAGCAATACAGATAAACATAATAGTTTGAATGAATTTTTTATCACATACAATTTTCCAACTTACAATCCGATCATTATAGGTTTCAAAAGAATTTATTTTTATTTCATGCCTCAATTTGAATTGATTGTAGTCTGGTGGAGGAAAACATGTATATAGCGATATTTATTATTACGAATTCATAATACGGCTATGACAAATTACGAATATAGCGAAGTAGACCCATTGGTCTCTAGGACTTCGCTATAACCGAGTTTAAATGTATATTGTAAAGCGTGAGAGAATATAAGAGTTAATTTAAATTTAAAAAGAAATGCATGAGAATAAAATTAATATCAATACGCCATGCACATCAAAACCATGTTTTGGAATTATAATTTTCATGAAAATTCAAGAATGGAATGAACTATATAAATATAAACGTGAATGGTGTCGATCAAAACGTCCTGCGACTTTCAATGGAAATAAGCAAATCATATTAGTGCGAAAATTTACTCAACAGCTAGGTTGAAAATGTTTTTTTCTCCATTATCTCTTAACTTCCCATGATGATGAAATTGAATTTAGTCATTAATTAATCTAAATGAAATATATCAAGAGGAAGTATAGTAACATCCGCTAATGATCAGTGTAGATACGTAGGTATGATGCCTATCTTTGTAGTTCGACCTACTGATAGAATGAAATATTCTCTTAAGAGCTGTACAGACAAAATCATCCATGTCTTGATGATTGCTTTGCCTGTCCACTTCTCTTTATAACGATGTACACATATCAGCGGCGCTTCCCTGAAACCATGCACTTCACCGCCAACAACTGCATTAATTATTGGTAGATGGTACAATTAAACACGCTAGTCAAATCTTCCTAATGTTTTGTAGTATTACAGCATCCTTTAATTACACAATTAACTTTTAACAAGACAAAAACGTCTATTTTAACCATTTGCCGTAAAAATTAGATAACTCATGTTACGAACGATAACTCAGGGTTATGAAAAATTCGGAATGTATGCATAACACGGGAAAGTTTAATGGAAGATCCCATCCGCATTGGATTTTTTTATCTAGAATTATTTTTTTTTTTTTGGACAGTGATAAAAATTAGTGAATTTTGAATTAAAGAACAAAGTTTAAAGATATGACGCACTAAATACCCACTCACTAGTTAAAATGAAATTTAAAAAAACTTGTTATATTTTCCCCAGTTACTCTACTACTGATGTAGGCATAAAACAGGGATGTTGCATTAAAAGGAGTAAGGGCGATTACTATTTCCCTTTTTGAAAAAATGAGTAGTTTAGGCTTTTATTTCAAATTATCACTGACTTCGCATTTTCCGTACCTAGCATATTGTTTATATTTTGTATACGAGTATATGTATGTAATACTGAAGAACCCATTGGCTCTAAGTTGAAATAAATAATAATAAATTATTAGAGATAGTGTTTTAAAATTATACTAAATTTGATCTAAAGATCAAAATTAAGAAAAGAGACACGACCCACTAGACCCCGCCCCTCTTTTTTTTTATATCAAATCCTTATGCATGTGCGTGACATTAAGGGTTAATACAATAGGTGATGCCAAAAACTAGATGTGTCGTAACGCCACGAATGCCCCCACAGGCGACCAAAATTTCAAATGCCAAATTAAGTATAACATTTGTTTGATTGCAGAATAAGTTATACTGTGGAATCATTAAAATTGGTGGTGGCTCAATTTTCATGGTATTCGTGGGTAGCCCTTTCCCACGAATTTGTATCCTCCACGAAAATTTTTTTTGAAAGGGTTAGTTTTCTTACTGAAACTGAAAATCAAATTAAAGTTGAATATGTGCAATGGTTGTTGAGATAATGATCGGGAAGTGAATGATGACAGAAGGTCTGAATGACGGAACGGTTTAACACTAGATGCCCCGGCCATTACATGGCGAGGGCATAAAAATAATATTTCCATTTGCAACAATAAACTGTTGACCCTGTGCGATTGGCAATGCTGAAGATCCTGAAACAAAAACTTATGTACCTGGTAAATAAAATAATGCTTTTTCATAATATATGGGTTTTCTGTGGGTTTTTTTTTCACTGGAGATTGTCATTAGCAGAAATAGTTCACCATCTTGCAAAGATTGCATTCGTTTGTTTATTTTGTTAAATAAGCTCTCAATATTCTTGATAATGCTTTTGTGTACATAATACTAATGAAATTCATCTTGTCATCTCAAGTTTACTTTCTATTGTTTTAAAAAGGAATATCTTCATCCCAAAACGAAACACGAAGAACATGTGTATTGTATACATTTTTAATAGCATGTATTTAACAAACAACACTATTGCTTTATAAAACTTTTCACATTATAAATCATTTGTCATTAACACAAATCATGTTGATTCTCTGTTTATAAAACTGAATAAAACACGAACAAGTAGCGATATTTGGCGTCTTGGTTTACAATATTTTGTTAACTATTGCATTTACCTAATGCATAACTTGCAATATTGTCATTCATGTTTCCATGCATGCGTTTAAGTTTAATCTGATATTCATAAACATATGAAACACTTCATATGATATTCATAGCACAGCTATTTGCATTCAAAATTGATATGAACTCAGTTCGGAACTTCAAGAAATTATCATATTGTTCTGGCAATTCCAACAACGATGAACAAGTGTGGGCTATAGGACGACGTGCAAGGCCTTCGACTTTTACAAACGAAACTTCAATACATATTTCGGTTAGAAGATCGGCACCGGTGCAGAATCTCAGAAAGCGTGTCAGGAGATCAGAATCCATCTCTCTTATGAATTGTTTCAGATGATGAGATGTGGATGTGGTATCTTCGCACATATTTTCAGGAAATTTAAGAAGGCGTATTACACGTCTTGGAGTCGGTATCAAGTTTTTGTACAGCGACTGCATTTTTGACAATGGCAAATGCATCTCTTTCAAGACTGGCCTCCAATAATCAATAGAAAACATCGCAGCCTGTACTAACTTCTTGATCTCGAAAAGTATAAAAGATATGAATATGAAAATTTCAGGATAGGTAGACCATGGTCTGAAGTTGTGCTATTGCTTTTGTTTTACGCCAGTGTCACTATTCTCTAGAGCTTGCAATGGCTCGAAAATTGGGTACGAATTTGATTTTTTTCCGCCTTTCTTTGTCCACAAAATTTCTCAGAGATTGTTCGATAGATTTTCATAAAATCGAGGATTTTTTTTTCATTTTTTCCAAAATTCATTTCCTGTCATCCGTTTCCTGTCCAGCAAAAAAAAAAAACTTGTGACATCGAGATCCTTACAATGATAAGGATTTTAGCATTCATACTTTGTAGGATTATAGACCTATAGTTCTAGATGTCTTTAAACTATTTTGTTTTGTTCGTCAAAACTTCCGGTCGTTACCGTAAGCACTTCAAAAATTATTTTTTTCCCGCCTTTAATTTATTTCACATAGAATTGAAATATAAGTATTAATCCATACATATGTCATCTATCCGATATTAAATAAACAAAAACATTCTAATTCCGGTGAGATCTTAAATATCTCAGATAGCCTTTTTTAAACAAATGTTTATGAGATCTCAGAAAGTGCAAGTGATCAAGACACCAAACTTACATGGAAGATAGACTTTAGATTTGATTGAATATGCGTTAAACTGCTTTCATTCTGTCAACCGTCACTTCATTTGTTATCAATCATATTTATATTACAATATATTATGTCATGATGAAAATTGATGAATAAAATTAACTTTCATTTTTAATTTACAGACGACGACGTAGACAACTTAATTACCAGTAGTAGCAACAGTGCACAACCAGTTTAAACGAAAAACAAAAATCGATATTCATTTTAATGAAATTGTGCATCGGGACAAAACGCAGTGAAATGGCGAATACATATGTTGTTATTGCTGCATCAATTTTCTTCTGCATTGGATTTATTGGAAATTCTTTCACCGTGTGTTTCGTGATTTTCTCTAAACAGCTGCACACTCCGACTTACGTCATGATTGGATGCCTAGCATTGTCTGACCTGCTCGCCTCTGTGACGCGATATGTTACAATATTACCTGATCCATTTGAATCTTTTTTTAATGAACATTATCATGAAAATATATATGATATAGTCTCCTTTTTATTCATCCACTCGGCATTTTTCCATATGGTATTAGTATCATATGTACGTTTTGTATTCATTACAAACCCCCTGCGAAGTTTGAAATTGACCTGTAAAACAATTTTGTGGATGTCTTGTGTCGTTTGGATAAGCTCTATTATCGTATCCATAGGATACGGAACAGTTATAGTGCTAGTTTTAAAGAACATGATATCTGTCGAAACGCTTGTTTTGAATGAACTTGGGTTTGGTTTGTATGTGAGTGGATTACCATTTATTATTGTAGTTGTTTTTAATGTTCGAAAGCTGTATTATCTGTATAACCAAACGGCTTCTGTTCGACGAACCAGAATAGCAAATTCGATGTCGTTGATGTTTTGGATTATTATCGTGATTTATCTCCTGAGCACAATTTATCCTTTATTTTACACAATCGACTATGCCGTGATAAAAGACAAGCCACTTCTAAATAGAAGCATACACCTAGTTCATGAAGTGTTTAATTTGTCATTGCTTGTTAATAGCTGTTTGAATCCTTTGATATATTTCATGTTTTCACCCCCTGTTTTAAGACTTCTATCCCGATTAAAAACATATTGTATTCATGGGTCAGATCCACAAATAAGCAATTCTGGGGATCTATTCACAATAAGTCGTTCTACGTCTACGATTACACTTTAAACTTACGACAAGCGTACGTTTACGTTTAGTGGGTTATTCACCAGATGGAACCCCCCCCCCCCCCCTAGATCCGTGCATGATATGTAGTACGCATTTTACATTACATACTTATATTAAATCAGGTATGTTTTACTGATTTAATGCATTTGTAGGAATAAAAAAAAAACCGCCTATATTATAAAATAATTTTCGTAGTTTTACCTAATACTGATTCGACATACCCGGAATTGATGGCGCATAATATATCTCTATTCCTATAGGTAAGGTTTGTAATTGTAATTATGAATTGTATACTTTGTATACTCGAATGATTATAATTGTGCTTCATATAAGATTAAGAAAAATAAAATCCAGCAACCATTAATATATTTTGCAACACGGGATACAGAAGGAGCTCTGGCACTGTCTTTTCATGGTACACCATAGCGCGTTATCGAATAGGAGCTTCTTCTCTTTATTTTGCTTATGAAAAAAATAAGGTAGAACCGCCATATTTCAACTTAAACATATCAGTTATAGACTTACGTCAAGCTGTCGTAAGATAATAACGTTGTTGTACGTCTGTTACAGTCGTAAGTGCGTCTAAGTTCTTGGTTACCGACAATCCTCATGCGCAGTAGGCATTGTGGAGAAATGACGTCACGCTGTATTTTCGCCCATTTACATTAGAGCATTTTTTAGCGCCTTTGAGCACATCCATATATAACGAAGTTACTTCTTTTCTTTGTATGCACCCATTCTAATGTATGTGTGTTTGCAATTGTCGACAGAAAGAAAATCCACATGTGCCTGACGTTAAAAACATTTCGTATTATTATAATATAATTCCATGTTTTATAAAAGCATTATTATATTTTACTGGGAATAATCTTTTTATTAAAAGAAATATTTTTAACGTCAAACGACTGTGGGAAAATCTTATTTTTGTATGAAATTAATTTCATGTTATAAACTTTAAAAAAAAATCTACTACATAATTTGTTTGTAATAAAACGTGGCATACTGAAAATACTGTAAAAAAAATACGTTCAGTTTATCGCTACATGTACATTCTAAATATGCCGGTGGTTTTTTTTTTGTTTTTTTTTTGTTTGTCTGTTTCGGAGATAATATTGTTACTAGAGTTATCACCCACGTCGGCGCGTCCATTGATAATTTTCCTTTCGATATTGTGAATTTTTTGAAAGGTCGTCTGAAGAATAAATGTAATATTTTTAAAATATTTTTTCTGTAGAAAATCAACAAGAATTTATTTACTTAATGACTATCATTAGATTTTTATTAAAATTATAACATGATGAATTTTTGTGCATAATTTCGGTAAGATGTAACTTTCTTTTTCTTGCGTCAAAACAAGTTAAAAATGGTTTCAAGTGAAAAATAAACAGGTAAAATAGACACAGATATACACATATTGCGAAGTCTTACCTCAAAAGGCTGACAAAACTTGTTGATTTAAAAAATCCATGGCTGAGTGATAAACAATGAAATAGACAGGCCTATGTCACAATGTTGTTTGACACAACTACCCAAAGTCCAAGCTCTTGTTACACTGTAAATTGTTCTAACATTTTGTTGTTAAATGGTTCTAACATTTGACAGTTGAATGTTTGGACCATGTAAGCTGAAGCTCACTATAGGAAAACAAACCTACAAATATTTTGGTTTTTTAATAAGTTTTTATAAGTTGTTTCAAATTGAAACAAAAAAATTGATTTGGCACAAATTTCCTAAAAGCTGGGTCTACCTAAAATAAATACAAATTTTCAGGGGGACCAGACGTACCCTCCCCCCCCCCCCCCCCCCCCCGATCCGTGCATGATATGTAGTACGCTGATTACAGGGGCGGATCCAGGATTTGAAGTTAGAGGGGGCGCCAGTTTTAGGCAGGGGGTCTGGGGGCATAGCACAAATCCAATTTACAACGCACTAAAAATTACACTAATTTTTATCTGATTAAGCTTATTTTTACACGTAAATTGCAAGTTTTTATCGCGTACGGAATTGTAGCTCCAAGGTCGTCCATCCATTATTTTTAGACCGGAAGCTACAGACCTGCAGCTTCACAGACAATATCGCACAATATATTTATTTTATTGTAAATAATTTATATAACATTTATTTTAACTTAAGTATGTAAAAATAAAAAAAAAAAAGAATAAAGATGGAGTTGAATTGCGTATTTTAAACCGCAATGTATTAATGTGTGTTATTTGTAAATATAATTGCATGTGTTTAAGTTTTTTAAGCCGGTCACGTTTTAATTGTCATTTCTAATATTAAGAAAAGTCTTTTTTTGTATATTTACCTCAAATGCTTATAAACTTGAGTACCCTAATAAAGATACAGTTTATAAACAAAAATCTGTTTTTTCTTAATCCGATAATGGTCAGCATATTGTTGTTATAACAGTATATTAACATTATCCTGTGTCTTTGCCTGTGATACACTACGTATCGATTTTGTACTATATAACCCATAATACAAATGACGCCAGATTGAGGCGCAAGCGGGGTTTGCTTATTCATATTTAAATATTTAATCGTACTAGGGCCTAAAATTATATTAATATAAGTATTAAGGAATCATTCTTTGAGTATTATGAGGTGATAATTTTGGTCGAGGCGTGATCATGTAACGCCCCGACCGAAATTATCACCTGATAATATTTATATATATATCAGTGTTTGATAAACCCCATTGTCATTCAGTTAACAGAGAGCACAGAAAGAAGAAAATTGTATAACCGAGGGTAGAGGTAATTTGCACTAAAACTTGTTAAATCAGTTTTTGATCTAAGATAAAAGAAAACAAAATACAACGTCTATAATGGGTTTCGAATCAGATATCTTTAGGTTTGCCTATCCAGTACGCTATACGTTCGATACTTTTAACAGGTATGCGCTCACAATTAAATAGACTGTTAATTAAATGAATGTGATATAATGCAATACAGAACACAACCGCATGGTTAAGATCCAACGTGTTTACCAATAAAAAGATATACATGATTTGGGTGTACGGTGTATGGGTATACGTTTCATGACTGGTTGACATGACATAATTTTTTATCATGAAAAAGAAGTGCTGCTTGTAACCAATGTGGCCGGAGAGAGATAAAGCTGCATGGTCAAAGTCTTGTCGCAGCTTACTTAAGATGTTGAAAAGCGACCATGACTTTTATGTTAACGACTAACTATTGCACATTCTTCTATTATTTTGAACAATATATGGTAAAAAATTGATTGGTAGTTGTAACTTTTGGGGATATACATGAACGGAAGATAAACTAAAGCCAATCGTATAGGAAGAAAAAGTGATAAAATACAACAAGACTAGAATTGAGCTCGTTGCAAAAAACGAGGAGGTCTTCCATTACAGCTTCAAGTCAAGATGGGATTGTCAATCAGTCTTAAAAAAACCACCCACTTCCCCTTAAACTTTTCAGGATCTGACAGGTATTGATAGGAAGTCATCTTCACAAGACCTTAACATCTGACCCATCAGGACTTTAGACAATCATTCTGAACTCTGTAAAAGTTGACAGACAAATAAATCATACCTGTTTTCTATGTAACCTCCAACTGCAAAGTATTGAAGAGTTACACCTCTCATTAAACAGATAAAGGCATGCATGTTATAAGTTGGGATGTATTTAGATGGTATGCGAATGTATAAGTCCTGTAAAGATGACCTCCTATCGATACCTATCGGACCCTGACAAGTGAAAACTGGCGCTATAACAGACGAAGAAATTAACATATTGTAAGAAAATAAGATTTTTGGCAATGAAACTCCTGAAGCACCTTTGTACACTCTCTGGTTGAATAATAGCATTTGTTTTGTTTTAAGAGGAGTGATTGAACATTACAATTTAGGATTGGTGGACATCAAATCGAATATAACAAAAGACAAACAGAAACAAGAACAGGGGAACATATTTACTTGCTATCTTGAAAACTGTAGGAAGAGTTAACCCTACAATAGGGGTACCCTATATGCAATATTTAGCCAAACATGGCAACGTTCAACAGCTGGTATTGAAAAAAGGAATTAATAATCAAAAATAAAAATCTTTAGTTAGCAATATCACCACTCTGATGTATGTACAATTGATCTACAAAAGAACAACATTGTATCTGGAAAACTATAGGAGGAATTATTCTATGGGTGTGCTATTGTACCGTCTGCCCAGAGGGCGAATGAGGCATATTACTATCATAGAAGCCAAGGGTCTAGACGTTATAAAAACGATATAACTAAATGACTGCAGCTTATATAAACAACGTATAAATAATGATAACTCTAATGTAAAAAAATGCATGCCCTTATTTTTATACATACACATTTCAGAGTACATATTAAAATATCATAATACTTTCTAAAAAAAATGCGGCGTTATTTGGAATGACAATGCATGTATTCACAAACCTTTTGAACACCCCTTGTACATATTAAAACACGATTATATGGATTTCATCCAAACTTGAAAACAATGCAATGAATGCATGTCTCGGGGTTTTAAAATACATAACCTTGAAATCTATGATAAATAATCTGAAAAAAAGAAATCATGTGTTTAATTAAAAAAACATGCACAACTCTTTAAGAATAACTCTTGCTATCTGAAATCAATATACTTATTGCCGATCTGTTCATATAAAACATTAATTTATACGGCATATAAGTGCATATATTTACTGCAGTGGTTTTGGTTCTTTAATTGGAACACGCTGTTGATGGTTTGAAGGTTTTTTTGTTAATTTAATTAATGCCTGATTAAGTAAATCACAGTACGCACAATATAGTTAGCTTTGTTGTTAAACATTAAAAATGCCTTCATTAATTTGATATTTTTACAGACTAAATAGACACATTAAGTGATTATTAAATATGAACTACATGTAAGTAGGGCTGTTACGATTAACCGACAGATCGGTATTCGCGATTGATAAAACTGTCGGTTCGATTCGGCACGTTCTTCCCGGATTTTGATTCGATTGAGGTTTGGTTTTTACACGCTCTCTCTAATTGGCTAGTCCGTTAAACAGGTCGGGTACACTACCTTATATGGATAGCATTATTTAGCACGTGACAGTATTTACGTCAAACAGATTCTCCAATCCAGTGAATGAGTTGCAATGCAAGACGGTCTACAACGGATTTACGATTCAACAAACGAACGTGAATTTTGTATGTTTTATTCACAATATTTACTTGCTTGCCGGAATGTTTGTACATCTTGATTTTTACTTTTGAAGATAAAAAAGCAAATATTGCGTACCATTAACTTTGTTTCATGCTCACATTGAAAAATACTGTTGTTTTTGTTGATCAATTGTTGCTTCAAAATGGTCAGTATCAAACGACTGACAAACATACGCATACAAGTACAAACACATTTTCATAAGAAATAATTGAATAAGTGTGTGCACTAGAAATAAATACAGGTAACTGTTTATTTTTAACTTTTACATACGTGAATAGCCACGGTAGTAGAAATGCACAAATGGGCAAACGCAGAAGCGCAAGCTATGCATCATATAGTATTTTGTCCGTTAAACATTCTGATGAATGTCCCTGAAGAAAATATCAACGTGCATTCTACTAATGTTGTCCCAAATATGGGGTATCACGTGAAAAAACGGTATTCACTGTATCTAATTCAATAGTACATACCCCTGTTTTGAACATTGACAATGTGGTATTTAAATAGGTTGATATAAGTCCTCATATGCAATATTTTTTAAAAGTGAGCATAGAAATTGAAGTTCAGACATAATTGTCCATATTAAATTCATAAATTCTGAAAAATCGTTCAAAATGAGTTTCCAAAGGACAATTCAAAATGGTATATATTTTCAATACGCTTTGTATACAGTGAAACTTATAGTAGCCCAGAATGCCTTGCAACTCATTGACCTGATTGGTTTGTCGATAAAAGTAAACAGATGGATAATTTAGTATGCAAATGTATGCTGACGTCACAAAATATAGTGGTCTCGACCTGTTAAAGTAAACATTATATACGATAATGGCCGGGAAGAAGTCGGCAGTTTTGGGATAACTTTGATTTCCTTAAAAAAGATGGAACAGATGATAGAAAAATAGCTGTTTGTAACATTTGTAAAACGCAGATAAAGTATATATGACTGGTAAATGTATTACGTAAATTATGACTGCTCATATCCTGCGAAGACATGGGATTACGATATCGAAAACAAAAGCTGCAGCCGATAATTGTGAGAAAAACAAACACATATCAACTGGGCAACTTCGTTTACCACAAGCTCTTGGTCTGAGAAATAAATACCCCAGATCATCGACAAAACATGGTGATATTACGAGATATATCGGCGTTTTTATTGCGAAGGATATTAGGCCGTTCTCGATGTTGGAAAATAGCGGATTCATAAACATGAACCGTACACTAGATATAACGTATGACATGCCAGGGGAATCATTTTTCAAAGACGGGAATTCAAAAATTGTATGATGAAACAAAGAAAAGGGTTTGTGAAGAACTAAAAAATGCAGAATATAATATAAGAAAAATCTTACACATACGATATGAATTTTTTTCAAAGATTGCATACATGTACATGTATATCTAGGGGGAAAATGTATGAATTAACAATGGTCAAATATTATGTGGAAATCCTCCTTTAACATGCACTTTATAACTATAGTCAGAAATTTAAATGTGTACCATTCCTCACATTTCATTACATTTATTAGTAGGCAATAAAAAAAAAAAAGACTTAGATGCAAAAAAGAAGTGTCTGCTTTTTTATTGTTTTTTTTTGGGGGGGGGGGGGAGGGGGTGGTTCTTTCCTTTAAGTACTTTAAATTAAAAAACAAGTTTCTTGAGCGATTTGATGATCATTTTACTTCAAACTTTTATTTCGATATTGTTAATTTCTATATAACTGCTTTTTATGTATATAATAATGAATAATCGTGTTGAAATTAAAAGCTTATTTTTATCATTATTATTATTATCATTTTTTTATATTTTAACAATTGGGTCTTTTAATTGTCAGTTATTTTATAAAATTATGTGTTTTGTCTAAAAACGTAAAATTGATTTTGAAGTCGAATGCAATCGGTATTTTTTTGTTCATTCGCATTCAGACATGCTCGTGCAAAAAATTATGAAACAATTAAGTCATGTTGCACAATTTGGATAAACTTGCAACAATATAAATGTAAGCTTAGATGACAGCCTAGATGACATTTCGTAGTACCATTCTCTAACAACAGCAGAGATATAAGTTCTAAAATGTATTAATTTTACCTTTTCAGTAAATTATTTTTATAAACGTTCATTTAAATACATTATCTTTAACAACTCATTTGTCTTTGAACAACGTATTTAAAACAAACACTGTACCTTTTGAGGTAGTTTTCAAATGCGTGTAGGTTTTATTAATTATTTATTAACACGTCATAAAGCCAGATATTATGTCGTCTTTTGAGCTAAGTGACAATATACATACACCTTTTTGTTTTCAATAACTTAACTGTGCACTTTTTAAATGATTATGTGCTATTAAGGTTTCTTTACCCGTGTTCATTTTATGGTTAAAGGACAAGGGCGTATAGAACGTTGTATATCCCCATAATTGGATCCATAACAATTTGTTCAAATGCTAATGAAAAATGTAATCTTGGCTTGTATACATTGTTTATAATTTAGATTTCACGACGCACGTTAATAGCGTGTTTTCATTCAATAAGCAAAAGAGACTAGATTTTCAAATTCAGCCACACGACCTTCTGTGCCTAAATCTTGACCCTAATTACTGTCCTAATTGCTATTCTTGGGTGTGAATGGGTCTAGATTCAATTCTCAGAGTACTTAAATTAAAATGACAAGTTTTTATTCTTTTTTATTATTGATTTATTAAAGTGGAGTCTAGACCCATTATGGGTCGAAATTCGTGGTTTTCACAAAAACCTTAATTTTTCTTATGGTCAAATCATAAACGTTTTTCACACATATTGATATGTGTCAATGTACCTGAGACTGTAAGGGGAAAACTGTAGGTAGTATTCTCGGCTGAGAGGGTGTTCGAGTAATTTTTTAATGATTTAATGAATTTCCTTTTTAAATCCTTTGTTCTTGCTTCCTTTTAGATAAATATTACTTTTGAACATGTCTTTATATCACAAATCTAGATTTTTTTTTTTTAGAAAACATTTAAACCTCCTCAGAAAACGACAAAAATACATAATGAGCTTGCTTGTTGTAAAGAAAATAAACAAAGAAATAAAAATAAGAAGAACAGTAAAATTGTATGTTTGTTTATGATCAGATAATGCAGTTCGATATTATACATAAACTGGTGCACACTTTCAAATGAAATGTAAGATTCTTTTACATGAGATTAACACGAGTCGTTTGAATATCATTGGCGCGGGGGATTCGACAGGCATTGTACGTTCTTCTCCTTTATGAAATTGTTTTTTTTTTGTTCAAAGAATTAACTAAAACTGAATCCACTGCAGGAACTTACACAATCAGAGCAATTATAGCGATAACTGCTATTCATCAGGCGTTCTTTACTGATTTCCATAAAAAAAATATTACAAACATTTTGAGGTCATTTGAACTTGCAAGTTGCACTTAAACTTTTCTATATAAAACTGGATAGAAAAAATAGCAATGCCAGATAAAAAAATGTTGAACATATAGTGTATGTATATGTTTGCCTATGTACGGGTTAATTAGATTTTTATTATGTTATGTTCAAATGTGTATCTACTATATCGAGAGGAAAAGTCCAGAATTTCTTTTTTTAAACGAACTCTAAATCTACAGAAATCAATGTGCTTGAAAAGAGGGAATCTCTAAATTATCTTTACTGATACATTTTCTTGTTTCATTCGGAAAAATTCAGAGAAACGAAAACAAATTTCTTACGGAGATTTGTAATAGGGAATGTTTACATCTATTCTCCATTCGGAAGTTACTCGAAACATTTCGCATACTTTTTCATCGATATCATCCGGGTACTTTCATCTCATTAGCAATGAAAAACCGCCTTAGACTTTTTTTAGCCGTGCTTTGAAATTTGACAAGTTTGAGGGTGCGTTTCAGCAAAGTATGTTTTTTTCTCAGATTTGTTATAATTCCGTTAAAACTATTTCAACATCATTTGCAGTTAATAAATCTTTGTTGATTTTGAGTATAATGCTTGTGTGAATTACTTCTTATAAACGCGTTTTCCTGAAAAATAGTTCTTTAACTTAGTTTTTCCCCCGAAAATTTTCTTCTAAAATTTATATTTTTCTTTATATCTTTCTATCGATCGATTGATAGAAAAATAGATAGAAAGATAAATAGAAAGATGTAGGTATATATATTATATATAAATATATAAAAATAATGTATTCAAAGACATTCGTTATGAATATTGACTCTTATAATTTGGTATTAATGTATGTACAATATGCTATATACTTTGTCTTTGTTATGTTATTGTTTGCAAAAATTTGTGTAATTGTACCATATTAACTTATATATAGAAATATTTATCATATGAACACTCAGCTATTTTTTTTCACAGGCCAAAGTTTTCTGATACATTTTTGTCTAATAGAATTGTGTCACAAGGACCTACGAAAAGACATGTTTTTATAAATAATATAACAATTTATCTATCTTAAGTTACATGTATGCATTTTTTTGAAGCTTAAATTGTACAAGCAAAGATTATGTGGTCAACATAAGATTAAACTTATACATCTGGGCAACCCTGCAAAATCTTATTCCGTAGTGTTTTGTCTTATACGTAAAGAAAGTAGTTTAATATTTCATTCTTAGATTCTTAGCGCAAGGAAAAGTTAATCAACAAGATTAATGGCTCAAACGTATGATAATTTTACCAAAATTAAAAAGTTCTCAAATTATCTTTCAAATTCCAAAAATACTTTTTTTGTAAATTGACTACTCTTTGTGAACACTTTAAAAGGTACATAATCGTATTATGTGGGTGAAGAATGTATTTTCATATCTTCTTATGACCTATAAAGCTCGCTTTATATTTCCATTGAAAGCCATAGGTTTGAAATGTTTATCATAATTTTGAACTAAAAGCTTCTTCTTTTTATAGTCTTCTTAAACCGTTCTCAGTATGACCCGCATTCTATTTCCCATCCTTTGTTTGGTCGTTTTCGTCCTTGTTGCAATGGAAAGTAGCGATGCTCGATGGTTTAGTAAAACAAAACGGGAAGAAAATGTATGTGCAAGTATAATATGCAGATGACACAGATCTATGAATAGTCTATTAAAAAAAAATGAATGGGCGCCTACTTCATATATAGTGCAACATCAGTAAACAATCTTCGATTTGACTTGATATTATATAAGCCCTCGTATTGGCTATACATGTATGACATCGTGTATACTCATAAATAACAGAACAGTTCAATTTTTAAACAACAACGCTGGTTCTATCTAGCAGTACATTAGAAACAGTAAAATATTCTACCTCACCACTATCAAAACAATTAGTAATAATTATTGGGTATCATTTGTTTATACTTTTATAATAAGCATTGAATCAAACACAGTCATTCGGTAAATTACGTAAATATCACAATAGATATTTTTGTTGTTCAATAAACTGAAAGATAGCTAAAAGATATGGGAAATATTTTTGAATATAATAGTTCTGCCATTTTGTCATTACCTTTCAAAATCTTTCAGTTAACAGTCAGTTGACTGAATGTACAAAGGCCCGTCCTGGGAAATATTTGTCTTTAAAATACTTTAATCCCAAACACGAATTTTTAAACTGTTTCGATTCAATTGATTAAAAATGCTACATCTCAGCTTTGAAAATTAAAACAAAAGCAGTTGTGCATAAAATCCATATTAACATGGTTTTAATAAGTAAATCCAAGGCATATATATGTAAATACACGAACTGTTTGAAATAGTATAATTAAAACTGTTGATAATTTTATCTCAACTTAAGTTTGATAGTATTTTTAATGCATTTTTAAAAAATTATTTTTGTTATCCACGTGACGCCATTTATAAGCTGCACTTATTCACATGGTATATTAATTTCTGTATGTGCATGTATTTTGTTTATTCAGCACTATATATTTTTTTCTTGTTCTAATATTTCGTTATATCTTGGTATATAACATTAGTCAGATAACTTTTTGACACCGTGGGCGAGAGGCTGCTAGCCAAGTAGAGTTTCAATCCCACGCCGTTTTAATTAGTTGCAGTCCATGGAACAACAACTGTCTCTTTTAAAATGAAAGAAACCATTATATAGTTGTTGACGTTAATGCACTCTAGCGGCCCGTTGTTTATCCACATTTTGTGTTATCATAATAGTTATACTGCCCCTTCCCCCTTTTTTGGAGGGGGGGGGGGATGCGTTAATTAAAATAATGTAAAAAATAACACAATTTTAGGAATACTAAACTTATTTTCATTTAACCAGTGATAACACAATGGTTATTATCTATTGTAAGAACGCAGCAATGTTAAGGCGTCCCGGTGCTAAAATACGGCTAGAAAACGATATTATTTGAATCATCGCAAAAATACCTTGACCGGGAGCATTTCTTAAGATCTCTAATACATTTATTGACACCGATGTTAAACATTATATATGATGAATTTTTGTGACGTCATATATACTTTGTAATCACGTGACGAGCGAATCCTAATATTCCAAACTATCTTTTTAAATCGCATCGGCGCAGGTGAATAATGACATTAAATCATACATATTTTTTAAAGAAAAATCCTTTGTTAAGTCATATACTTTGAAGTTGTTGCGTGGGAAAGAAATATATATTTCGTTTATGAAAGATATTGTTGAAACATTCCACAAAATCATCAAAATAATGCCCATTTTTACTAATCAAAAGCGATTTACAAGAAATGGATTAAATCCGAAGGTTTCCCAAGCACGATTTACATTTGTAATTATATTCTCTACCAATTTTACGTAAAATATCCTAAAATTGTGTTGATCTTTCACCTGTGCCAAGCTGGTTTTACATGCATTAAAATTTCTTCATTCAATTGTTTACACGTAGCAGGGAGGGTCTCCAAACAACTAGTTTATGAATAGTCTTTTACTTAAAACGAAGCTTTAAAACTGCCAATTATTTGATACTGGTTTTTAATATGAATGAATTATGTACGTCTAGCATTAACGGCAGCATCTACGTTAGAGAAACATGCGGTATTAATTATACTGGTTTGATATAATTCACTTTCAGCGTTAAGATACATTCCCTGAGAAATATCGACAGGAATGCAGATTGTGACGTCAAAGTCAATTATGACGTCATATCGTATGAAGTACAGACAAGTGACTTTCTACATATCGCTGTAAAATCCATTGGGAAGCCTTAACATACCCGCGAAATGTCTCGTTTACAAGATACTAAAAAAAATGTGAGACAATAATAAATCTGACTTGGCAATAAAGTCAGTTTAATTTGGAAATAGTTGCCGATATCTGTCGGTTATTTCCCCTAAAAAGATAGGTGGTGCACTGCTTTTTGACGTTCTCACTTATTTCAGGTGTCTGAAAACAGAAAGACAATTCAATGATTATCAGTGAGGCTGCAGACAGACTATAGTTCATTTTGTCTACTTACCAGGTTGAATACAGAAAAAGGCACTATCTCCTTTGTGTTGATAACTTTTTAAGTGACTCGAGTTTGCTGAACTTGAAAACTTGTCATGTTTAATCACCGTGATCTATTTGAAAAGCTTATTTACAAAATATGGTATTCCTGATCTCATGATTTCGGACAACGGCCCCCATTGCTCAACTAGCAAAATCACCAACTTCTCAAGAAGCTATGGATTTGCTCAAAAGATCAGCAGCCCTCACTTTGAACAAAGCAATCGATAACCAGAACGCACCATACATACACTCGACCAAATTCAGAGAGCGGCTAATCAAAACGTAAATAATAAAAGCTATATCGGCTTTGATGCACTGATGCACAATATGATTTTATTGGCCACAGATAAACACGAAGAGATGAAAGCATGTTTCGACAGAAGAAGCAACGATTGTAACAAAACAAATTGATTCTATATGTGCATACACTATTCTACCCCTGTCTATCAGATCGAGCATAGTACTAGAAGTAATTAAATTTTAGAACAAGAATGCATATACCATCATCGCACTTGATTAATAAATAATATAGCTTATCATTAAAGTTTTTAAATCAAATATGACCATTGGGTTACTGGAATCCACTCTCTGTCTATCTTCGCTCTCCAAGGGTTTTCGGTCCACTTTGCTCCCCATAAACCCCTGGCGGATTTCATTACAAAAACTCGTTGATGTGATGACGCTATCTAGCGAGCAACTTGAGTTACGCCCCTTGCATATTTACAATTTAATCGATTTAAACAACGGGTTATATACACACTGCACTACGGCATTAATACAACTTGAAAACATGTTGACTACCGAATATCGGAACATAATTAACGATGCTATTAAATACGAATTAAGCTATAACCTAGGGAAAGCACGGAGTGTTTTTATTCATAGTTTTTTTGTAAGGACCTGTACCGGGAGTGAAAAAAACTCGCCAATTTATATGAAAGCTTTCATGCCATAAAACCAGGTATCGTTGTCGTGAATATTGCGGACCAAAGAAATTAAATAAAACAGAGCTCATTAAACCTTTAAAAGCAACAACCATAAGCTGGAACGTATAAACTAACGGAATAGGCAAATTCTACATTCGCCATGCTTACTTCCAATGCTATCACGCGAGCCTTGACAAGTTTGTATGTTCAATCCCAGTAAAATATATAGGTTTTTAAAGCGATCTGGTTAGACCATCGCTTGGGAGGCACTGTACTCGAGAATTTGTGTCTTAACTTGTTAGAAGCACCGATTGTTTTACCAAAGATCACACTTGTGTTTTCTTTAAAGTTTATATTTGCAAGCACTGTATTTTGATCAGCTACTTGCAGCTGCAGTCAATCATAAAACGGAGCTTGTTGAGTTTTTGGTATGAAATCCGCCAAAGGTTTATAGGAAGCAAAGTGGACCGATAACCTTTGCCTAGCGAAGATGCTCTTTGCCATTGCCTCCAGGGAACTCATATAACCAGATATTTAAAACCTATATATCGTTGGCTGTTCAAGGTAATTTTTTTCTTATTTCTAACATATGAAGGTTTTGGAAATTAGCGTAATTTAAAGAACGGTATCTTACATAAGAACAAAGAGTGAGAACCCAAAAAAAAAGGTGCAAAGATGCTTGTCAATCAATGTTCATTTGACTAAAAGACGGATGTATATTTTCTGTCCAGATAAGTTGGATTTGAGTACCAAGGTTTAAATCAACTTTATCTTTCAATTTATTATTACCTGTATTATATAAATACCGTTTTCATTCGTAAAAGCACAAGCTTGACCTTTCGTGTACTTTGCAATCTACACCTTTTTTCATTCGTATATATATACGTGTAGAAATTCGTCATTATAAAACCTGATGACGTAATGAACATTTTTCGTTCTACACGTACACCTGGGCAAACATGTTGGTTTGCCTAATCTCTTCATTATTCTATTGCAAGTTAATAATATCTATGTTATCTACCACTGACTTAGATCCTCAAAAGCGTTTCTACCACATTACTTTCATTTGTGCTATTTCGTGCTGGTTTATCGAAAATGTAAGTTTTTAATTAACTGTACAATAATTATTTATCAAGCAAAAGTGAAATTATAGTTTACGGTCATTTTCTAACACGCTTTGAAATACCAAATGGGTAAGCAGATACTTCCCTAGTTTATTGACAAAATGTCTTAATTTGATAGGATAGAAATGCATTATCACTTTCGTTATAGTAAACAATTGTTTGAATATAATCATTGTTTTGTTGCATTTATCGAAGATTTGATTAAGAAGATTGAAAAGAATATGTATTGGCTGATGCATTGTTCCGAATTGATTGTATGATATGCACAGGGGGATGCCAATACATAATTCAGCAACATGGCTGCAAAATAAAGAGGAAATGATTCCGAAACCTTCAGTAATTCCATTGAGCCTCTTCTAAATGTCACCATGATCATTAACGTTATAGAATTATGACATTTAGAATTTGATGCTAAATCGTACGTGCAATTTGTGAAAATTCACTCGTCCACTTCACTACAACTTAACAAACAATGATTAGATAAAGGACGCTCTACATAGGGATGTGTGACTCTTCTACCAAGACATCTGAAGGAGGTAAATAAGCACGGGTTATGCGTCGCAAAATTCGTAGCATTCCTTTTCTTTTTAGTTTTACAACGATGTAAAAATCTAACGAAAAATGTTAAATAATTTAGCATTAAAACATTTTTAAAATGTTTAATTTGTGATTTCTATAACCACATCAGTAAGAACTGTCTGACCAAAATTGCTTTTATTCTGTTAGTATTACAATTGAATATATTATGATCGTCGGAAAACTGATTATCATACAGGTCAGAATAAAATTGTTATAAGTCAGCGTAATAGAAATAGAGCCCCTCAATGTTTGCAAAACGTTTCTAAAACATTGAAGTAATCAAAGGTTTCTATCTTTAACATGTTTAGGATTGACATACCTCAGTTAATTATGCTACGGTCATAAAATAATAATCAAACAGTAATCATGTTATAGCATATTTCGGTACCATTATTTTAAAAGAACCCAGATTAATTAATGTTTATATGTATATTGTTTGTTAGAATTGTTTTTAAAAAAAAATTAAAAAGACTGAGTCTAACATTCTAAACATGCAGTTAAACTAAACATCTAACAGTGGGAAATACCTGAAAATACTTAGGGTGCAGGGGAGTTGTTTTAATTTCCTTTTCATTGTGTTTATTAAAAAACAACCAGAACGAAAGCAGCTGATCTTAGTAATGCAGTTTCCGCGCGATTTGTTATCTAAATAGGTCAGACTTTTTGAAAACCTACGCCATTATACGAAGAGTACGGATTTAAAAAGGAGGATATTTTCGGTTGATGTAAGTATCTTCCTATGCAGAATAATAGCTTTGGTAGTGTGTATATGTACATATAACCGTTTGGCGCTAAACCATATCATATCTGTATACTGCCTATGTCATTTACTTTGCAATACAGTACCAGCAAAATGCAAATCATCTGTTGTAATTCTAATTCCATTCCTTTTGTTAACTTTCTCAAACCATTTTTACATTTTACAATTAAAACGGCATGGTCATGAATTTGGTCAAAAATCATTTTGTGATTTTAATATAAACAATGCTTCAGAAAGGCATTTAAAAAGGCAACCGAAATATAATTGTCATTTTTTGAGTTATAAGTTAGTTACAGCGCATGAAATTCTATGTAAACAAAGCGTTTGTTAACATTTTTAACGTTGAAGTAACAATTTCAGTTTGAAACCTGACACGAAGGTGTTAATCGTTAGGAACTGTTAATCTTTGTTCAAAATATTAAAAGAATGTAATATGTCGGCAATTTTGGAAAGAACATAATCGTCCTTAATGGTTCGTGAGTTTACTACGTTGAACATATAATATAACGTCACAAAATGAATAGTGCCTGGCAAGTGACGTTTGAAATTAAGATGAGAGTCTAGTAAGCACATCGATAGCAATAATTTATGCATAAACAAAAGATATATGAAACATATATAAATAATACATACAATAGAAAAAAGTGTCTCTTCAAACTTGTATTCATGTAGTCTAAAGATAATAATGTACCCTTTTGTTGCTACCAAAAGGCATTAAAGTATTTATGCTTTTCTTCAACCATTTTTTTATGAATCGTCTGTAAGTTTCATGATTGGACATTTTTTCATTACCTATCACATTTGTATAAAAATGCATTGCTTCAGGGTCGTTAGATTTTTCCTAATCAACGATATGATTTTCAAGAAAAGATATGCTTCTCTCTGGGAAGATTGCACAAGAAGACACACCATGTCATACCCTACCCCCCCCCCCCCCTCCACACACACACACACACACACACACACTTAGACTTAGTTGAACAAAGGATCAGTCCAAAATGTTAGTCAACTTCTAGTCGTTATCTTTAAACCTGTCAATTCACATACATGTTATTTTCAAAGCGGATGAATACAAAATAGTTCATACTTGGTCCACTGTCATTATCCGCAACACCCTTTCCTTTCAAAAGTATAAATATAAACCTAATATTATTGCACTTCTCTTTTTAGATTCTTCTTGAGAGCTGGGTTCATTGGTAAGATTAATGTGATGACATTGGTTCCTGGTCATGTTAATTTAAAGAAAATGCTAGCATTAAATAACAGTAAGTAGGAGTATTCATTTCTTTCTTAACACTTTTTAAATTAAAAATTGATGTTTAAAGTGTGATTATTGAAATGTTTTTTCCTAATTATCAATCGTATTAACATCAAAATATATTATATGTTGATAAACATAAATATTGACAGTCTCCCTGAAGTCAAACGTCACCCTACTCTTCTGTTAGGGAGAAATAAATCTCCGAAAATAAGATTTGTACCTGTATGAATTATAGGACTCTTTACGTTTTGAAAAATTTAAACAGTTCTCTTAACTTCGTCAAATTTTAAATCATCAGGTTTTGTTTATGACTAAATGTATAATTTTAAAAATAAAATAACATAAAGGTAAACTCACAAAAATCGTTTGTATCTAATCTTTTTCCCCCTAGCATTATGCTTCAAATTTGGGTCAAAGAAGAACATTTCCTGCAAGTGTAGTGATTTTGTGTAACCTTACTGTTGTAGAATCATTAAATATGACTTCCCAAATATTTACATTTATTGCATTACCTTAAGTTTATCAAATATTATTGTTTTAATATACATTTTGACATTTTATATACCAAATTTTGAAGAAAAAAAATCAATACTTTGAAGTTGGTACATTACGATCACTAAAATGATATTTAGATATAGATTTACGTGTACATCAACATACACATGATAATGAATGAATTCATGTACATCTAGTCATTAAATCAAACATGTTAAAATTTAAGATGAACAATATCGATATTAAATTCATTAACACAAGTTTGAACATTTGTTTTACAACAGTTCATATTTGTTTAGTTTTTTAATAGATTAAAGAATTGATTTTTTTTTCATTTTCAATTCATAATGCACTGACAGAAAAAAAAATATTTACCTACCTACCCAACTTTAGGGTCGGATTAGGGGAAACATATATATTTTCAATGATGGCCTTGTCCGGAGCATATCTTATCTCCACATGGTCTAATATGACTCAAGTTTTACTAAAAAATATGCCTATGGTGAAAAGGAATTGGAATTATCTTAAATGGAATTTGTAGGTCAAGGTCATATCGGACTTTTTCTTTCAGAGCATCAACGTACTCTCCACCTAGCCCTGTTTGGCTCATACTTTACATAAACATAGCTTTTGAGTAGAGGTCGTGCAACGATTTTAAACCTAATTTCAAGGCTAAATGTGAAGGTCATAGCAGAGGTATATAGAAGATCCTTGTCTGGTGTATATCTTCTCTCTTGGGTCCAATCTGGCTCATACTTTACTCCCACAGTGCCGACAGCTGGAATAATGCTTGTAGGTCAAGTGTCTAGGTCATATTGAATCACGCATTTTTTTCAGAGCACAAGTATACTCTCCATTGGGTCCTGTTTGGCTCGTACTTCACGTTAACAGAGTTTTTGGGTTAACTGTGGGCATTGCCTCTATAATTTCAACAAAACCAATGTTAAGGTCATAACAGTTGAAAATAAATTGCCAGTATGTAATGGATTACAAGATTGATTCAAAGTTTTATGCCTGTTCGAAAATTTCTAATGTACTGATCAAGGTCAAAACAAAATTTTCCGAAATGTTTTACACTCTATTGTCCATTATTTAAGCAGGAACCTTTGATATGAACACCATCTCAATGTTGTGTAGTTATTTATTCTCTTCTTATTTACAGACGACATAGGCAATTTATATACCAATGCTAGCAGTATTACAGAAAAAAGTGTTATATTCGTTTTAGGTTAACTGTGTATCGGGAAAACACGCAGTACAATGGCCAATACGTATGTTGTTATTGCTGCATAGGTTTTTGTCTGCATTGGATTAATTGGAAATTCTATCACCGTGTGTTTTGTTGCTGTATCCAAACGGCTGCATACTCCAACATACGTCCTGATTGGTTGCCTAGCAGTGTCTGACGTACTCGCCTCCGTGACGCGATATGTTCAGATATTTGACAGATTTCTTTTTAAAGAATATTCACATAGATATATATATGAGATATTCACCTTTTTATTTCTTCACTCGGCATTTTTCCATATGGTGTTAGTATCATACGTACGTTTTGTTTTCATCACTAATCCCCTGAAAAGTTTGAAAATGACTTGTAAAAAGATTCTGTTGATGTCTTTCGCCGTGTGGATAAGCTCTGCTGTCGTTTCCATCGGATACGGAAGAGTTACAGTGCTATTTTTTTTTAACATGATATCTTTCGAAACAACATGGTTTGCTGAGGTTGGGTTTACGTTGTATGTTTATGGATTACCATTTATTATTGTAGTAGTTTTCAATGTTCGAAAGCTGTATTATCTGTACAACCAAACAGCTTCTGTTCGACGAACCAGAATAGCAAATTCGATGTCGGTGATGTTTTGGATTATTATCGTGATTTATCTCCTCAGCACAATATATCCTTTTTTTTACATAATCGACTTTGCAGTGTTAAAAGAACGGTCACTTCTAAATAGAAGATTAGACTTTGTTCATAATATGTTTTCTGTTTCATTGCTTGTTAATAGTTGTTTGAATCCTTTGATATATTTCATGTTTTCACCTCCTGTCTTAAGACTTCTAACCCGATTAAGAAAATGTTGTAATCATGGCACAGATCCACGCATAAGCAATCCTAGGTCGTGTTCAGAAATGGAATAACATGGTTAACCATTTTTCCTTTACAATTTGATGTAATTTCTTGTTATTGTGATTTCCGTAATCAAATAAATTCGTTTTTGTTCTACATTAAGGCTGGTGATATTTTAAGATTGTTTAATTTTGTATCTGCCGATTTTATAGCTGGTAGGGTATGTAGCTCCCTGTCTGCAAAATGTGTAATGAACGACATTTGAACTACTGTTGTTTCGTGTTAAAATGTTGCAATTTACACGTACTTTAAATCACGCTAATTTTGACTGTTTACGTTTATTTTTACGCGTAGATTGCAACGTCTTAGCACGTATAGAATTGTAATTCCGTCCTGTTTTTAATACCGGAGCTATAAACCAATAGCTAGCAATTTTATATGCTTTGCATTATCGAACAATCTATTTATTTAATAACAAATAATTTATATAACAATAATTTAAACTTTTAGTTTGAAAAAAGAGTAATTACGGAGTTTAAGTGCGTATTTTGAAACCGCAAAGTATCACTCTGTGTAACTTGTTAATGTAATTACATGTATTAATTATTTTAGTCATTCACGTTTTAATTGTCATTAATAAATATAAAATCATGTCTTTTTGTACGTTTACCTCAAATGTTAATAATCTTGAGTAGTAAAAAAAAGATACAGTTTTTAAACGAAGATATTTTAGTCTTATATTAATAACGGTCAACATATTGTAGTTATAACATTATATATCAGTGTTTGATAAACCCCATAGTCATTCAGTTAACAGAGAGCACAGAAAGATGTACAACCGAGGATTTAGGTAATTTGCACTAACACTTGTAAATAGTAATTTGATCTAAGATAAAAAAAATTAAATACAACATCTATAACAGATTTCGAGTCCCAGATCTTTAGATTTGCCTATCCAATACGCTATTCATTCGCTACTTTTAACAGGTATGCACTCACAATTAAATATACTGTCTATTGAATGAATGTGATGCGATGCAATACAATACACACCTGCCTGGTTTAGATCATTTGTTTTTACCCGATAAAAAGATATACTTCATTGGGTGTACAGTGTGTAGGTATGCGTTTAATGACTGGTCGACATGACACAATTTTTGATCACGAGATATAAGTGCTGCTTGTTAACAATGTGGCCGGATACCGTTGACTAAGATGTAAAGCTGTGAGGTCAAAGTCTTCTCGCAACCAGCTAGTTTAACATGTTAGAAGGCGACCATGACTTTTATGTAAACAACGGACAATTGCATATTCTCCTTTTATTTTGAACAAAATGGGGTAAAAAATCGATCGATTGTTGTTAATTTAGGGAACATAGGAACGGAAAATAACTAAGGCCAATCATGTAGGAAGAAACAGAGTGACTAAAATATAAACAAAACTAGAGCTGAGCTCGTTACAAGCAACAAGGAGGCCTCCGTTACAGTTTCAAGTCAAGAAAGGATTGTCAATCAGAGTTAATAAAACCAGTCCTTTTCTCCTTGTCAAGATCAGACAGGTATTGATAGGTGGTCATCTTTACACGACCTTAACTTCTGATCAATGAGGGCTATGGAAAATCATATGGAACTTCAAAAATTGATAGACAAGTTAATCCATGATAGTTTTCTATGTAGAGCTTGAAATTGTTGCATATAGAGTATAGTTATAGTTGGGTTTTTTTCTTAGCTCTTTTTTTTGTTTGCATTGGATCTAATGTAAGTCCTTGTAGATTTTTGGAATTGGGTAAATGTGCGAGTGTCTCATATTAGCTGATTCAAAAATGAATCCATGAAATGCACGATATGTGTTAATATATAATACCTTTAATAATAACTAGTAGACTAATTGTTCGCGGAACAATTAGAGGCCTTTCCACCATGGTTAAAAAAAATCTTCAAAATGTTGAAAATTAAAGAGTAATTAGAGAAAAATCAGTTTTTAACTCAATTAAAAGAAGAAATAAAAAAAAAACAACCACTACGGGTTTCGAACCCGCGACCGATAGCTTTGTATTTTAGTACACTAACCTCGAGGCCACGGTGACTCTTAACAAATCCGTTTTTTAAATTATATAGGCTGTCAATTGAATGCAAGTTATTCGATGCGATGTAAATAATACACACCCGTATGGTTTAGATCCGCCGTGTTTACATTTAGAAAAAAGTTATACAACATTGAGAAGCGTAATGAATAGGTAGGCGCTTAGCGACTGAATCAATTGCTTATCGATTTGTTAAAAAAAATCAGTGCTGCTTGTAAACAATGTGGCCGGAAAGCGTTGACTAAGAAATCCACAGGCCATGTCAAACTTTTGCGTGAGCGGCTATTTGAATATGTTGGAAGGCTACGTCGGATTTACTGACACGCATTCTCCTGCTGATTTGAAATACAAGTGCTCAGAAATGTATTTACTGTCATGCATTTGTGGATTACAAGTACGGAAAATCGGAACTGAATTAGGGCCAGTCATCTATTTCAGCCAAGTCGGGAAATCAACAAACTGAAAGTAAATGTAAATTAAATCCTTTATCTTTCATAGAACATCAACAAAAATCGTCACAGGTTGCTGATAGAAATGTCAACACCAATTTTCAGTGAAATTTGAGCATGAATTTATTAGATACAGAAATTTCTCGGGATGATGGTTCGATGCCGCTAGAGTGGATAACTTTCTTCAATATGGTTTATTTTGTTTGAAATTTGGCAGGCAATTAGATTTAGGTGTGTGAAATTATCCAATGAATTTTCGCCAAGTTCTACAGAGTGTTACTGGAGCTGGAATTTTTATTTGGAGGAGTGGTCTAAAACGCGCTATGGGGTGAAATCGCAGACAGAGTTTCAGACTTTCAAAAAAAAAATATGACACACGATTGAAGCAATTTGCTAGGTGTTATTTTAAAAAGAAATATCAAGTTTCAAGATGAAATATCGAGGGTCAAGTTCATATAAGAATGCAATCCTTGTATAAAAGAAGAGAAGGGGGATGGGGCTTATTTTACATATAACTAAATCTGATATATATATATATATATATATATATATATATATATATATATATATATATATATATATATATATATGTTGCATATACTTAAAACACATCAGTTCTAAGAGGTCAAGATCAAAGGTCAGGGTCAGATCAAAGGTCAAAGCTAAAAATAAAGGGGGGATGTTTGAAAGAGCTAATTGTACATATCATTGAAACTTATATACATATATAATACAGATACTAATAACACACTCGTTTTAAGAGTTCAAAGTCACAAGGTCAAAGGTCAAGGTCACACATAAAAATAGAAAAGGGGGGGGGGTATTTCGTATGTGTTTGTGAAATCAATGAAAATCAAGGATTAAATAATGCTAGAAGGGGACGTTCGACCCTTCTGGGATCAATAGATTGATGACAACTCTAAGTGTACCGAAGACATTGTTAAACGTATCAAGTTATTTGGTATCATAACTTTTAATGGTCAATCACATAAAGAAAAAAAAATGTTTCAATATCTCTAGAAACAAAAAAGCTGTATCTGGAAAAAAATGAAAAAAAAAATAATAAACATAAGAAATACAAAAGGTCTTTCACCTGAACGGTGGTAATACATAACTAAACAATAATAAATCCATCTATAGTGAAGTGAACTTTTTTCCACAATGAAATGGGCCAACAATTTAAACGCTGCCACCACACCATATTCTGTGGCTATGCAGCGTGTTGTACAGTACATGTGACTCGATCGTTAATCTAACTCTTTTTATATAAAACAATTCAAATATTTCTTATTTTATATTTCCTTATGTTACAGGGAAAATATCGAAATGCTTCATAACTTTTACTTTACAATTGCGTTGATAAAATCATTTGCATTCGTCGTTATACAATCCCGTTTGTTAGCGTGCGAAATTGTGTCACAATGGCAGACTTTACGGAAACTAAGGTGTGCCATGCGGGTTAAAAAAATAAAGGCCGTTGTTTTCTCGATTAAATTCGAAATGAACGTATCAATAACATAAATTTAATGACAAATGTATTCAAAATCATTGAAAACAATATAGCTAATATGTAGTTTACTTGAAGACTCTTTTAAAGACGTAACGTCATGCTTGACGCTAAAAAATCCCCTCATTTTTCGCTATTGTAGTGTCTTAAAATAAACATCATAAATAGAATTTCTGAATTCTTAAACACAAAAAAAAAAGTTACATGACGAATGAAAAAATGTTTTAGAATACTTTTGATACAATATTAATTGCTTTTGACGTAAGGCCAATTTAAGCTAAACATGGATTTAGTCCTTTGAAACGTCATCTCATCCGATACAGAAACCAAGAGTCAGCAAAATCTTATCTCTTTGACACGATGCAACATAATGAATTGCATTATATATGTGTTTTGTCCATGGAATTTCTCCCACGAAGGTATGAAAAAGACCAAAGTAATTGGTTTTGGAAGCGTGGTTTGTCATGGCACATCACAATGACTTTCCATGGGAAAGAAGACTTGTATTGAGAGCCTAGGCGTTGTCCACATCTTTCAGAGCCAAGTATCACAGGACAGCATGCATGTAACTACTGCAGCCACCATCATCGATGTTATGGAAACAATCAGTCAATTAATGCATCAATATATCCTCTTTCCATGTCTGCTCAGACAATACTAGTTGCTACATGTACAAGTCAACAGAGATGATGGTCCTTCCCAAATCACATGGCCTGGTTTGATCCTTCAACTTTTATCAGGCACAAAATGGAACCTTATGCAACAGAACTGGAGCGACTCTAAAGTCAGCTATCCATCGCTTTGTTAACTAGTAGCATGATATTATAACAGCATATTAAATGAACAAGATATGTAATTTTGATTAGGTACTATTTTTTTATATAATTTTATAAACTTAAAAAAAGAAAAACACAAACATAACATGTTTGTTTGCTGAAAATCCGTATACATGTACTGTTATATCGTAACAATATATAAAGCACAAGGGGAGAAGAGAGATTATAGTTTTCTCTTCAGAGAACAACGGAGACACTATTGCTTTTAAGAAAAGAATTTTAAAAAATCATAAGTTCTGATTGAGTAATCTTTTTGATTTAGGTAATTATTTTTGATTTACGTAATTGAGAAGACTGCAAAAATGTGAAGTACAGGGTAAGCGTTTCAGAAATTGCTTCTCAAAAAAACATCCTTCAGCTAATATCTGTCATCAGCTCCTGCTCGAACTTATTTGAGGAAGAAAGCATGCGTGTTTGGAAAGCATATGGTATTGGTACAGGTAAGTGCGCTTTTTATATATGTATAGTTATGTTAAAAAAGAAATTTTTTAGATTGATTTTTGAGATACATGTACCGGGAACATTCTATGCATTAGTATACACAAAAGTGTCATTTAAATCCAAATTTTAGGTAGTTGAGTGGAAAACCCCCCAGCAAAGAACAAGGTACACTTAGGGTCATATTTGGCCTACTTTGAGAGGTTAACAAATTTTAGTCCAAATACTCTCAAGGACATGGGCTTTCTATATATAGTAATATTATCTTTGTATCACTATTAGTTTTTGAGATACCCGGACAGAAAGATGGCATGCACAATTATGACGTTATTTAACGTTAATGCCCTAAATGGCAAAAAATTTGCTTTCTTCTCAAATATTCAACGAAATAAGATAAATTAAAAACTTTTTTTATAAATTGATACCTGTGTGCACATTTCACAATTGTGCAGTTTTTACTACAATATAAAACTGTACATGTTTTCATTTGGCTACCCAAGGAGTTAACTATTCACAGTCCAAAGTAAGTGTGTGTGTGTTGGGGGGGGGGGTAAAAAATAAACCATAATCAAGAGTTGTCGAATGATTCCTTTGACTTTTAAAAACTTGAAATAAATGTGTTTTTTAAATATTTATATGATTCAATGATTATATAACATTTGCTTGCAAATATTGCAATGTCCTTAGTTGTTAATGTCTGCTGAAGTCCTCATCAAATCCACGGCGCATTTTACAAGAGAACTTAGGACAGATCAATGTACTTTATTTGATGAGTTGGCTTATATTTGCATTGATAAAAGTAGCCCATGAACAGTTATGTATTTGTATCAACGACCTTATATATATTTATTGTTAAATTAAAAAGAGAAACACTTGTATGTATAACACATCATATTTGACCTTTATGCACTTAAATACACAATTTCCTTTAACCTAACATTTGTCAATAATATTCAATGAAAGCTGGTGTAAAATATTGGTTTAAATTATTACATGCATTGATTTTAACCACAATAAAACAAAACTAAAATAAATTGATAGTGTTCTGGACACCATGGAGGTTTATTTGAAATATTTTTTTTTTCAAAGTATAACACATTGTTCATTTTTACAGTTTGATTTCAAATACAGTGGTACAATGCCCCAAAATAGGTAATATTGATATGAATTGCTTTGAAAATATTTAACTTTAAAATATCTTTAATTTTATAGTAAAGATATGCATATAAATAGTGGGGTAACAGGAAATGAGGTGATCCCTATATTTCATTTCTTCAATACCAGACAATGAGACATAATTATGAACAAAATGTATACAGTGTTTTAAAACATTTCTTGTATACACACAGTATCAATAATTGAAAAGCACATCCATTATACTTTATACAGATAGAAATCAAAGAGCATGTCATTACTAAATAAGCCTCTAGACAATGTGATTTTGACATTCTTATTGTAAACATATATGGTTTTATATAATGGTTGTCAATATTCATAAAATAAATCATTTGATATTGCAACGCTGTCATAAAATGATTTGCTTATAATCTTAAATTGCAATCAAAATAATTGTAGAAATAAATCAATCAACAATATACTTGCATTTAGGTATGAACTCGGAACAGCAATCTACACATTCAGGTACTTTGTAATCATCACTAATTTTTACAGATATAATGTTGTACACTAAATTTCAGAAAAATTCTCCTATCAAACATGTTTTGTACATTTATCATTATCATCTCGAGTTGCCTTTTTTACTGTACATAATTTTAACTTAAAAACTGGTTAAATTTTGAAAATAAACTTTAAATAACAGAACAATACATTGTAAATCGATCAAAAAAAGAACATAAAGGCTGATCAGTTCAATGCACAATGCCTGTACTAGAAATTGCCTATAGAGATATTACATGTAATGTTAGACACTAGTTCTGAAAAGTTTTAAATTATTATGCATTTATGGACTAATGAGACACTTTGAAATTCTCTCCTCTTCTGTTATGAAACATCTTTCTTCATTTTCTTCCTCACTCTCTGATTCATCAATCGGGAGTGCAGCAACATCTTCAACAGAACTACACCAATCCTACACACCACAGACACCTCTTTCCTCATGACGAGCAAGACCCAAGAACCAAATCACACTGTTACATGTAATATGAGCACACATGCCCACAACTCTTGTACCATCTTTACATTTGCAAAACTAAGATTTGATACTGATATCATCATGTCTTATCCAAAGTATGTATTTCTTTGCGGAAACGTGTCTACTTTGAATCTTGGCACATAGGATTCCATCAAAGTCATCACTGATGAAAAGTTCATACCTTCCTTCCATAAAATGTTCATATGCATATGACTTTCCCTATCTTATTTGGTACACACCCAAGGTTAACTGGCGTATTTCCTCCTCTGTCAAATGAGGAAAGACTACATCATGGGAGTCCATCTTATGCTCCGCTTCTCTAAACCTTAAAAATAGTATTTTCAAATGGAAGTTCAATTTATTCTCAACCATATTTTTATATTTGAAAATCCTGTCACAACCTTGTGAGAAAAAAATAAAAATGCATGATGATGCTCACACTTGTCTCATTCACTCCGTTTGAAAGAAATTGCATTTTTGCAGCCATGGCAACATCTTCCTCCTCAATTCCAGTGCTCAAGTCTGGTCTAAACTTGTTGCAGATTGCACTTATTATGCGGACATAATCGCCAATATGTGATATCTGTGTATTGGGGATGGTCCTGCTCAAATAATTCCATGTCATGAGCCTGCCATTCACTGACTCGACAACCCATCTAAGCTGTAAAACACAACACATACTATGAATATGTATACATATTTTACACATGCATGCAAGTTAAATATACAGTAACACTCGATTATAACGAAGTCGTACGGGCAACAAATTCACTCCGTTATATCCGTTAATCGTAATATATGTATAACATTTTTTTTAAAATAAGTGCTGGGGACTCAAATAAAAACTTCGTTATATCCAAGAAATCCCTATATGTGTGTTTGATATAAATATATTTACATCTACCAAGTATTATTCCCTCTATTTCTTACAGAAACTTAAAGTTAATGCATAGCTCTATAGAAACAGCCAGATTGAAATCTACACGCCCCGTTTATTGATTGGTCGAAATCTACAGCGGCTGAAACTGACAAGAAAGTGACAGGACCAAACTTGACACACCCAGTTTATCGATTGGTCGAGACCTACAACTACCTAGGAAAAATCACAGACTGCACGAAAAAATCATGACGACGTCAGACTGAAGGTCTCACAGGAGACGATTTGACTGTTTCTTAAAGTTAATGTACTTAGGTACATTAACAGTAATTTAGTGAATTTTACCTACTTTTAATAATCAATTTATCAATTGGCTAAAAGAAAGATGTTAATATAAACAATAAAATGTTTTCTTTGATGATTCATTCGGGTAATGAAGGTAGCGATCATTGCAGAAAAAAAATTACACAACCCGCGTACCTTCATATCCCGAATGAATCACCAAAAAAGCATTTTATTGTTTAAATGAGTTTTACTGTAGTGCAATGTACCTAAACGGAAACGTTTGTTATATCTTTATCTTCGAATTCACAATACATCTGTACTATATGATACAGTACTAAAACACATAGATAACATCTTAATCTTAAAATTAAAAAAAAAAGTGACCTGAAACAAAATAAACAGATTGAATCAGTATAATATTGTGGCACGTTATATTTTATAAGTACCTTGGTCACAAATCTGGTTGTCAATTGGTTTCTTCTCTTGAGTGTTGCTTTGAATGACGAGTCGGAAAGGATGGCATTTCAACACGTATCCCCAAGTCATCTAGCAAAACCTATGCGACTCTGAAACGTCTGTCGACGACAAAAATATCTTCTTCTTCTTCTACCCATTTCCTAATGTCCTCTACATTTGTCTGGATCATGTGACCTAAGATCTTTCCATCGGAATTTTTGGAATCTGCCAGATAGGGACCTAATACAGAAATTACTTATCCAGAAGTTGATACAATCATCATATGTTTAACTAATGGCCGGTGTTTGTGAGTGCTGTAGGAACGACGTGAGAAAGAAAAGTTTCCGCTATTTTTTAGGTATACATAAGTCCCGTCGAGCACAAGAATGACTGGATTATCTGACATGCTGCATAGAAGTTCCTTGGCAAGGGGACGAGTATGGTGATTAGTGACATCCTCCCTTCATATGTGAGAGAACCTAAAATGCTTTGGCACAAAATCTTCCATCGATGCATTTTTCGCAGATATAACAGCATGTCGAACCTGGAAATTGAAAACCCAGTTTCAATTAATGTACATTCAATCACTTACGAGTTTTAATTTTGTATGTATAATAAAATAATAAGAAATCGTAAATGTATTGTCTCACTTAACATGTCCATACCTTCCATTTTTTTCATTCCAAACTAGAACTGTCCTAATGGGACTAATACCCCCGCTAGGCTAATTTCAAATGGGACAAATAATTGAATTGAATAATAATTAAGGTTTGGAACACGTACAAAAAAAAAATTCTAGAAATGAAAAAAAAAAAAAAATAGTTAACAAAGAAAAATTTAAATCAAAATTGTCAGAATTTCACTGTAAATACATATCTATAACAGTAATACATTTACAAATGTATGTATTTGATGATATATTTTTTTAATTTAATTGATTTAAAGAAAAACCAACAAAATGACAATAACCCCTCCCTTTGCAGTGAATAGAAATACCGGTAGCCAAGCAATGCTCTTCTGTTGATAAAACTTTCAATATCTTTCTAATAAGAGTCTTGACAGATGCAATTAGTTGTTTCAAATTTTCCTCACTTTCTCCTATGGCACAATTGAACTCCAAATCAGAAAATTGATCCCATAGGACTATGATTTTCTTTGATGAGCTTGTTAAATTTAATAAACTCCCAAAACATTACCATAATTACCATACTATGTAAAAATATGTAAAAAAGAAAATTTAATATTACAAACAATTTTAAAATTGCCAAAACACTTCAATCATATCAGTAATTTTGAATTTCATTTAAATTAATGCCCAATAGGGTCACTTCATCAAATTACTTGACAAATAAATTTAAACAACCTCTAAAAATAGTTTAACTTCTTTATTAATAATTATATTATTTATTTCCTTATAATGATAGACCTTTTGGTTTACATGAAACAGTTTTAAAATAGCCCCTAAACCATCACTCATTTTACAGATTATCAATTTCCCCTAAACACATGCTCCATCTGAACCATGGCTCAGATAATGGCTCCCTTGGGACAAATGAATTCAGCCACACTTGTCTTTGATGTTCTCATTAGCTCCTAAGAATTTATCATTGACAAACAAAAACTTTGCATTGTCAGTTGATAGAATACTTATAAAAAAGATTTTTTTTTTTATTAATTAAGACATAACGACAAAAAACTCCATCTGGATGTATTTATATAAATATATTTTAGAGTGTTTTCTATTAATTAATTAATAAAATCTGTAAGGATTACCTCCCTTACTTTTCAACATTTGTGTACAATATATAGAATAAGGAAAATGAAAACTGTCATAAAATCATTAAATCTTGTCTGATCTTAAAAAAAATTGCAGGTGCACATCTTCAGATGGTGTTCAACATATGTACAAATTTTCAAACTGTTCCATGCAGTAATAAAAAATTCTATAAGGGGGACAAAGTCGCGTCTACAGACAGACGGACAGACGGACAGACAGACAGACAGACGGACAGACAGACAGACGGACAGGGTGAAACCAATATACCCCCCTAAACTTCGTTTGCGGGGGTATAATAAACTTCGTTTGCGGGGGTATAATAAGGTTCCAAGTAGTTAATTACTTAAACCACATCTAAGTTTCGTCAACAATAATGCTACACATGTTCTAGTACTTCTGTTCTTTGATTCTTAAGTTGGTATCCACCAAATACGTCATTAATTCATCACACTGATCCTTTGTAACACCTGTTAGATTGTAGTAATCTTAATTTTCCATTCCATGTGGATCATTAAAATTCAGTCTCTTGTTCTGATTTGGATTGCTACCTCCCTGATTTGTTTTAAAACTCCAACAATGGTGGTCCTGTTGACATTGGAAACAAAACTTGTTTGTTTCAACAGATACAATGCCTTAATGTTGAGATCTCCATCAGATATATGTTTAGGACAGCATGTAGAACCAAGTGGAACAAATGTTTCTTTTTGGATGAATACATTTACACGAGTGTTTTCAGGAACAACAACAAGCTTTGGCCCTGGCTTTTTACATATTACACAGTTAGCATGACTTGTAGAAGTCTTGGGATGGACAGTGTTACTGACGGAGGGCTCTTCATACTTTGCTTTGATAATGTTTTCTGTATTTTGTTTGGCTCAGGGCTGTTGCAAATAGAATTCCTTGTCGATTTTGTTTCACATATGAGACAACATTTTCTACACACCATGCTGTCATCAGAAACATCCATACGGAGTCTTCTCTTGATAAAGTCTGCATGCTCCTTCTTTATCCTGTATCTGTCCTGTTGTGATGTTCTTTTGGAGCACAGCAAGCAGGGGTAGAACTTAGGCATTATAAAAATATATTAAAAAGTCATTAATCACACAGTCACATTACTGTACAAGTATAATAATGCTACATATGACAGATGTACATTTAATATCTGCAATGATCAAAGAACTTTCTGTAGAAGTTTTTCAAAGAAATTTAATTTAATATCTTTAAGATTCCTCAACACTCAGTGACCTGTACTTTTTTAGAAGTGCATTACAGCATGCAAATTCAACATATTGTTCTAGCTAAAATATCGCTCGGTTCAAGTGTATTACTTGACAGTTCCAAAGGTTAGTCATCCGACTGCCTATCCTTTGGACCCCAAGATATTGAGTTCTAGTACAGCAGGAACTAATATTTTCATTGACATGCGCAAAGTTTTTAAATTTCATATTTTCCCCCCAAAAATGATTTTTTCTTTCATTATTAAGTTGTACGCATATAAGAATATACTTTATCTTTGCATTATGATTATACATTAGTTTATGTTGCTTTAATAACATTTAGGCTGTTTAAAATTAATTCTACGTTTAACGTAACTCGCGCGCGTAGGTTTCGGCGAAATTGTCGTTTTGAAAAAACAAACAAATCCGGATTTGAAAAGGTCGTCCCGGTTTGGGTTTTCATTTAGCGACTGAATTCTACATCCTGTATGAGAGGAAAACATGCTCAAAGACAGCATTGAGGTATTCAATTTTCACAATACGAAGAACATGAGAGTCTACGCCACTATCAAAGTAAAAAACCCAATAATAATGGATCAGACAAACACATGATCGAAGTTGGCAGACAAAATCTTATTCGAGATTGTTTAATGTCGGTTGTCAAGTCACAGAGCCTGGACCATGCTGAACCAACTTCCGCCCAAAAAGGCAAAAACGAGGTTTGTTGTATATATTTATATAAGTGATCCATCAACAACTGAAATGACTACCCATCTTATTTAAGAAAAACTCAGAATGTGTACGGTTAAGTTATTTTTTTAAAAAGGGGAAAGCAATTTCTTACCACCGCTGTACTGAAAAGATATACCGGTAAAAAGAGTTTAAAGAATTATACCTTTCTCCATAGACTTCAATATTAGCTTCAAGATGTGATAAATTTGTTCCTTTTTAACTTTTGTTCAATTTCAAAGGTGAATGACCCTATAAAATCATACAAATATTTGAGTGTTCGAACTACCAATATTTGGTTTTAAATATAATTATTGTGAAGCAATGCATTAAGTCAGCATAATTTACTGATTTAGATAAGAGTTTTGACATGATAATGACTGCAAATCCCTTTCATTTGAAATGTATCTACATTTTTAATAACTTGTTCAGGAATAATAATTCATTCATTCACAATATATAATAGGAAGAAACTTACAGGTGGCCCAGCTAAAGTGGAAGAACGGAGAGAAGTGGAATACACTTGTAGGGTGGCAGTTATTTCAAGAACCCTGTCTTGATTTCTTAGAAGTACATGTAGGTACAGTGAATCTTACAACACAACTTTGATATGTTAAATTTTAAAATGTGTCATTATGAAAATGTATCAAATAATATCATTATTTTGATTGTAGATAATCTGTGAATCACATGTGTTGTGCATCATTTTCCCCATTATATTTACTTGACACATTATAATGCTGGTTCGCGGCGAGAAATACATTCGTGTCGAGAAGGCTCTCGTCAACGTCGCAAAATGTTATTGCACGCGAATAAAGGTTGGTTTACAGTTTTAATAATGCCATTACGTGCTTTTTGTATGATTTGTCTTTGTTTGAGATGTCATACTTTCTTAAGTTGTTTTAATTAAAGTCTAGATTTTTTTTCATTTTTATTGTCTCAACTGTGTCATGAAGAAGAAACATTTTGTAAAACTCAAACAAAACAGAAAAATAGATATAAATTTGTTGGTTTCATTGTTCGTATTTTTTTATGTTAATTGCGTAAATGGTTTTTAAAAGATAAAAAGAATTTTTTGTTTTATTTGAACTGTATTTTTTAATAGGGCATTTTGCCGATGCTTTGTATTTTTTCTTAAAGTCAAGACCTAGTAAATAAAAGGTGCCTACAGATTTGTAAAACTCAAGATAAAAATTCTGTGAATGATGCTTCACAACAATAGCTTTGTTTGACAGGGTGTACCGGGGTTTAATTCTTTGTTAGACACAATGCAAAATCATGGTTTGAAATGTCTTTTTCTACCAAATATGAAGGAAATAAGTAACTGATCTCAGAGTTTTGCTTAATTTTTACTAATGTATATACCTAGAATGCCTACAGTCTCCAAAAAAAAAACCAAAAAAAAACATCAAACAAGCTCTTGACATCTTCTATAAAATAATGTGGAATTGAATAGAGGTATCGGGATAACTTTTTTTCATAATTTGATTTAGAATGTCAAGAAACGGTTTCATTTTCTACATAATATCTTTACAGCCTAAAAAAAAATTCATCAAATTAATTATGACGGTATAATGGTTCTAGCATCAAAAAGACACTCTTGAATCATGATCATTTACTAGATCTTGATCTCAAACATTGTTTTAATTGCTAATTGTTGTTGAATTTACATTCCACATATTTTTTGCTTGTAAATTGTGTTGAAAACTACGCCAGTTATGACACTGTAATGCACACATGGTACTGAAATGTTAAAATGACGAGTTTTATTATGACGTCACAAACGCTGAACGCTGTTAAATGCAACGTCACAAGCGAAAATCAAAGTCCCCGCTTGCGGCTGCTACTGTGGCTCCTCCATTACCCTTATGATAAGATAGGAATTTTTTAATGTAGCTCGCGGGTTTGCTGACATCACAATAGAATTCTTTAAAAGAGCACCGTGTATACAATGTACAGCTATATGTAGATAACGAACATAACTAGTAAAATTATAGAGGCCTAGTATATTAAACTGAAACATACATTAGTTGCTATATATTCAAACATATATTGTTATGTAAATAAAAAAAAAATACGGTATATTGCACTGAATTATGATTTTATTTACGATAAAGAATGCAAGTGTAACTTTGAACTAAAATGCTGGTGTTTCTACCGTTTCTGAAAAATAGTTACATTTTAAATTGTTTCAGCGGAATATTAAAATTACGTCATCTTTTTAATAAAATTGCGTCATAATTGACAAACCGTCAAAGCATTTTTGAAATGAAGTTCAAAGGAAGATTCGTTTCTACAAAAAAACTAGCGAGTCTCAATAATTTGGTTGTAAAGAAAAGTGCCACATAAGAAAATACGACTGAAGAAGACCATGCACCTGCAACAACCTGCATGGAAGAGAATTGGGAGGTAGGAAGGCATGCAACAATCATAACCAATGAAATTTCTTCATCTAAAATCCTATACGTTAAAGGCTAAATTTTGTTTCTATGGAGGACCATTATAGTAATGTTTCTATATTATTTAAAAACCATTAAAATTACCGTTTCGTGTGTTGTACTGATATATTTAATAATTTTTGTTAGCAAAAAAACCAACCAAGGGCGGGAAGGTGTCCATTTTGAAGTGAACAAAAAAAGGAAAGAGCCCTCAAAGGTCTTAACAGACAAATAGAAAATCCATTGATCTTTTAGCAAAAGAAAGGACACCCTTTTGGGAAAGGTTATTTGGTTATAATTATATTTTTTTCATATAAAAAATGTTTAAGAAGTAAACCCGAAGCAACTTTGATACACCCCCCCCCCTCCATTTCTTTTACATAGAAAAAGAAAATTATTATTTTTGTTTTCAATGTTTGGTCAAGACTTTCCCTCTCCCCTTTCAAATGTGATGCTACGGGTAAGGTAAACTAATATATAATATAAAATAAGACTACTAGCTATAGTCCTTTTACTGATGTTTATTAGAAAAAGTAAACACGTGAATAATTATTATAAGATAACAATAAGGTAGAATCAATATCCAGTACAATTAATGTTCTTTTAATGAATATAAAAAAAATACATAAAAATTCCACAGGTACAGGATCTATACACTGCAATTTCTGCGGAAGTGTATGTTGTAATAAAGGGACCTTCCGGAGCCAGATATGAGTATAAAAGTCCGAACTTCAATGAGGTATGCAAGAGATTGCTGAAATGTAGATAAAAAACTAATTCATTGTATTGTATACTTTGTAGTTTGTTTTCAGAATGTTCATAGTATTTATTTTAAAAGTAGTAAAAATTAAAGTAAAACATTATGTTGGATGTCATCATCTCCGTCCTCTCCGCCAGTTTCTTTTCAACATGCGGAACAAGCTGTTCAAACGACGGAATCTGTGCTTGAAGGAAACATTTATAGTAATTGGTGTAGGGTATGTGGGGATGGGTTATGTGAAAATTTTTGGGTAGGGTGTGAGGAGAAAGATTGTTCATTTTGGCGGCATGCGTGGTGTATTGAATCTATTGTCCCCAACATTTAATACGTAATAAGTAAAATTGAATATAATCTCTATCTTTACCTGAACATATTGTATGGGTATTCCCCTCAGATTCGCTCTGACCCTACTTAAGTTCTTCAATTTCCCTTACCAACTCTAAAAGAACATTTTTATACCCCCGCTCCGAAGGAGAGGGGGTATACTGTTTTACCCTTGTGTGTCTGTCTGTCCGTCCGTCCGTCTGTCTGTCTGTCCGTCTGTCTGTCTGTCCGTCCGTAACAAAAATTTCTGTCGCATTTATCTCAGCAACTATTTATCGCAGATGCTTGAAATTTTAACACAGTGTTTGTTAAGGCATGCCATATCGTGGGATATATTTTTGTATTAATCGGACGTCAACTTCCTGTTAAATGACGACTTTGCTTATTTTTTAACCAAAATTTTCAAACAAATTTTCGTCAAAGATTTCTCAGCAACTGTTTATCGCAGATGCTTGAAATTTTTACACAGTATTTGTATAGGCATGCCATATCGTGGGATATATTTTTGTACCAATCAGACGTCAACTTCCTGTTAAATGACGACTTTGTTTATTTTTAACAAAAATTTTCAAACAAATTTCCGTCAAAGAATTCTCAGCAACTCTTAATCGCAGATGCTTGAAATTTTAACACACTATTTGTTTAGGCATGCCATATTGTGGGATATATTTTTGTATCAATCGGACGTCAACTTCCTGTTAAATGACGACATTTCTTATTTTTTAACCAAATTTTCGTCAAAAATTTCTCAGCAACTATTTATCGCAGATGCTTGAAATTTTTACACAATATTTGTTTAGGCATGCCATATCGTGGGATATATTTCTGTACCAATCGGGTGTCAACTTCCTGTTAAATGACCACTTTGTTTATTTTTAGCAAACATTTTCAAACAAATTTTCGTCAAAGATTCCTCAGCAGCTATTTATCGCAGATGCTTGAAATTTTAACACACTATTTGTTTTGGCATGCCATATTGTGGGATATATTTTTGTACCAATCGGACGTCAACTTCCTGTTAAATAATGACTTTGTTTATTTTTTGCCAAAACTTTCAAACAAATTTTCGTCAAAGATTTCTCAGCAGCTATTTATCGGAGATGCTTGAAATTTTTACACACTATTTGTTTAGGCATGCCATATTGTGGGATATATTTTTGTATCAATCGGACGTCATCTTCCTGTTAAATGAGTACTTTGTTTATTTTAGCCAAAATTTTCAAACAAGTTTTCCTCAAAGATTTCTCAGCAGCTATTTATCGCAGATGCTTGAAATTTTAACACACTATTTGTTTAGGCATGCCATATTGTGGGATATATTTCTGTACCAATCGGATGCCAGCTTTCTGTTAAATGTCGACTTTGCTTATTTTGCATATTCACATCAGAGCGGGGGTATCACTAGTGAGCATTGGCTCACAGATATCTTGTTCTTCATGGTCTTTTTTTTCCCATTTTTCAAACGATGTGTTTGAGTCCATGTCATTTAATCGTGTTTGTATGTGTAAAATAATGTCTGCTTTTGTTTTGTTTGCTATGTTAGAATGTTTTTGTCTGGCTCCTGTAGAATGAACATTGGTGTAAGTTTTGTCTGGATGAAAGTTTGTAGGTTGTAATGTGTGAGCAATGTATATCTTTGTTTTGCTGTGTGTGTTCTGAATACTGAAATAATTGCTGTTTGTAGGTTTGTTTGAGAGTGTTGTAAGTGTGGTCTGCTGAAAATATTGTTTTTGTCGTATTAATGTTCTAAATGATGTTATTTCTTCAATGATGTCTGATGTGTACATGTAATCTGTGTCTTTTCCGTTAGTGATAGAACTGTCTGCAGGTTTGATTTGATTTTTAAAAAAAAAATCAATAAATCATCTATTAATAAACATTATAAACAATGTGGCTATTTTTTTCAATTCTAAACCACAAACTATTTCTATTTTACCTTATCCATATTTCTGTAGATGATTTTCCACCTTTCTTCAGATGGCAGTCCCGGGAACATATAAAACGTTTGCTCGTTCTCTTGAGGTTTTCTAAAACAAAATATCGCCCCTCACCATTACTCTCGTTGCCACTGACACTGTAGGACTCATGATTTGCAATGAACTCATAAACCACAGATGGACACTGCATCCGAATCATATGAATCCATGTAAAATGGCATATTAAAACCAAAGAACGGTGAGAATTTGGACCTGCTTGCAAGGATTACCTTACTGTTGTTCCGTCTTACGCCTGCTCTGAAAACATGGAAAGCTAAGCTGAACTTAAAAATAATGTACATTAATTTCTGGTTTGGGCTTCGAAGATGTTCAAGAAAACCTCTGACAGAAGGTTCCAAGTTATCTGCGAGTATTTGTCTGGCATACGGTAAAATAAGCTCTGCAGACATGGCATAGAGAAATATTTCCAAAATCTGACAACTTTTATGATGATCTGAAATATTAAAACAAACCCATATCTTTTAAACAAATGTACACTTTTATAAGGGTGTGTATAAATTGGTATGTTTTACTAAATATAGTACAAACAATTATACCAATTGCACTTTGGCATGCAGCTAGCGCTTTAAACTTCTAAAACAAAGCATTTTAGCCAGATCTGCAAGGGCTAACTCCCACAAAAGTTTAAACATGGCTTTAGCCATGTTTATTTCAAAATGTCCATGACCTGCAATGAACCTAAACTAATTCAATATTCCATACATACATGTATAAATATATTTTATTGCTCTCTACATATTACCTGTAAGCATGAGGATGTTTTTATACTTCTATCGTATTAGGATTTCGCTCGACACATCTCTATTAGGTTTTTGAAACGGCGTTAATTTGGCCATTAACAAAGTTCTCTAACTGGAAGAATTGACGTTACCGTTGCTTGGACGAAGACCGGATATCCACCACTATATCGTACTAGGATTTTGCTCAATACGATATTTCAGTTAATTTGATCCTCGGGACCTTGTTCGTCCTTGACCAGACACCTGGCGTTGTCTGTGCCACGTTATATAACCCAGAATTCTCTCCTCCCCAAGGAGTTTATAAGGGGAGTAGCCCTTTCCCTGTATAAAAAGAGGAGGCAAAAGACAGCTTCCAGTTGACTACTTCTTTTATTCACTTTTACTAATAAACATTCAAATCAAATTCCACAATATAAAATAATGTATAATTAATAACAAAAAACATTGATTACAAAAACTCTGAAAATAAGATATTATATTTACTTGAACCTTCTGAATCATTTTTGTTAACTTTTATTTAAACCGCGCAAGTATCTTAATATGATCTTACCTGTATAAAAAGAGGAGGCAAAAGACAGCTTCCAGTTGACTACTCAGGAGAGCCGCTTTCCTCACACCTCCTTTCACAGGGCGAAAAACAATCTTTAAGCAAGTCCTTCAAGGTGGCTTAAAGGTGGCGTAAAGGTAGCTTAAAGGATATACAATCTTTAAGCCACCTTTAAGTCACTTTAAGCTGAGCTTATAGGTCCTTAATGTCCAAACTTCTTTAAGTCACCTTTAAGCCATCTTTAAGCTACCTTTAAGCATCTTTAAGTGACATTTAAGCTCCATTTAAGTTGTCTTTAAACCATCTTTAAGTTCCCTTTATGTCAAGTTTGATCAAACTGAACAATAAAAACATATATTAAATGCAAAAGCTCTTTTATAGGGAGGGGAGGGGGTGAACCGAGTGATGATATAATTTCCAAGGAAGGGGGGGGGGGGGGTGTTCCAGGCGGTTTTAATTGTTGCTCCATTAAACACATATCGCTATCATAAATAACTTTTATGATGATCTGAAATATTAAAACAAACCCATATCTTTTAAACAAATGTACACTTTTATAAGGGTGTGTATAAATTGGTATGTTTTACTAAATTTAGTACAAACAATTATACCAATTGCACTTTGGCATGCAGCTAGCGCTTTATACTTCTAAATCAAAGCATTTTAGCCAGATCTGCAAGGGCTAACTCCCACAAAAGTTTAAACATGGCTTTAGCCATGTTTATTTCAAAATGTCCATGACCTGGAATGAACATAAACTAATTCAATATTCCATACATACATGTATAAATATATTTTATTGCTCTCTACATATTACCTGTAAGCATGAGGATGTTTTAATACTTCTATAGTATTAGGATTTCGCTCGACACATCTCTATTAGGTTTTTGAAACGGCGTTAATTTGGCCATTAACAAAGTTCTCTAACTGGAAGAATTGACGTTACCGTTGCTTGGACGAAGACCGGATATCCACCACTATATCGTACTAGGATTTTGCTCAATACGATATTTCAGTTAATTTGATCCTCGGGACCTTGTTCGTCCTTGACCAGACACCTGGCGTTGTCTGTGCCACGTTATATAACCCAGAATTCTCTCCTCCTCAAGGAGTTTATAAGGGGAGTAGCCCTTTCCCTGTATAAAAAGAGGAGGCAAAAGACAGCTTCCAGTTGACTACTTCTTTTATTCACTTTTACTAATAAACATTCTAATCAAATTCCACAATATAAAATAATGTATAATTAATAACAAAAAACATTGATTACAAAAACTCTGAAAATAAGATATTATATTTACTTGAACCTTCTGAATCATTTTTGTTAACTTTTATTTAAACCGCGCAAGTATCTTAATATGATCTTACCTGTATAAAAAGAGGAGGCAAAAGACAGCTTCCAGTTGACTACTCAGGAGAGCCGCTTTCCCCACACCTCTTTTCACAGGGCGAAAAACAATCTTTAAGCAAGTCCTTCAAGGTGGCGTAAAGGTAGCTTAAAGGATATACAATCTTTAAGCCACCTTTAAGTCACTTTAAGCTGAGCTTATAGGTCCTTAATGTCCAAACTTCTTTAAGTCACCTTTAAGCCATCTTTAAGCTACCTTTAAGCATCTTTAAGTGACATTTACGCTCCATTTAAGTTGTCTTTAAACCATCTTTAAGTTCCCTTTATGTCAAGTTTGATCAAACTGAACAATAAAAACATATATTAAATGCAAAAGCTCTTTTATAGGGAGGGGAGGGGGTGAACCGAGTAATGATATAATTTCCAAGGAAGGGGGGGGGGGTGTTCCAGGCGGTTTTAATTGTTGCTCCATTAAACACATATCGCTATCATCAACAACGCTCCGATGGACACAGATTGCCGTTATAAAATTCTTTATAATTTTTTTTCTCAAAATTATTCAAAATTATTGTTGGGGTGAGCGCAGTATCTGTATCTAAATTTGTGCATGAAATTATATTTAAGTATGTTTGTTTCCTATTATAAATTAATCGGTGAAATAAATCCCCCTCTCTCTCTCTCTCTCTCTCTCTCTCTCTCTCTTAGTTCATCCGTAAACAAAATAAAGATAACTAGACACGATCTCGTTGCGAGCAACGAGGAGGTCTTCCGTCCGATTTTTAGAAGAAAATATGACATCATATACTTTGATTTTCGACAACAAAACATATGGAAAAAGGAGTGAAGTACTACTGCTTTATTGCATCGCTTTTTATAAGTTCTATTACATTGCTTTTTTACATGCTTGAATTTCTTCCAATTAAGATTGAAAAGATTAATTTTGTTTACATCTGGTCCCTAAAAACCCTAATTGGTTAACACAAGAGAAAATCATTATATTGTAAGGATAAAGAAACGTATTATACCTAATCTAGCATTCATAACCTTTCACAAAATGGCTCTCATTAAAGGGCTATAGATAAAAAAAAAATAGAGCCCTTTGATTCCCTAATTTAAGGGGCCAGCCCCTTTTTCTTGGAATCAAATGAAAGGTCATTTAATTCTGAAAACATTTTGTCAACAACAAGTGTTTAAAATTCGTTAGCGTTCTGGAGATATATGAGAAAGAAGGTTTAAGGGGCCGATCCCTTATCTCCTTATAGGGGCCGTTTGGCGAAATTTTGAAGGTTGAATATGATTAAGAACCACTTTTCCTCTGTATTGCATTTCAACATATTTTTCCTTTCTGAGATATGGGTGATCAACATTTGGGACTTTTGGTCCCTAAAAACCTTTAATTACGAAATCATTACATTGCTTGGATGCATAACTCAGAGATAAACATATTTGCTTCTATAACCTTTCACAAAATGTCTCTCAGTTAAGGGCTACAGATTACACACTTTAGAGCCCTTTGGTCCCCTTATTTGAGGGGCCAGTCCCTTTTTCTACATATTAAATGAAAGGTCATTTAATTCTAAACAAATTTTGTTCAACAAGTGTTTAGAAATTCGTTACCATTTTGGAGATATATGAGAAAGAAGGTTTTAGGGGCCGATCCTTTATCTCCTTATAGGGGCCCTTTAACAAAATTTTGAAGGTTGCATATTGTTAAGAACATTAATTTGAACAACTTTTCCTTTGTATTGCATTACAAAATATTTTTCCTTTCTGAGATATGGGAGATCAAAATTTTGGACTTTTGGCCCATAAAAACCCTTAATTACGTAATACATGACAAAATCATTACATTGCTTGGATACATAACTGTGAGAGAAACATATTTGCTTCTATAACATTTCACAAAATATCTCTTAGAAAAGGGCTACAGATAAAAGACTTTAGAGCCCTTTCGTCCTCTTATCGCCCCTTTTTCTTGATTTCAAAGAAAAGGTCCTGTAAATAGAATTTTGTTTACATTAAATGTCTTAACAAAATATTTTTCAGAAAAGAGATAATTAAAGAAAACTAGAAAAAAATTATGACGTTTGTTTAATCTCAATTTTCGGGTCCAGGCGAGCTTCGACGCTTTTTGTGATCGAAATGATTTTAAACCTTCATGCACATTTTCAGTCTTCCGTCTACCATCGCTGAAAATTTTAAGTTTATATCTGCAATAGTTTAAGAGGAGTACTGCCGACAAAATACCCCTCTAAAAATCGATAAAACGACTATATCTCAAAACCGGAAGTGACGTCATCAATAAAAAAAATTGCAATACGGTTCATTTCATCATCTATTAGAACTGAAAGTTTTATGAAAATCAATTGAGTAGTTTTCGAGATCTCGCGTGCACAAAATTTGTAAGAAAAAAAAATAATAATATAGAAGAATAGGGAAAAAGAAACAAAGCAATAACAATAAGGTCTTCCGTTGGAAACGGAAGACCTTAATGAACAAAAACTGCATGATTTAATTTAATAATCGGTTGAAGGTATGTATTTTTTTTCAATTTTAATTATTTCTAGGTCTAATTCTAGATCTGCTAGATACATGTTAAAGATGAAAAGACTCTCAAATGCCTTTGTTATATCGGGCTGGGTGTCACTGCTTTGTTTGTCTAGACATAGTTTTGTTCATTTGTGTGTTGTTTGTCCAACTTAAGAAAAACCCCTTGAACTAACACAGAATATACAAGATATACACAACAGATGTGTCGTGTGCCCAGGTGCAAGTCAGAGTTTCTAAAGGCGTTGAAATCTTAGTATGTACGTGTATACGATAAGTCTAGTGAATAAAAGTTTATTTACATTTGTAATTCATTTTAAAGTATTATTTCCTAACTCTGGGTTTTAAAAATGTTACGTCTACAAATTAAAGATACATGTATGTAAGAGTAAAATCTAGAGGCTAATTAATTCCTGTACCGGTGATCATAAATAATTAATTAATTATAATATATGTATAAGAGTAATTATACCCGGCCTGGTACATGTACATCATACAATTGTATGTACAAGTATATGTATACATCATCTGCAATTGCCACATGCAGTAAATACGTCACCCGTAATTATACCCCCGCTCCGAAGGAGAGGGGGTATACTGTTTTACCCTTGTCTGTCTGTCTGTCTGTCTGTCTGTCTGTCTGTCTGTCTGTCTGTCCGTCCGTCTGTCTGTCCGTCCGTAACAAAAAATTATGTCGCATTTGTCTCAGCAACTAATTCTTGCAGATGCTTGATATTTTTTCACAGTGTTTGTATAGGCATGCCATATCGTGGGATATATTTTTGTACCAATCGGACGTCAACTTCCTGTTAAATGACAACTTTGCTTATTTTTTAACCAAAATTTTCAAACAAATTTTCGTCTAAGATTTCTCAGCAACTTTTTATCGCAGATGCTTGAAATTTTTACACAATATTTGTATAAGCATGCCATATCGTTGGATTATTTTTGTACCAATCGGACGTCAACTTCCTGTTAAATTACGACTTTGTTTATTTTTAGCAAAAATTTTCAAACAAATTTCCGTCAAAGATTTCTCAGCAACTATTTATCGCTGATGGTTGAAATTTTAACACACTATTTGTTTTGGCATGCCATATTGTGGGATATATTTTTGTATTAATCGGGCGTCAACTTCCTGTTAAATGACGACTTTGCTTATTTTTTAACAAAAATTTTCAAACACATTTTCGTCAAATATTTCTCAGCAACTGTTTATTGCAGATGCTTGAAATTTTCACACAGTTTTTGTTTTGGCATGCCATATTGTGGGATATATTTTTGTATCAATCGGACATCAACTTCCTGTTAAATAATGACTTTGTTTATTTTGAGCCAAAATTTTCAAACAAATTTTCGTCAAAAGATTTCTCAGCAGCTATTTATCTCGGTGCTTGAAACTTTTACACAGTGTTTGTTAAGGCATGCCATATCATGGGATATATTTTTGTACCAATCGGACGTCAACTTCCTGTTAAATGAGTACTTTGTTTATTTTAGCCAAAATTTTCAAACAAATTTTCCTCACTTGAAATTTTAACACACTATTTGTTTAGGCATGCCATATTGTGGGATATATTTCTGTACCAATCGGATGCCAGCTTTCTGTTAAATGTCGACTTTGCTTATTTTGCATATTCACATCAGAGCGGGGGTATCACTAGTGAGCATTGGCTCACATATATCTTGTTGGTAATATTATTACTTATTAGGTTTGTTACTGACTGTTTACAGAAATTTGTGGGGACGGTAAAGTCCATAGAAGGCGAGGCGGAGCCGAGCCTTCTATGGACTTTACCGACCCCACAAATTTCTGTAAACAGTCAGTAACAAACCTAATAAGTGTTTTGTTTTGTCGAGGACCTAAAGTTTGATATGTAGGCCTAAACAACAAAAGATAATACATAACAATTAAATTCATAGGCTTATTTTCGAATTTAGTACCTTTCTCGTCAGTCGTCTGTGCAAACCGGGATGCCAGCGCCATATTAGAGGATCGTTTTATTACGTCACGGGCAAAGGGGGGTCACTCTAAATATTTTGGGGCTTAAAAATTAAAGGTATGGTTGAACGTTTGTGTTAAAAATCAGCTCAAATAACGTTACGTCCGCCATGTTGCCGTATAAATTTTGACGCCCGCCGTTTAAAGAAATTTATAAGGCAATCACGTGACGCGATTCATCCAATGACGTCGAGACATTCTAGTCCGAGGCAAAACAATGTTTGTTATAGAATTGATAGTCTAAAAATCATGTATACAATTAAATGTTTAAACATAATGGAACGGCGCCGTGATAATGAAAACCGGAAAAATTGCGTAGAACTTTCTATGCATTTAATAAAAGAAATGATTCCATCTTCTTCCTTGCATTTTATTTAGCTATGAATTAGATGAACGTTTACCTACTTGGTTTAAATTTATTTACTAAGTAAGCCTAACGGTTTCCATTAAGGTACATGTATATTAATATATTTTTTTTTTACTGAAGACCAAGTTCCGTATTTCATTCTAAATATATGCATGCATATAATTTATAAATTAGATATGACTGATTGTTGGAAGTCAAAATCTTATCATGTAAAAAATACACATTGAATACATTGATTCAATATCCACTGATATATAGGATATAAAAACCTCCATCTATATGTAAGTTGCCGTGGCGCAGAGGAAGTGAGATGATGCTGATAAACGAAGGGTCCCGGGTTCAATCCTCGTCTTGGGCGTTTTGATTATTTTTTTTTCATTTTATTTCCCAGAACAAAAACCGTTTTAATTCCTTTTCTATCATTATCATATAGTTAATATATTTTGTTGGTAAATTATGACAATATTGAATTTAAAGATTTTTTAATGGCTTAAAGTGGCTTAAAGGTGGCTTAAAGGTAGCTTAAAGGTGGCTTAAAGAAGTTTGGACATTAAGGACCTATAAGTTGTCCTTAAAGGTGGTTTAAAGATAGCCTTTAAGCTGCCTTTAAGCCATCTTTACGTTTTCTTTAAGTCATCTATAAGCAACACATATAGCTTAAAGGTGGCTTAATGATCGTCTTTAAGCTACCTTTAAGCAGCTTTAAGCTATCTTTAAGGAGAACTTAAAGATGGTCATCCATCCTGTGTTTTTATACGCACGGACACTACCTCCGATCTCCGGACCTTATAAGTAAATGCGATTAAGTGCATACTAATGATCTGACGCATCGTGTTCTGTAGAAGCGATTTATATAGATTTATGACCCGGCATCGTCAGGCTCATCCCTGGACTTAATAAAACATTTCTCCATGAACATAAATAAACATACGTTATCTATTTACCGCATGTCCTTTCACCAATCTCTGTAGAATTTCCATTATGATACTTCCTTCCATCCTCAGGGTCATCTACATGGCCAGTGTGGGAAATGTGGGTAGAAAATTCCGTAATGCCATCGAACTGCTTTCGACATACTGGGCAAACAAATATCTCCTCAACAATTCTTGAGGCCAATACATACGGCAGACCATCACAGCCGATAGCTGCCCATTGTCTAGATGTCCCCTCACCCACCTCATCTAGAGAATGGTCTAAAACCTGATAAAGTCACCAGAGTATTTTTTTATTTCTGCTTTGTTTTACAGTTCAATAATTCTATTGTTTGGCATGTATCATGCAGTGTGTACGCACATGTACGTGTATCATATAATACATTACTGTTTCTACAGCGTCGTAAGAGCATGGGTTTTCAAAGATTGGTTCCCCCACTATTAATTTGTAGTTTCCCGTTTTCTCTGTATTGATTACAGGAATAAACGAGTACCTCTACAAATAAACAATTTAATGCATGTAAAATCAAGTGGTGATTGTGCTATAGTGATGATAAGCCAAATTTCGCATCAGTCGGAACAGAGGGTACCTCTGTGATGGTGCTGCGGTTTCTACTATGATTGGCGTTCTTTTATGGTCAATGTGGTCGACCTAATGCCCATTGTCATTCATTTGTTGCTGCATTACCTTTTGTATTTGATTAATGATCAAACATATCTGATAAATAAAGTACACCGTAGCAAATATGTCACATCTAATAATGAAAGTGAAAAATGTCATCAGTATTTTAAATAAAGATTAATACCCAATTTCATTAAATTATTTGTCATAGAAAGACTCTTTTCCTTTCATTTGGCAAACTATAGATTGTTTGGAATTGGTATCAAACTTTTGCCATGATGAAGGGGAGTAGTCAGCTCTGGTTTGGATGTTGTCGTCCGTCACCATATGAATGACAGCATTGATGACGGAACTCTCAGCTTTAAAATCGGTTTTTACTCGCCATTGACGAGCGATGACCTTTAGAATTTCAAGAAAAAAAATATTAGACGAAGGTTATATATGCATGTACGTTCATAAATAAATATTAAACATTTCCAAAAACTTTATTAACCTGATTATTGTCGAAAAACAATATGATATCAATTTCTCCAGAACATCAAATCCTTTCCTGGCTGTGCGCTTTCAGCCACTTCAGAGTTAATGTTTAGCTGCCAGATGGACTAGCAGCTGACACAATATTAAGTCCCTCTTTGCTTCCTATGAATATTTAAAGAATAAGATAAGTAAGCGGAGGAAATAACAGAAAAATATTTGCTGCGATAAATAGTGGAGAGGGGGGGGGGGGGGTTGACGGAAAAAGCAGGCTCTCTGTCCCTCCCATCCCTTCCCACTACGTGCTGATTACATGTTGATACATTGAAATAAAATATTATACAAATTAACGCAACTGTTTTCGTGTATACTTAAAGGGATTTAGCGAACGCCAGTGAGCCAATAAAGTTCTTGCTTCTTAAAGGGGCATGGTCACGATTTTGGTCAATTTTGTTTTTCTATTTTAATGTCTACAATGCTTCAGTAAGGCATTCTTAAATGCAACCAACATTTGAGTGTCATTTGTTGCGTTATGAGCAAGTTACAGAGCTTACAATTCTTTGCTATGTAAACAAAGCGTTTGTTTACATTTTGAATGTTGAAGTGAAAATTCCAGTTTTAGACCTCAAACAAATGTGTTAATCTTTAGGAACTGTAGTGATTGTGGACTTAATCTATGTACGGGTTGTTTATAAACCGTGACGTCACAAAGCGTGAGTTCCAGCACTAGATGCTTTTACCGCCAGTTATAAGTCTGCAGCCGGTGAGTACAGACGCCAGACGTTTGTAGGACGAGGCGACCGGCGAGTCCAGCGGTACCGTACCCACGGATTATTGTTATTGTTACATATTAACTCAATAAATACTACAGAACTGTTTATTTATGCTTAAAATAAATAAAAACATAGACAAATCAGCTTGAAAATTTTTTTTTACTGGTATATTGAACCTCTGTAAACAAAAAACAAGGCACTGGTCTTGTTTACATGACGAAAAATTGTGAGCGTTCTATCTTGTTTAAAACTCATCGAGTAGCACTCAAATTTCATTTGATCATTAGAAATGCATTCTTAAAGCAATGTAAATAATAAAAGCTGAAAAATAAAATTTGACCAAAATTTTGACCATGCCCCTTTAAGCAGTAGATACTTTCAATGGCACCAGATATAGCAGTGAATAAAGGATTCGTCATTGAAATGTTCGCCCATCACACCTTTAAAGAACCCGAGGATGATGGGAATTTTTTCTATGAAATAACATTTAGGTGAAACAATAAAAAACTGTCATTAAAAAATAATATATTTTGTTTATACAGTTGTTCTTCCATCATTATTATATCACAGAAACTATAGTGACAATCATTTTTCTATGCAACAACTTACTTGCTGGAACAAATGTTTGTAATTTTTCATCATCTTTATATATTTTTCCTGCAACTACTCTGTCACCAAAATTTTTTTTACATTGGTAGTTTCCTGTGTCACAATAAAAAAAATATATTTGTTAAAAAACTTACCTACAACAACTACAATTGAAACAAAGCATTATTAATGCTTAACCATTAAGTTTTAATTAAAGAACTATGTGCGGTATGGTCAAATATCTGCCTCCGATTTCAATCAATTTTAAAATTGTATCGTATCGTATAAAAATCAAATCTTCACAAATCATTGTATAGAGGATGCCTAGAACTTTAATCTTGATTTTAGTCATCATTGCTCACTCGCTGTTTATCTACGGCGTCACCTGAATGACCTAATTTCCGCAAATTTGCAAAGAAATGAAAATATTCTCATTTTTGCTCTATATTGTGCATTCGGAAGTAAAGAGCGCAGGTCTGCTCAAGTGCGATTTTAACATATATTTTTCTCAGATTGTTATACACATTATACTTAAAAAGTGTACCTGAGTAAGCCTGCGCTCGATGTTTCCCAGTCGAAAAACCATCGGAAAACACCCATATTTTGCTTCAAAACATCTAGTTATCAATATAATGCAATCTTCATGACGTCATGTCTACATTATGATGTGACTGTGGTGATAAACTTTTACACCTTTTTTTCAATATTATTTTAACTATCTTTCACCTTATTTTTACAGCTCTTTCAAAAACTTTAATGGGGGGGGGGGGCAAAAAATGCATAAAACCGCACATAGTCCTTTAAAATTTTAAAATGACTTACCTATCGCAGTCATAATGCGATAGGTATTATCCTCCTCAATCTATCCGTTTTCAATATTTTCAAAAAGCTCCCCAACCAAATTGCTCTTCCTCCTTTTTTTAACTAAGTGCGTCTAGAATTAAGTAAAATATAAAACAAAAAATTAGGATACATATCGAAACACAAAAAAAAAATATGAGCATTGAGTTTTAATTTAATTTATAAAGTTTAATAGCTTTTCATTTCTACTTTCATTTCAAGAGAGAGAGAGAGAGAGAGGGAGATAGAGAGACAGATTGTGGAAATTTGAGGGAGGGAGAGAAAGACAGATTTAAGAAGGAGAGAGAAATTGTAAGTTTATTAACCTCAGCATATCTAACGCATCCTTCGCACAAGTTATTTGTCCGGGCAGTAATGTAATCCTCCTCCCTTAACTATTCCACTACCAACACTTTAATATTTTTGCCATCTTCTTTGAACACTTTAAACTCTTCCTCTCCGCAAAATACTTGATGATTTTGCATCTACATTTTTTATTCAAAGGCTTTTCTATATGAAGTAAAAAAAAAGAATTTAATATTTACTTTAAATCATAAATCCGGATTTTTTTTTAATGTTTTTTTTTTTTATAAACCTTTTGACCACCATACAAACTTTCAGAGGATGCAATTAATTATAACGGGACTTTTCATTGGTTGCTTTGCATCATAATCAAAAGAACGCTCTGATTTAAGATAAATGGAGGTGTAAAAAGCTTCCCATGTCGAACATTTTATAATTATTGATAAACGAATTATTATTGTTGCCTAAGAACAAGAAGAAAGAACATTAGACCTACTTGTGAGACGTGTGCTAATCCACCTCAGTCGAGATTCACATATGATATGTCTGGTGAGTTGTCTTATATAGTGGCAGGAGATCCCAACACACATTACTGTTGCTCGTACAAATGCGCTTTCACGAATTTTTTTTTTATTGGCTCGAATGTCAAAGCCCACCATATGGTTAGTATTATTTATATACCATTTAGGCGTTAACCCACCAAACTGGACTCAAACCACCATTGGGGAGGTGTGCCCAACCTGTTGATGTTTTATACTTATACAGCATACTAGAATGTATCTCACTGAATAAGATTATACCGTACATGTAAGCACATTTCATAAGAAATCATATTGAATGTCTGTTTGATATTCTAAGTACAACATATAATTGCCTTGCAAAAGAATCCTGCTTAAATTTTAAAACTATGGAAACTTATTCGTGACATAAATTATCAGTGTGGCTAAGGATGAAACTGTACTATTGGTTTACGTACGATTGTTTATTGTTTTGCTTATGATTGTACTATTTTGTATTGCAGTCTTTTACCATATAGAATAAATTGGTTAACTGACTGTCATCTTATTTGGCATCCCACAGATCAACAATATTAGTGGCAGTACATACTTCCCTAGTTTAATGACAAAATGTCTTCATTTGTTAGGACAGAAATGCATTATCACTTTCGATATAGGAAACAATTGTTTGAATATAATCATTGATTTGTTGCATCTATCGAAGATTTTATTAAGAAGATTGAAAAGAATATGTATTGTCTGCTGCATTTTTCCGTATTGATTGTATTATATGCACAGGGGGATGTCAATGCATAATTCAGCAACATGGCTGCAAAATAAAGAGGAAATGATTCCGAAACCTTCAGTAATTCCATTGGGCCTCTTCTAAATGTCACCACGATCATTAACGTTATAGAATTATGACATTTAGAATTTGATGCTAAATCGTACGTGCAATTTGTGAAAATTCACTCGTCCACTTTACTACACTTTAAAAAACAATGATTCGATGAAGGACGTTCTACATTGGTATGGGTGACTTTTCTACCAAGACATCCGAAGGAGGTAAACAAGCACGGGTTAAGCGTTGAAATTTTCGTAGCATTTTCTTTTAGTTTTGACAGTGATGTAAAATCCTAACGAAAAATGTTTAATTATTTAGCGTAAAACGTTTCTAAAATGTAACATTTGTGATTTTCATAACAAAATCCATAAGAAATGTCTGACCAGAATTGTTTTTATCGGCCCCCTACCGGTTTCACTGGAGGCTTTCATCTGCTTCCGTCAGTCCGTCTGTCTGTCAGTCCGTCTGTATGTCCCACTTCAGTTTTCCACAGTTGTTTTCTTTGTGCGTTTAAGAAATTATATGAAATTTGCTGAACAGCTTCAAAAATGTCAAACTACTGATCAAGTTTACACTTTTGTAGCGCCTGGTTGACATATTTTTTAGAATATTTTTCTTATTTTCCAATTCTTTAATGTTTGGGTTCGATGTATATTGAATAAACGAGGAAAGTACAGTACCGATCAGACCCAATCTAACATAAAGTAAACCCCAACCAAACCCTGGGCTTACTTTCTGGGTTTACTAGAGTGGACCCAGAGTAAACCCCAAGTAGACACAGAGAGTAAACCCCGATCAGAAGTATACCGCCTGAAAGCAGACGTTACATGTGTATTTGGAATATACAAGAGGCAGGAATCACAGGCAACAGGTTGTTAAGATAAAATACAAGTCTGCTTCACACTTCAGTGCGTAAAGTTGACTCCAAAAGCAATTCTCGAGGAACCCAAAGTAAACCCCGAGTAAACCCAAAGTGGACCCAAATTTTCAAAAAGTAAACCCAAAGAGTAAACCTGGGGTTTACTCTGGTGTTAGGTTGGGTCTGATCGTTACTGTATGTAGTCAGTAATAATATCGTACATTACTTGTACCATTCTTTTTATTGTTGTCTAACAAACAAATAAGTTCTGTAAAATAGTGTCAAGCATTGTGTTGTAAATTTAATCGACGTTTTTTTTTTTTATATTATTACAATCGGGTTCGTTATCGGAATGGTCTATTTATTCGGGGTACAGAAGACGTAAGAAATTATATTCTGCACAATAATGCATTGTTTTCACAAATTTCTACCAGCAAATACTTAATGGACTTTGCTAAATTACAGGAGATAAAATAAAGAGTATTTTACCTATTTTTATTTCAGTTCCGTACCAACAATGTAGTTTAAATTTCCTCCGTTCTTGTATCTCTGATTAAAGCATATTAACATCTCGTTTATAATAGTTTTGAAAATGATGTATGCTTCGAAGATTTCATAGAATAATACAGACCGGTAGGGGACGTGTATTGTTTATGCAACACTCTCAGAATGCTTGCTCTGTTAGTATTACAAATGAATATATTTTGATCGTCGGAAAACTGATTATCATACAGAACAAAAATGTTATGTCAGCGTAATGGAAATAGAGCCCGTCAATGTTTGCAAAACCTTTAATACATTGAAGTAATCAAAAGTTTCTATCTTGAAAATGCTTAGGATTGACATATTTTAGTTACGGACAAAAAAAAAACCCTCAATAATCATGCTTTAGTATATTTCGATATTATTATTTAAAAAAAACATAATAATTAATGTTTATATGTATAATGTTTGTTAGAAGTGTTTGAAAAAATATTAAAAAGACATAGCATAATATTTTAAACATGCAGTTTGACCGAAAATCTAACTGTGGAAAATATATGAAAATACTTAAAGTGCAGGGGAGTTTTTTAAATTCCCTTTTTAATGTGTTTATTGCGAGTAAATTCAATGCCACAGCAAATACCACAGCCAGAATGAAAGCAGATAATCTTAATTATGCAGTTTCCGCGCGATTTGTTATCTAAATAGGTCGGAATTTTGAAAACCCACGTCATTATACGAAGAGCAAGGATTAAGAAAGGAGGATATTTTTGATGAAATGTAAGTATATTCCTATGCAGATTGACAGCTTGGGTAGTGTGTATATGTACAAATAACAGCTTGGCTTTAAACAACAATATCTTTGTATACTGCCTGTGACATTTACTTCGCAATACAGTACTAGCAGAGTGCAAATCATATGTCATTTTGTTTTCAACTTTCATAAAAAAATTGTTATATTTTACAATTAAAGGCCCGGGCATGGTCACGATTTTGGTCAAAAATTATTTTTCTGTAAGCTGCTTGGTCCGATTTTATATCAAATTTTGTGCACCTTTTTAAACGATTGTTATGCTAAATTTATGAATAATAATCGTACATGGCAGTAGTTTTCCCAGTAAATTCAGCCCAATTTCAATGTAAAAAATTATGTTCAAAATTTGTTAACAAATCGAGAATCCTCTCCCTCTTGTAACTTCCCTGCTTCTCTTGTAACCCTGTCTTGGGACATATCCTCGGTGCTTGATACATGGAATATGTTAATTCTTCACTGCCTCTTGGTCAGATAGCTGATTAAACTGAACTTGTCCAACTACTGATCAGAAACACAATGTTTTCAATGTCGCTTGTCTTGATTTGGATGACTAATGTTCTAATTCCAACATGCGTTCATCAACGTACAACTGGATAAAGTCGATAATGGTGCGGAAAAAGATGTCCTAATATGTCTCGTAAATCTTGTTTAAGACCTTTTTAGAACATGATATTGTTATGATTATCAGCTGTCTAGTGTTTATCTTTTATTCATGTGTGTGACGTCAAAACGCGCGACAGGATTGGTAGTGTCGTCTGCGAGGAGAAAGAGACGCAAAGGCCTCAGATAGGAAGGACATATAGTTTAAAGAATCCTCGGTAAATCGGCTATGCCGTGCGGAATCGAGCTGTGACTGTTGGGCTGTCTTTTTACTTTTCGGGGAACTGTGACCCGTCTGTAAACTGTATTTCGTCCGTGTGCACGTATCTTCCCATACAATTACACAGTCCTGTCAATTCCGTCGGCATTCCATCAGCTGAGTTTATGTGAAGCTTTCTTATGATTGATCGATTCTGTATTCTTTTAATCGTTTGTGTGTTTTGTTATGTATGTAATATGTAAATGTCACTATATTTAGATTTGGGGAAAGTTGTTTCATGCTATTTTAAGATTTCTACGTTCGGCGCTTGTTACATTATGGACATCTCTTTTGCTTCAATCGCACTATAAACCTTACCATTGGTGATCACTCTGTTTAGGAGGGCTTCTAGCCTAATTCTCCAATTTGCACAATCCTCTGTATCCTTTTGCCTAGCACTGTAGAATTTAGCTAGAATACCTTCGGTACCAAACACATTGCCATATATACTTTCGAACTTCTACAAAATTTCATCTTTGTTGTCAACATTACCTAATCGCATCATGGCAGTTGGTGGCTCACCTTTAAATGACCTTCTTATAGCGTTTAAGATGGTCTTCTTGGAATATCCTTCTTTCCTTAGGCATGTTACCTCATTTCGCCAAAGCTCATAGGCTGAATCACTTGTTACACCAGAGAACAAAGAAATCTGCACTGGTTGTTTGGATGACGATGTAGCATCTGCCGTCTCTTTGGAAAGTAAAAACGGATCTGTCTTGATTGGCATCTTAGGGATGGCTTCCGTCTCTTTGCCAACATCAACAAGTTTCGACATTTATCCAAGCAAGTCTGCTGGATAGTCAGCTTTTTCGGTTTGATATTAAATGAAGACAGAGTCTTGACTAACTGGTCTGTCTCCTCCTTTGAAAGGAAGCCTCCTTCAGTTGGCCATCATTAGATTTGTTCTGTCCCGTGGCCATGACTGATAACAAACGTACCTACAAAAATACTAACGAGGTAATGAAGATATAAAATAATAGGTTTGAAAGGATTGTTGTCAACTATTGTCTAATGATACAGGGGGTGACAGGGGGAAAGTTCTGTTTGAACTTCTATGTAACGAAACGCAAATTCAAAGTAAATATGAAGTTGCTTTGTTGTTGTAATCCTCTCAAATGTGTCGTGATATGAACACGACGAACAACTGATACGCTGCAAACCTAGGTGTTGTTATTTATCAATCAAGTACGGGTATTTTGAATTTTGTTATTCTTTCTGGTGGCTTCGTTAACCGTCTTGTTTTGTATATAGACTGAAACTCACTTGTGTTGAGGATTTTTGTTTATTTAGTGCCATCGCTAAATGTTTAGAAACTTTTGGTGAATGCACTAACTTTGTATTCTATATTTGTATGTTGAATTTCATTTTGGTGGATCCAGCAAATATTTGGATATAAAATTTTGTCTGCGGTTTTAATTTTGGTTTGTTCACCAAATGTATACAGTGAAATATAAGACAAAACGATTATTACATATTTGTACTTAATTGAAATCACCAATACAGGTTTCTTTAAAACTCAGATAGTTAACAAAATGTTTTGCTATCATTGCGTTGTTGGTGGGTTAACCAATTCATGTGGTATATACACAAATCCGATATACAGGTCAGTATTATCATCATTAATACCGTTTTTTTAGCTTGATCCACAAAATAGATTCATGTACAATATTCTCTACACACCAATCGTTGTGCAGCTCATCTGTGTATATAAGTATAAAACATCCACCTTTACATGACGTTCTAGGAAAACTCTTATATGAGTAGTTTTGGTTAATAAGACTATCATCAATATCAATATGTAAATCGAGCCAACACTCGGACAGAAAAATGATATCATACGAGTCAATAATTGATATAAGTGCTTTGTTTTTATTCTATGGTATATCTGACGGTTTATGTTCCAGGAGCAGACTTTAATAGTGTTTAACGAGACAGATCCAGGGATTTGATATTTTTTCACGAACGGAAAATTCACTATCCTGACGAGATCCCTATGCCAAGGAGGCGCCGCGAGCGGATTCGATGGTTACAGCGGGGTCCTGGAGTTCGTACAATTTGCCATCTATGAAGAGTTTGTCCAACACTTGTTTTGTCTTCTGACCGGCTCTTCTATATCGTTTTGTATTGGATTGTTCTAGATACAGAAGTCGACGTCTGTCCTCGATTTCATATGGAAACTGGTCATGGATTCCATAAGGCTTCCGTTAAAGTTTGTAGGCATTTTTCAAAACATGTTCTAAATCTCCGTGGTACAAGAAACGGGAGACAATAGGACGATCTTTCTCGGTGTAGAAACGACCAAAACGGTGCACATTATTAAATTTAATGTTGTTCTCGATTTCAAGCTCTTGATATATGAAGTCACGGAGTTTCCTTTCTGTGTCCTCGTTGTTCGTCTCATCTCAAAGGCCGGTAAAGACAATGTTATTTTTCAATGACCGACACTTTAAATCTAACACTAGGTGAACGTACATCTAACCGCTTTAAATTTTGTAACTGAGTTCTAGTAGGCCTAACAGTTTCCAATCAGGTATAATATACTTTTTTCACTGTAGACCAAGTACCGTAATTTATTCTTAATACATGCATGCATGTAATTAGGTATAATTGATTGTTATAATCTGAATGGAAGTCAAAATCTTTAAAGTAAATTCAATAGCCAATGATTTATTAGATATAAAAACCTTACCACATATGTGCTACCGTGAAGCAGTGGAATTGAGCTGATTCTAGTAACCAAGTCCCAGGATTGATACCCAATTTGGGCATTTTTTTTTTTACAGCAAACCCCGTTTTTAATACTTTTTCTATTTTCTAAAATCATTGAAACTTGATAGGATATACATTATTCACTTCATAACTACCCTACATGTTCATGTAGAGTCAATTTCTCCTGCGTTGTGTGTCTTGAACTGTTTTAATTTTTTTGTCTATAATTAATTTAGATCTTCGTATGTTAAACCTCAGAAAAACCCTGAAACTAACACAAAATTTACATAATATACACATAGGTGTGTCTTTTGCCCAGACGCACGGCTATGGTTTTTTTTCAAAATAAATACTTCGCATAAAGGTTAAATATATTTGTCCATTGATCACAATTGATTAAATTTTCATAAAGTTAATACATTTTGTTGATAAAGTAGGCAGAAGATTACATAAACACTGTCAGTTTTTAAAAATGGCTTAAATGTGGCTTAAAGAGGTTTGGACATGAAGGACCAATAAGTTGTCCTTCAAGGTCGCTTAAAGATAGTTTTTAAGCTGCCTTTAGGCACCTTTAAGCCATCTTAAAGCTTTCTTTACGCCACCTTTAAGCAGCATATATAGCTTAAAGGTGGTTTAGATCGTCATTAAGCCATCTTTAAGCTATTATTAAGGGGGAAATTAAAGATGGTCATTCATCCTGAGTCACCCACAGATTGCCTTTGGCTAAAGGGTGTGCAGTGACCTTGAACCATGTGTCTAGGTCAAAGCTGAAGGTCTTAGCAGAATTATATGAAAAATCCTTTTCCGGAGCATATCTTCTCTCCCCTTGGTCCAATCTGGCTCAAACTTCACTCACTGAGTGCCTATGGTCAAAGGAGTTGCAGTGATCTTGAATAAAGTTCGTAGGTCAAAGGGTCAATGTCATAACGTCATATGTCATATTTGGTCACACAAAAACTTTTTTTTCACAGCATAAATATACTCTCCACTTTGCCCTATTTGGCTCATACTTCTTTCGAGTAAAAGGTGTGCAGTGACCTTAAATAAAGTTCCAAGGTCAAATGTGAAGGTCATAGCAGAAATACATGAGCAATCCTTGTCCGGTATATATCTGTTCTCCTTTTTTTCCAGTCTGGCTCATACCTCACACTGTGCCTACGATCAAGGGTGTGCAGTAACCTGGAATAATATTTGTTGGCCAAGTGTCAAGGTCTTATTTGATCACGCGAAATTCTTTAATCAGAGCATATACATAAATATACTCTCTACTTGGCCCTGTTATGCTCCTTCTTCACGTTAACAGAACTTTTGGGTTAATGGTGTGCATTGACTTTATAATTTGAACAAAGTCAATGTGAAAGTCTTAGCAGATCCCTGATAAACAGTTTTAGATCGTTTCCAATTATTATTTACAGTTTGCCTTATCTTGCTCAAGTTAAACACAAATGCCTGCATGTCAGGGGTTACGAGATTGATTGAATTAAAAGTTTTATCCCAGCTTGAAAATTTGTAAGTTACAGGTCAGGGTCAAAGCAAAATTCTCTGAAATGCGTTTCATCCTATTGTTCATTATTTAAGGGGACCCTTTGAGATAGTCATCATCTCAATGTTGTCTAGTTATTTTTCAATTCTTATTTACAGACGACATAGGCAACTTATGTACCAATACTAGCAGCACTGCGGAAAAAGTTTTATATGAATAAAATTGTGCATCGGGAAAACACGCAGTACAATGGCGAATACGTATGTTCTGATTGCTGCATCAATTTTTTTCTGCATTGGATTTATTGGAAATTCTGTCACCGTGTGTTTTATTGGTGTGTCCAAACAACTGCACACTCCGACATACGTCACAATTGGTTGCCTAGCAATGTCTGACGTACTCGTCTCCGTGACGCAATATGTTCGTACTCTACCTGGTCTAAAAATATTTGTTGATGATAAATATACAGGTTCTATATATGGGATATTTACATTTTTATGTATTCATTCGGCATTTTTCCATATGGTATTAGTATCATATGTAAGTTTTGTTATCATTACAAATCCTCTGCACAGTTTGAATCTGACTTGTAAACAAATTATGTTGATGTCTTTTGCTATTTGGTTAAGCTCTGTTGTCGTTTCCATCGGATACGGAGCAGATAAAGTGCTACTTTTATTAGACGTTGTATCTTTCGAAACAGCAGTTTTTGCTGAGGTTGGGTTTGGTTTGTATGTTTGTGGATTACCATTTGTTATTGTAGTTGTTTTTAATGTTCGAAAGCTGTATTATCTGTATAACCAAACAGCTTCTGTTAGACGAACCAGAATAGCAAATTCGATGTCGGTGATGTTTTGGATTATTATCGTGATTTATCTCCTTAGCACAATATATCCTTTATTTTACATAATCGACTTTGCAGTGTTAAAAGACAGGTCACTTCTTAATAGAAGTTTAGACTTCGTTCATAAAATGTTTTTCTTTTCATTGCTTGTTAATAGTTGTTTAAATCCTTTGGTATATTTTATGTTTTCACCCCCTGTTTTAAGACTTCTATCCCGATTAAGAAAATGTTGTAATCATGGCACATATCCATGTATAAGTATTCCTAGTTCGGGTCTGTAAGTGAATAAGGTTTGTTATCACTCCTCTCTGGTAATTGTGATTTCCGTCGTCAAAAAAAATTGTTCTACAAAAAGCCGGTAATATTATAAAATTGTTTGAGTATACGTCTGCCAATTTTATAACTGAATTTAAGTAGTTCTCCATCTGCAACAATTTAAGATGAGCGACCGGGAATCTAGTTTCGTACTGTTAAAAAAGTTGCAATTTACAACACACTAAAACTAAAACTTCGGCTAATTATTGACCGATAAAGCTTTTTCAAATTGGTCGTCCATCAATTATTTAGACAAGGAGCTACAGACCTGCAGCTAGAAGTTTTATAGACTTAATTTAAGCTTGTAAAAGAAATAATGATGGAGTTCAATTTCGTATTTTTTAACCGCAAACTATTACTGTTTGTAGTTTGTAAATGTAACTGCACGTGTTTAAGTTGTTTTTTAAGTCAGTCACGTTTAAATTGTCATTTTTAAAATGTGAAAAAGTCCTTTTTTGTATATTAACCTGAAATGCTTATAATCTTGAGTACTCTAATAAAGATACAGTTTAAACAAAAATCTTATTTCGATAATGGTCAGCATACTGTAGTTATAATAAGATATATCAGTGTTAAAAAGGGAATAAAATACAACGTCTATAATGGGTTTCGAATCCGAGATCCTTAGAATTGATATCCAGTACTCTATTCATTCGCTACTTTTAACAGGTATGCGCTCACAATTAAATAAACTCTCAATTGAATGAATGTGATGTGATACAATGCACAGCACACCTGCATCGTTTTGATCCTACGCGTTTACCCGTAAAAAGATATACATAATTGAGGTGCACGGTGTATGGATATATGTTCCATGACTGGTTGACATGACATAATTTTTGATCATGAGAAATAAGTGCTGCTTGTCACCAATGTAGCCGGAGAGAGATAAAGCTGCATGGTCAAAGTCTTGTCGCAGCTTACTTAAGATGTTGGAAAGCGACCATGACTTTTATGTTAACGACTTACTATTGCACATTCTCCTCTTATTTTGAACAATATATGGTACAAAATCGATTGATAATTGTAACTTGTGGGGATATACACGAACGGAAGATAAACTAAAGCCAATCATATACAGTGCAGCTATCGTGAAAGTTGAAAAAACTATCCTATTATATCCTGTATCCTGCAAATAAGCTCTATCCTATCCTCAAAAGATAAACTAAAGCCAATCATATAGGAAGAAATAGTGACAAAACTAGAATTGAGTTCGTTGCAAAAAACAAGGAGGTCTTCCATAACAGTCAAAATAGGATTGTCAATCAGTCTAAATAAAACAACCCCTTCCCTTTAAACTTGTCAGGATTTGACAGGTATTGATAGGAAGTCATCTTCTCACGACCTCAACATCTGACCAATCAGGGCTTTAGACAATCATAAGGAACTCTTTAAAAGTTGACAGACAAAGAAATAATACCTGTTTTCTATGTAACCTCCAACTGCAGAGTATTGAAGAGTTACACCTCTCATTAAACATATAAAGGCATGTATATGATAAGTTGGGATATATTTAGATGGTATGCAAATGTAGAGATCGTTACAAGCAATGAAGAGGCCTCCATTACAGCTTCTATGCTATAAGTTTGGGTACAGTGTATATTTAGATTGTAAGCAAATGTAGAGTGTAAAGATGACCTTCTATCGATACCTATCAGACCCTGACGAATGAAAACCTACGCGATAACATACGAAGAAATTAACATATTGTAGGAAAAGAAAATGTTTGTCAATGAAACTCCTGAAGCACCTTTGTACACTCTCTGGTTGAATAATATCATTTGTTTTGGTATAAGAGGAGTGAAAGAACATTACAATTTAGGATTGGTGGATATCAAATTGAAAAAAAAATCAGTTGACGGCACAGATATCTCGAATATAAAGAAAGACAAACATAACTAAGAACAGGGAAAAATATTGTGGACATCCGCAAAATCAAACCCAAAATGTTTTAGACATGGATGCAAGAGGTCCGTTTGATCTTTACAAACTATATGGAGCAAAAATACCTCATTCGATACAATATTCGTAAGATAAGGACCCATTCTAGCGATAAAAAAAGAACCATCTCTTGATATGACCATCGTAGCGATATACGGTTTTTTAAGTGAAAAGTTGAAGAAAAAAACCTTGCTTCGTTTATGAAGGAGATGGCTACAAAAGCTAACTTTACAGGTCAAACGCTTACAATCTACAGCGCAAGAAAACACCTTGTTCAGAAAATCCGTAATGGAAGTGTTCCACCAACTGACATAATGCAAATAATCAGACATAGAAATGTACAGTTGGCTTTTAATTATAGCCAAGATATAGCTAATTTTTACAGCTGGTATTTTTTATTCATAAATTAATAGAAATCAAACTCCGAGCACTATGAACACATCTATTATACAATTGACCTGCAAAATATTTACTTCCTATCTTGAAAACTGCAGAAAGAGTTTTCCGTACACTAGGGGTACCATATAGGCAACATTTTACCAAAAAAGAAATAAGTTCAACAGCTGGTATTTTATTTTTGAAATAAATTAACAAAAATCATAATCCTACCAATATCAACACCTCTGGTGTATGAACAATTGATCTTGAAAAGAACAACATCCTTTCTTGAAAACTTAGGAGAATTTAATCGCACAATAGGGGTTCCCTTTTGCCAACCGCCAGCCCACCATTTTCACCATTTCAATAACCAGATTTTTTTTTTGAAAATCCCTGTTAAAAAATTGGGAAACATCGGGATTTTTAAAGATCACTTTTCATAAAGTTTCATAAGCAATTTCGGCCAGATGATAAATAATGCATATTACTATCACAGAAATCAAGGGTCATGACGTTATAAAATCGTAGATATAACTAAATGTCGCAACAGACCACCTGAAAAGATGTACGTGGCCTGTGGTTCACAAGTTTATAAACACCCAGTCGCTTTTGAGAATAGGGTACCCAAACTTATCGATATGGAAAAGAGATTGAATGAAGACTTCATCCCCAACCAACGTGGCCGATTGTATTGAAGAACAAGTATTCCTTCTAAAGGAATGATCGGCAATAAAGATATATAGATAGCTAGATGCAATCAACATGAACAGTTTGATGTAAAAAAAAATAAAAAATTAATGTATTTTTTGAAAATTTATAATTTTTTGAATCTTAACACCAAAATTTCATCATTATAAACCGTCAACAAATTAAATTTGGAAATACATTTGGGGAGAGCCGTTCGTAAACTCCATGTCTAATTTTATATTTCTAACGTAATTATTAAATGTAAATGTATCTTCTTCTTCTTCAGAATACTGAGTAGAGCTCTTCATGTAACACGTATACAAAGAAAGAGTAGTATTAAAATAATTCAATGCGACTGAAAAACATTGAATGCCATCATAACTTGCTATTGAGGTCGCATTATAACGTGGCCTGGAGTTGTTTATAAATCAAGCCGTCTTCCTAGCTACAATTATGCAACATCAGTAGATCGAGGTCAGTTCATGGAGCATCTTCTTATGATCGAGGTCAGTTCATCAAGGTCAACTGCATTACTGAATGAACCTTTCGATCGAAATTCTTACGCGTGAGACAAAATGTGCATTCTTTAATTAACAGGTCGAACTGTAATATATGTTTGCATCTCTTAAGGTAACTGAATTGAAATGAAACTGAGTCAAAAGTTATAAAAATACTAAACCAAAGCTTCAAGTTTTTATAAGAACTACTTATGCATGCAAAATTTGTGCGCACGTGGAAGCATTTACCGGATACCTCATATGGACACAGTAGTGATCGGCCGAAGCCGATCACAATAAAAAGAGCGTTTGTTAAGGGAAAATCTTAAATCGTTTCCAGCTAAAAGATTGTTTCCTAAATTACTTTTTCTTCCAATTATCTCATTTCCATGTTCCATTGTATTGCTTAGATACAATTATCGAAAAATATTTTGATTACTGCTACATTATGCGTCGTGGATTTTGAAGGTATTAATTCTGTCTTTAACGAGGCTGGGGGTGGCTGCCATTTTAAAGTGTTTTTATCTCTACACAAAAAATATTTTCACTTTTATGTTCTATAACTCTTACATCGTACTGGAAGAGTTATCTATCCTAAAACCAGCTCTTTTCACAAGTAAGGTAATAATAGTGGCTGACAACATCAATGGCGAATTATGTATCATCAATGGCGAAGATATACAAAATTTTAATTTGTTATTAAAAGCAATTGATGTACATATTAAGACGCGATTTAAATACATGACAAGTTATGATAATGAAAATTTATTATAAATATAATTAATACAGCAAACAGTTCGTATCAAAATTTGGTTAGTGCATCTGCGTTGATATTGCACATCTCAACGTCACATGTATATGACGTTATTTCTGTTTTAATAAAAATGCCTTAAGGTCCTTTTCCATGGATGCGGTCAATTATACAACTATACATGCACACATCCAACAACAAAAATATATCTTCTTCGCAACAAGTTGCAAAGGAAATAAACTTACTTGTTCTTTGTAAATCCCGATTAAAAATAGAAAAGAAGGTATCGTGTATGCAGGCAATAAACATACGTAATAAAGTGCCAACCGGCTTCTATCACGTTTGTACCTGAAATTTTGTCAAAATGCATTAAAGAAAAACTACAAGTAATCTAAAAACTGGTATGTGATTTACAAAACAAAAATTGCTTTTTCATTAAGGGTTGTCAATCAAAAGTCGAAATTCGTTTGCTACTCTCGCTCTGTTCAAGCAAAGTGAATGGCCGCCTCTTTTAAACTGGGTATCCTAATTGTAAAAATCACATAAGTACAACATATTATATTCAATATTTCAAAAAAATCAACAAATGTAGTGTGTAGCATTAAAATTGCGAGAGAGAAAGAGAGAGAGAGAGATCTTGCATTAATATGTGATCAGTTTGAATCAGTTTTTGAGCTAAGTCAGGTTTGATAGTCAATTATTCGGACTTATTTTAATTATTGGGTACATTAACATTTTTAGATAGTAAATTGCTACAAAAACTGTTTTTAAGGCGTCGAGCTAATGCTCGGCAGCCTTCTAGCGATCGTCTGGATTGGCAATCGTCCAAAAATTCATGCTTTGCACCGCCTTTTAAATGCTCATAAGAAATAAGTTCCTTAAAGTATTAAACGTATTACAAGATATTTTTTTCCATTTATTCAACTAAATTGTGTACAAAAAACCCAACTTTGCCTCTCTGGTGATTGACAACTCATTGCATAAAAATAAATTTGCTTAATCAAGAAATGGCGGATGAATACAATCAGGCCTATGTGCTTTATCGCTTACATTTTAATTGGAGACCGTGCCTGATAGAAATAACATTTTAGATGTAAATTTATGTTATCGGGCACGGTCTCCAAAATAAATGTAAGCGATAAACGTATCTAGTAATTTCGTTCCAAACAATAAACTCGATAATGCAGTTGGTTTGGTCGAGCATTTTAGATAGCACGTGTTGTGGATTTGTTTGTAAACAACCATACCATCTTGTTTCAAACGGGAATTGAAATTAACAAATTTATGGTTTTATTATTATAATTAGGGACACACTGTTAATGTATTCAAATTATGAACCTGCAAAAATTGTTCAAAGACTCTTTGAAGCAGAAAGAAAAAAATATATTTTTGAACTTTGAAATTTCTTCGATTTTTGCAATTATGATGAGTTATTGTATCATTCTATATAAAAGAAAATGTCAGCTCGACGCCTCTGTGGCCGTTCCGGTGTAATGAAGAATAATGACCCCCGTAAAATAATGACCGGGGGTCATTTTTCTACGTAGAATAATGACCCCCCTTGCCGAAGAATAACTGGATTTTTCTGAAGAAAAATGACCCCCATAAAAAAATGACCCCCCTCACCTGTAAACATGAATAGAAATTGGTTACCCCGTATCCAAGATATGACATTGAAATTGCTTAATTTTTCACTCTGTTCAACTTATTTTAAAGTTATAAACACCGAACTTTTAAATAAATCGCTGTATATAGTTTTTCATATCCGTAGCAAGCAAAACGCTCTGACATTGCCCCAAATTGATTGTTAACAGTTACGTTACTTCTCTCGTCGACATACGGCGGAAAATGACGCAAATAAAGAAACATTCATATTCAATGAGGATATTGTGTGATAATTAACGAACAATAATCATGAAAGAATAATTGTTGTAATGATATAATATTCATTGATGAATGAATTGTCAATCGAAGAATGATACATGTATATATCTTTATGGAAAAAGACTAAGGGGGCAGGTAACGCAGGAATATGAATACTTCTTATTTACATTTCTTGGGGAAAGTGATTTTTAACAAAAGTCATTCTGCGTTAGTTTTGTTTTCTTCTACGTAATACAAGAACATCAATATTCTAAACATTTGTTGTAATGTTGTTTTGTGATCATGAATAGACTTTATTCTTTTAGAGCAAATTTGTGAAGAGTACCTGACTATAGTAAATCTTAATAGATAATAAACACTGATCGATTATGATAAGAACAGATTTTTTGACAACCACATTTTTCCAGTAAAGGAAATCCACCATACACCAGAAAAACCTGTACATTATCATAATCCAATGAGTCCAAGTTTATTTGCAAAGAAAATTAAACAAGTTATTGCATTAAAGGTCGTTTATTCAACGAATTACATTTGTATTGTTTTAAAATGAAAACAACAGAGTAAATAATAAAAAATCATTGAATAAATGACAATAATTTTGCAAAGGTGGGGTTAAAAACCGCCACCTCACAAATAAACAATGTTCATATGAAAATATGGGGAAAAAATCTTACATACTATATCGTATGTTTAAAGGAATGTGGATGGGTGGGTTAAACAAAGTTCATGAAAATTTTTTGCGTCCAGCAGCCAGAACAGAAAAAATAGTTATGAGATAATATTCACATCTGACATGATATATTACGACAATAATTAAATAAAGATATTCGAATGCTAGACGTGTTAATTGAACTATGGTGAAAACATACTTGACACCTAACACTCGGTGACCCTGTTGTGCGCAAATGCAAATTTCAGACTATTAAACAACCTGGGTAACTAGACCATGGGGTGTTAATGGATATACCCCCTGCATGCGTACATCTGCTTATTATACATTTATAATGCCAGCTTGATTTACAAAGAGATATAAAGTTGACACATACGTCCCATGAATAATTACAAAATTTGTTCCCAACAATGTTTTTATTTACAATAAAAGTAGTTGTTTCTAAAAGCGTTGATAACAGGTTAAGGCCCATGTTAGGGGTTTATATCCCGCTTGATTTTGATCACACGATCTTTATTGTATCCAAAGTTACCAATGCTCATACAAACTATTGATGCATTAATCATCTTGATATTAACTCAAGTTACTAAAGTATGCCGAGGATAAAGTAAAATATACTTTCTGTACGAGTACTCTCCGTACGTTGACGATTTTCCTTATTGGCCGTTTACCTCTACTGGCGTAATGGCTGCTGTCAGTGCCTACTAACTTCAGCTTGGTTATAATGCCTAACAGTGGAGTAAACTTTTCATAATTTTGGTTTCATCATTAATTCTGGGTGATGAACTTGTAAACCCAGCAGTTTGTATTGTGGAAATCCTCAATGCAAGTATAATTCATGAACAATATGAAGAATATAGAAGATGCAACGGCGAAGCGCGAACATACGAAGACGAAAGTGCTAAGTTCCGAAGGCGAAGAAGTGATACTACTATCGCTTCTTCGCCTTTGCAACTTCGAGCGCACTCTCGCCTTCGAATCTTCGCGCTTTCGCCTTTTAGCTCACCGAGACGAAGTCAATGGGAGCATATGCTATACCCCTGGCGTCGGCGTCCGGTGTCGTATAATTTAAGGTCTGGTTCGTAAAATGGTCCGGCCGGACCTTTAATGTAAGCATTTAAGGTCCGGCTTTCCCCTATAAGAAAAGGTCCTACCCGTAGTCACTTATTGCAATTTATCTCAGAGTTATTATTCTTTTTGCTCATGTGCATTTACATGTATCTAAAATATGTCATTGTTTATATAAACCACTCGGCTATTAGCGTATGGTACATCACAGTATAGCCATATCATTAAATTATGTTGTGGAATATTAAATATTGATAGCGGATTAGATTTTGAAAAATTGTTTGCGAATCGGAGTAAAAAAAAATAAAAACATGAGTATTTTTACAATAATTTGAACACACTATTTACACCTAGTCCCGTTTTTTTTAAATCTCTTTCGGTGTATACGGATTAGCGGAGGATTTCACGACACGTACACACGGGTAAATGAAGCCCTGCAGGCATTCACACCTTACCTAATCAGAATAAACCCCTAATCTGAGAGAGAAAAAAGGCTCCACTGTGGTGTTCTGCACAAACAATATTGTCTTTTTTTTCTCGTGCTTTGTTTAAATTTTCAATAGATCAGGAACATTTGATAATATAGTAACAATTCATACGTCTTTAGGTAGAGTCCATCATTATTTTAGGTAATTACTAAAAGGTCGCACATTACCTGGACAGAGGGTATACATTCACAATATACTTAGTAGTGTATACGTAACTGTGGTAACTATAAGGGCGTGAACAGACAAAAGAAATTAATTATATGATACATGTACAATGTACTTATAATTAAAAAGCATCTTTTGACTGACTGAAGGTAAGGTGTTTAAAAAAGGATTAAAAGTCTGATAATTTGTTAAGTTATAATCTCTCTCTCTCTTTCTCTCTCTCTCTCTCTCTCTCTCTCTTTTAAGGTTTCAAAAAAAGATAGAAGGTATATTATTTGTGATAAAATTGCTATGATACAAAGCGTTTTGGTGCAGAAATATATTTGTAAACTGTCTAGCAATTATCTTCAGATTGCTGTCTGAGCGCCATTAAGGCACCATTTTAATTTGTTTTACTACTTCACATTTCAACGCCTCACAAAATTAGATGGATTTCTTTACATGAAAAATTAAAGAATGATTTAGTTTAAAGGGAAAGGTGGAGAAAAATTATGACATTCTTTGATCGGAGCTAGTGATCAAAGAAAAAAAAATTATCAGTCAAATAATCTCTACATCATTCGAGCTTAACGTTAAATGAGACATTAATTTAAATTCGGACACATTTACGCTAAAAATGACATTCTTTGATCGGAGCTAGTGATCAAAGAAAAAAAAATTATCTGTCAAATAATCTCTACATCATTCGAGCTTAACGTTAAATGAGACATGAATAACATTCGGAGACACTTACACTTTTCAGATCACCAAATACACAACACTGTGGGATTGATACGAGGGTTGCTCCAAAAGTAGTGTCACAGTTGCAATAAAATCATGAAAACTCGCTGTAATGACAAAATTTCGAAGTGTATTATATTTACATATATTTCTTTAGATCTGAAAATTTTAGTGCAAAACGATATTTGTTTCCGAAGACAACGTATATAGAGCGTTTAAAGTAAGGACACGACGTTGTTTATGTATTTTTATCTGTAAAATCCAGTCGTCCCGGGTACCAAACACAATTCTATGTTCTATTATTGTAATTTTCAATAGAATTTTCCAGATTGTTTTCAAAATATTACACAGTGTTGAAATGGCAAATACTTGAAAAGTGCATTTCTTCTGTTGAGATATTTCAGATCTTATTGAGATGTTAATTTTCTGAGTTTGTCTGCGCGAGATCTCAATAAAGTCTAGTGACTGAACAACCAATCATTGCTATAAAAATAGACCTTAACATGTAAATGTGTAGAATAGATACATTGTATCAGTTATAGGTCCATCACTTCAGTAGTCGCCGAAGGTGACATCAAAAATCGGCTTTTTTTAATGAAAAATTCTATCTATCTTAGATCCTTTCTAATGAAATATACGTTATCCTCATTTGAGATATTTCAGATATCTATTTGATATATTTCTTTTCTGATTTTGTACGCGCGATATATCAAAAACAGTAAGTGAATGAGCAACCAATTTTTGCTTTATGATAGACCTTTTTATGAATATGTGCAGAATACGTATCAATAACTTGTCTGTCAGTTCTGGTCGTAACCAGAAGCAAGCAAAATTGTACTTTTTGCTTTTATAATTTTCGAAAGAATTTTCCAGACTTTTTTTTTCAGCGCATTAGTGTAATGGTAAATACATGAGTATTGCTTTTTTCTACTGAGGTATCTCAGATATTTTAAGAATTTTTTCTGATTTTGACTGTGCAAGACTCAATAACGGAAACTGATTGAGTAACCAAGATTTGCTATATGATAGACTTAAACATGTAGATGTGCAGCAAAGGTATCAATGATTTATCCGGCATGTCCAGTCGTCACCGGAACCAAACAAAATTGTATTTTTTAAAACTTTCTAATTAATGATAGTATATATTTTATTTTTTTTTTCAAAAATTCTACCCAGGATTAAAATCTCATGGTAAATCATCGAGATGATTATTGCGTTTCTTATATTGCGATATCTCGGATATATCGTTGAAATGTCTCTTTTTTGTTATTTTCATGTTTTATTTGAAATGTCAGAGTATCAAGAGAGGAACACGTTTTTTTCTTTTTTTTATCATGGTTTTCCGCTTTGCAATTGCAAATGCAACGAAGTGTTTAATGACAACGTTTGTAGTTTAGAGTTTAGGGTTTTAAATTTCGTCTGGAAGACCTATTCGTTGCTCGCACCGAGATTGCGTCAAGTTATATTTACTTTTCAGTTATAGAAGTGGGGCCCATTGCATGTATATGCATTGTATCCCCAAAAATACAGAAAAATTAGTGTTATTTTTTTTTTTTTAAAGAAGTAGTAAAACATATTTGTATGTAAGTTTCATCCGACGTTTTTTTTTAAATTGTGACAAACCCCTGGGATTAATTTTCAAACGATTGTCCGTCTCCTTGAAATAATCTTAAAATAAGGTAAATTTGTGTGACGGTTTTGATTTTCATCGAATGACCTTCTTATCTTTTTTATAATGGAGGGGCAGGCAAGAAATGCATGTTATGATATTTTTGAAAACAAAATTAATGATACACGTATATGTGAGTGTAGAAGATTAGACAATTAGATAATTAAGGGGTCCTCTAATGGGCACAGGTATAGAGTATACCTATGTTCACCTGAAAAGTACAAGAGTTGATTATTCATTATTACTTTCGTCATATGTTGAATTCATCTTATCTAATTGTAAAAAGTTTAAAGGAATGAACACGATTTCTTAAACTTAGATGTCACTCTCCTTGTTAAGGTAGAATAACACACCTGGAAAAGTCACTAGAATTAAAAGGAAATTTTTTGATAATGAAAGATACAATAATGTTTTTCAAAGTTTGAGGATTCAGTAATTCTTGATCATATATTCAATGTAAGAGAAATGGATAAAATATGTGAAAGATGCGTATATCATGGGTTCTATTAATACTGCCTCGTCCGCTTTCACCCGAAAGGGTTCAAGATCTCGAAATTCGTACCACTATAGTTTTAAACATGAGAAAATTTGTAGATCAGCTTTCAAAAGTTTGTTTGATGTTGGGAAGAAGTCTCTTTCCAATATTTTAAAACATTATTCTGAAAAGGGTGCAGTTCCAATACAACATGGAAATCTAGGAAGGAAACCCAAACACGCGGTCAATTTTGATGATGTACAGCGAGTTGTAAATTTTATCATTGGCTACGCCGAGGAACATGGTCTACCCCAGCCTGCGGCCCTCAGAGGTAGGGATGACGAGCCTCCAATTTTTCTCCCTTGTGACTCCTCAAAGAAAGGAATTCACAGTTTATACAAGTCAGCATGCGAAACAGATGATGTTAGGAAAGTGGAGTACCACACATTCACTAACACTTGGACATCCTGCTGTTCCCACATTAAGATATGTGGTCCAAGCTTTGACGTTTGTCACAGATGTGAACTGCTGAGGAAGCAGGTGCTTGACGCATGCATGGAAGAAGAGAAATTGGCGGCTCTAAATGAATTTCAAACTCACATTGATGTAGCGCAAAAGGAAAGAGATATCTACAAGAAAATTGTAAAAGACTCGCTAGAAGAATTACAAAATGCAGATAGACAGGGACACCACATACCGCCCTTATCCTCTGATTTTACCAAAGTTCACTACACATTTGATTTTAGCCAAAATGTTGCTTTAATTACCTCATCATGCTCGGCAAATTGGACCACTTTATTTTCTCAGTTTAAAGAAAGTACATATATTCGGTTTTCGTGTTGACGATATACCTACACAATGTAATTACTTGATAGGGGAAAATGAGACGCTTGGTACGGGATCTCATGGGCCAAACACAGTTATCTCCTTATTGCATCATGGCCTTAACACATATGGCTATGGAGAGAAAGAGTGCTTGCTCCATGCTGACAATTGTGCAGGTATTTTCTATCACCATCTCTTTCTCTTTCTCTCTCTCTTTTTATGTCTCTCTCTCTCCCTCTATCTCTCTCTCTCTCTCTTCATTTGAAATTTTTAGAGAGAATATATCTTTTCTCGCCTTTTGTCTGATGTTAAATAACGATGTAACAATTTATTTTCAGGTCAAAACAAGAACAAATTTGTAATCGCTTATTTGGCATGGCGAGTGATCACTGGATTGCACCATCAAATTGCGTATTTGATGCAGGTAGTTGGCCATACACGGTGTTTGATTGATGCAGGTTTTGCACGTGCAAAAAAGCTGTTCCGTCGATCGGATTGTGACAGTATGAGTGAACTTCAGCAAGTCGTTGAGCGTTCGTCTTCAACAATTAAGGAATTCTATATGAAAGTGGAGGAGACACTTCTACGTGGAAGTACTACAACTGGAAAGAGTTTTTGGAACAATTTTTCACCTCTTTGCCTGGTATATCTAAATACCATTCGTTTCGATTTTGTGCTGACCACGCATGATTTGTTTTCGTTAAGGAAAATAGTGATGCAATGGAAAAAAGAATTAAGATAATTAAACCTTCTGGACTTCAGCAGATTCCTGGAAAATTACCCACAGAGCTAACACCTCCTGAATTGTCCAGGGAAAGAACTCAGTATCTTTTAAAAAAAGTTAGACCGTTTGTACGACCAAGATGTCAAGATCAATTGTGTCCACCCACCCACACTGAGGAATAAATTGCCCCTGCTGTTATCTTTTAACAACTATTAAACTCAATCAATAATCAATTGAATAATTACGTTTTATCTATGTTTGTGTATCTTATCGAATATTTTAAAAGTGTATGGCTTTTATAAGTAATTTATGAATCACTCTAATAATATGTTCATTTGTACGATGTGATTAGCAAAAGTCAAAGACATCTTTTATATAGCAATGCCGATTATCTCAACAGTTTTAACAATTTTGACGTCAACATAAATAGTACGCAATGTCGACGTCATGATGAAATAAAAGGTCATCATTCAACCTAGAATTGAAGTCTTAATTTTCAAGATAAAAATATAATTTTAACATATTCTGTTTTCCCATGTTTTCTTACATTATAAGCAATCAAAATATAATTTTGTGATTTTTATGTCATAAGACCCCTTTTCTCATACACTGGCTCATATAATGATAAATAAACTGTATAAATGTCAAATAAGCGAAAAAATTGCAGTTTGGGGATAAAAAAATGACTATGTAAAATAACTAGAGACGAGCTCGTTGCAAGCAACGATTAGGTTTTCCGTCGTAGCTGCGTCATACTTGTGACGTATTACAAAAAATTGATAGCTGACCATAGTACAATATTAGATGTGTAAACACTGAGAAACAAAGTATTATATTTCTGTGACCGCGTAGATTTTACGGTGATAGAGAATTCGTCTGGATCTGCATCGGTCGTGTGCAGTACGAACCGGGCGAGGGAATGTTGGCGTAAAGTGTATAAGGTAAAAGATTGGGGCGCGCTGTGGGCCGTAAGCTAAAACGAAGGGTAGGTTTGTCGTATTCCCGAAGGTCCACCAGTATACAGTTCCAGAGAAATAAACAGGCAATTGATGCAGGATTCCACATTATTGGACGAGACTCAACGATGGCAACATTATAACAATTTAACAGACATACATGTTACAAACAAGTCGGATATGGCCAGAAGTGGCCTCCGGACTCAAGACTCTGGGAGAGTCGGACGTGGCCGGGGCTGGCTGCCGTATTCCAGACTGCGCATTGACAATTGTACATAACTATTTATAAGAATCTTAACAATGAGTATAAATTGCAATTGACAGGTAATGATATAAGGAAGCTGAGTGAAAGGTTCACAGATATAAAATAATTAAATAAACTCAATGAGTCTTTGATGTCCAAGAAATGAAAATCTGCTGACAATTGCACAATGTTGTTTTAAGAGATTAACAGTCCTTGAGACATGACACTCTGTCTCTTTGAAATCACATATAAAGTCTGAAAAGTGTCAATCACTAAATAAAAAAAGTAACTATGTAAGAAATAAACTGTGAGAAAAAATTACGAAACAGATGTTGAATTTTACAAGTAAAAAAAAATTATAATTGAACAGTGCATTTTGCACGATGATACTACATGTTTATAAGCAAATACAGATCTTAACACGTTGTCTCTAGTTTGATTCGCCGCATTTTATTCACAGAGTGGGACTGTGGTTATGCCCGGTACGAAGGTAAAAAGACCATTGGCAAACGTTTTACACGCATTTTATCGAACGCAAGCGCCATTGAATCTCTTAGTATATATGCGGAGATCCTGGAAATTTTACAAGAGGTTTTGAAGAATAATTTTGTATTTCGAGGAGGGGGAACATGCGCGGATCAGAAAATTTTTCCGGGTTGGGGGTTGAAAAGTCAGACGGTTATTTGAGTTTGCCAAGGGATGTCCGAGGCATATTTGGTAAGTTTATAATGTACACGTAATTGAAAGAAATTTCGCTGGGGGGGGGGGGGGGGGGTCTGGAACCCTTCCCCTTCTAGATCCGCGCACGGAGAAGACCGATGCCGGTACATGTAATTTTACTGTAATTTTAACAATTTTTATTTAATTATTCATGTTCATAACTATCAGAAAACCAATATTACCTTTCAAAGCAGTCAAAACTTAAAACTTAAGATACGAACCAATTAGTCTCGGTGAGTATTGCGTCCGCGTACGAAAATAAAGGCAATTTTCAAGAAATTCGGATGGACGATCTGTGTCCTAGGTCGTCCATCCGATTCTTTTTCTGAGCTACAGACCTGCAGTTAGAGATTGTCAAACTCTTATTGATTATGTCAATTTGTTTGTCTCAAAGAATCATTTTTTAAATCAATAAAGTTTCACCTTAAAAAAAGAAAGAAATCGGGCACAATTTTCAATGTTAGCATTTTACAATTTTATGGGCTAATAAATTTCAAGAAACAACTCTTCATTGCTTTATCCGAAATATTGCATGAAAAAAATTTACATCGCATTTTTTAAATTACAAAAGGATATTCAAAATGAACTTGGATTAACCACTAACAAACAGGCATAAAGAGAGACTAAGAACCAATTTCTTCTCTTTTTTTTTTTACATCAAAAGAAATTCAAAAATAAATCAAAATATATTATTTCTTTGTATGCGTTAATGAAAATGAAGATCAGCAAGGGGATTTATTTCGTTGAAGCACCTACTTAACAGATTGTTACACGGGTCTACAACGATGACAAATATCGAAAAGGCAATATTGTGGGTGAAGGGTGAATGTGTAGTTTGTTTTTTAAGGTTATTTTTTATACATGTACATATGTAATTATATTTATCTGGATCGGTTATGTTTGTTAGTTTGTTTTGTTTATTAAAGAGGGGAATAAAGAAACGAGTAATTTATAAGCACGTAGCATCGTTTTTGAAAGTGTGTGTGGGGGGGGGGGGGGGGGGCAAATCCATAATAATTCAATTTTTTATGTAAATTTTATAAAAATAGTTGCTTCGAGAAAAAGTGGGGAGAGGACATCTTTATGTCATATAACATGTGAAACTGATTTCATTCCACCCACAAGCTTGAAATAATGAAATAATTTTAATGAAAACAATATAAATAGACGTCATAAATCCCATATCAAAAGACATATTACCACTTGATTCTGTGCGTCTTTTTAATGAATTTATAAACAGCGACAAATTCTAAAATGTATTTATAAAGGTAATGTTAGCTGCAAGTCTGTAGACCTTGTATGAAAAATTTCGGATGGTAGTAAATTTTTCCGGGATACAGCCCGAGCGGTACATATATGCAGCTAAGGTAACTAAGAATGATTCCAATAAAATACTTTGTTGAGTAATGCAAGCTTTTAAGAAAGCAATACTTATATTTTTTAAAAATATAACACCCAAATACTTCGTCTTACATTCGCTATTTGTAGAACAAGCAGAACCAGTATCAGTCTGACCGGCCTCACCATATACATTATTGGAATTTTATTTTCCTAGCATTGCATTGCTCTGCATGTACACAATTTCTTTTAAAAATTAAACACTTAAAGTGTTCATCTATATAGCTACACATAACGTACACACGTGATTCAAAATAACCCAGACGGAAAACGGTAAAGAATTCAGTCATTGAGTCTACGTTTTATAGAATTTGTCAGAAAACACATTGCGGGTCTGAATGTTTGTTGATATATGTCAATCTATCAATATACAGTTTGTTAATTATTTTCGATTGCTAAGGCAACAACGTATTTGATGAACATTGAACAACATTTTTTCCATGCCACTTTTTTCCATGGAAGATAGCGAATACAAGTATAAAGCATTTATAAAATTTATTTAATTACCTCTTTAGAATTGTGTATGGAATAAATAATTTATAAGTTGCTGCTGAAGGTTGTTTGGTATTTTCGTTTGTAGATGTTTTGCAAGTAAAAAACCTGAAACGCGGGGCAAGTCATAATTAATATCCCTAATAACCGTAACTTAAAACTAGCGGCTTTGGATTCAAATATTATCGCATACGAATATTAAGTTCACTTTCTAAAATCATCTCCACGATGATAATTATATTATATCCATCGCAAATCAGTATTTTTTTTTTTTTGGCATTAAAAGAATTGTTCTATCGGGAGCAATCCCGCGTTCGTTTAAATTGCCAACGTACATTTGTCATGTCAGTAATACACATTGTGCTTTATAAGACGGCCGTGTATACGTATTGTAGAAAAGTTGAGTTTATTTACCATGCATTGGAACCATTTTATTTACACATCTCCCAGTACTGAAACAATTCAAAATGTCTCTGTTACAGTAACACAGTGGGGCGTTAATCGTGTACGTCCAGCTCTACAAGCACATACACTGTCGTCTAGGCGACGGCCTGAATACAGCTAGCGACTCTCCTATCGATCGGTTACCTGAGTCTCGTAATGCATCTAAATATAGACAGGGGCACAGTTATGAAACAAACAACAAAAATAAGGTCAAAGCGGTTTATCTATATGAAATGAAAATGTACATATGTATAACAACATTTGGGAATTTTATGTGGAATTATTTTTGCGCGCTACATGTATCAGTTAGTGCATTACAAGAAGCCCTTTCATAACCTCATAAACGTGCGCACCCCCACAAAAATGGACCGAACTGACAACAATTGTTTCTGCAAATACTGACTATAAATTACGAAAACATTAAATTGAATACTATAGAATGATTCAAAATTAATTTCTTTACAACTTTGCTTCAATAATGCATTAGAAATGTTTATTCCTTTTTAAGTTATTGACAGGAAACTTTGGACGCCTCTAACTCCCTAATTATAAGGGCCAGCCCCTTTTTCGGTATACCAAATGAAAGGTCTGGGTAAGACCAAGAACTTTTAAAATACATGTTATAACAAATTTTTATCAGGTAGAAAACTAACACGGAAAATACGCGAATTTTTTTGATTTTTTTTTCTTACCTTTGTTTCAACATCTATACCACCCCTTTTATTTGCATTTAAATAATAAATAAAACAAATGGTTTGGCTCAAATCCTAATGTAAGAGATAGAAATGCATTGAATTCCCTTGAGAAGATATTTCTTTTAACAACAATAATTTATAAGATCTATATATGTTTTTTTATCTATACTTGTATTTCTTAACTTCCCTCTCAATTTTTTTTGACAATATCAAAATGAAAACTAATGTTTAGGGGATATCTGAGTGATTCGAGACAGTTAGTACAATTTACATGTACAAATATTTTAAAAAAAAATTAACTAGCTAGTATTTTTTTCTGTACATATGTCAAATTACGTATGTTATTCTTTTTAAAGGGGCATGGTCACGATTTTGGTCAAAAATTAATTTTCCGTTTTTAATGTATACAATACTTCATTAAGGCAATTTTGATAGGCAGCCAAAATTCGAGTGCCATTCGTTAAGTTATCAGCGATTTACTGAGCTTACAATTCTTTGCTATGTAAACAAATATTTTGTTTACATTCTGAATGTCGAAGACCTAAAATGAATGTGTTAACTATTAGAAACTTGTTTTTGTTAAAATGAATATTAAGAAGATAGAATAAGCCATACTTATCCCGTAAAGTTGCTTTTTAGTGATGAAATTAATCAAATATTACACATGAATATTTAGTTAAGAAGAGACACATCATAATGATGGAAATACCAGGAGAGAGAGAGAGAGAGAGAGAGAGAGAGAGCATATAATGTAATGGTTCGGGCTGGGTAGATGGGTTGATTATAGGTGTTGATTCTAATATGTTACATGTAATATGTTAATCAAAGTAACAGAAATTATAAAAATACATGTATACATGGATAATTAAAAAGATAAATTGATTAATATCCTTCACTTTGGGACTTAAAATTGAATTAAAATTAAAACTCGAGAAATTAAAAAGATAGAAATGAAATGTATACCCCGGACCTATTATGTTAGGCGGACCTCTTCTTATACGGGCCGGACCCTTTTATAGGAAAGGCGGACCTTAAATGTGAAATTTAAAATTAAAGGTCCGGCCGGACCCTTTTACGGGACGGACCTTTAATTATACGACACCGGAGCTGGTTAAAGTTTTAGTTGCAGCTCCTTCACTAAGGTATTACTTGTCCTCTATTCACCAAAATTATATGGATGATGCATCTGGACCTACTGAATCTGGTTCCTAACTTTCAGATGCTGGAGGAGGTTAAGGTTTTCGTAACAGGTTAAAGTTTTTGTTGCAGGTTCCCTTTAATAGCAATATCTAAATTACTGCTGGTATGCTTGCATGGATTTTGTGTCTTATGATACGCCTGAGTGCTGAATCTGGGCTATAGGTTTCGGATCCTGGAGGAGGTTAAGGTTTTATGAGCTGGATAAAGTTTTTGAAACAGGCGCCCTCTGATGATGATATCTTAGTTATTACTTGTCCTAACCTCACCAGACTTCCATGGATGGTGCGTCTTGTGATACTGATGCACCTGACAGGCTTGGATGCTGAATCTGGGCCATAGGTTTTGGATGCTGGACAATGTTAAGGTTTTTTGGAACAGGTAACATGTTTAATAGATAATAGTACTATTTTAAACTTGCATAGCTGATTAAACTGTAATATGAATGAATCGCATAGGTAACTTCGGATGCAGAGCTTGATCTCCATTATAAAGGCTGCTCAAAATATATATCTTAGTTATTGCATGTCCTAACTTCAACTTACCTGAATGGATGGTGCGTCTTATGATACAGATGCACCTGACAGGCTTGAATGCTGAATCAGAGCCGTATGTTGGAGATACTGAAGGAGGTAAAAGTTTTAATTGCTTGTGTCCTCTGATGATGATATCCTAGTTATAACTGGCCCTAACTTCACCAATCGTGCATGGATGGTGCGTCTTATGATACTGATGCACCTGACAGGCTTGAATGCTGAATCAGAGCTATAGGTTTATGATTCTTGATGAGGTTTAGTTTTTTGAAACAGGTCACATGTTTTATAGATGATAGCTTGCATAGTTGATTTAACTATATTATAAATAAAACGCAGAGGTTGCTTTGGGAGCAGAGTCTGATCTCCAATATCGAGGATGCTAAAGAAATCTCCTACCTCACTCAGACGTGCTTGATAGATAGATGTGGTTGTTGTTAAATGATGTAACATGATTCCTATGATAAAGTATTGTATGATTTGAAACACTAGTGTTTAATAGGATACAATATATTACCATATGTTATATTGTAAAGCGTTATATGATACGATAAAATATTGTATCAATTTTTTTGAGATTTTATGATATGATATTGTATCATAATATTGTTATGTATAGTATTGATTATTATGATACAATATTGTATAATATTATATTGTATTATTCATTCATTATTTAATCACATGATACTATTACATATGATATTGCAATATATAATATTGCATCCTATGATATTATATTGTATATTATATGATATTGTATCATACACTATTGTATAATATGATATTGGTTTATATGATATATTATCATAACACATGAAAATGTATTTTATAATATTTTGATATGTATTATTGTATCATATGATACAATGTATATAATATGCTTGTATTTTATAATATTTTACTTTATCCCATGATATTATATCATTTGATATGATACAATGTTGTATCAAATTATATTCTATCATAAAATACAATACCATGCTATAATATTTACATTCACTTTCTTTCCCTCTATTAAATTGCATTTGTTGATATGAGTGATATTAAAGCACAAAACAGAAGTATGAATACATTTAGTATTCCTTCAGTATTTCTTGAAGAACAAGAACTGACTCTTCTCGCGACTTCAAATAGGATAACTACCTGATAGTATACTTACGCTGATAAATGTTTCATTGATGTAAATATATTTTGACAGTTACATGAATTCAATTGATTAATTTCTTAGTTTACCAAGAGTAAATTCATTAAATTACAGAAAGAACAATAAAATTGTGTTATTAGAATTTAAAACGCTGTGCACTATTTTTGTCAGCATATTTCGCCTGTTCCAATGGCCATTCCGTTAATTTCGCACTACTCGTTGAATAAGACAGAGCTTTTTAAAAAAAATCATATTTGAGGGAAGGAAATACATGTTTAAAAAACGTAAATACAAGCATTGATTCATTATTTGAAACGATGAGTGCAAACAAATTTTCATAACGCGCTAGCGCGCGTTATACAATTTATATGCACATACCGTTGCAGTTATGAGACCACATCTTTAAAAAAATAATGATTCAATGCTTAATATATCTCACAATGTGTTAAGGTATTTTATGGTATTATATGATATATATTGTAAGTATGATAGGATGCAATTTTGATTTTGTATTATTGTATTGATTAACATATGAACATATGATTATCATACAATTTTTTAACAGATGATATACGATATTGTGTCAAAACAGAATCCATGAATATCCATGATCATAAAGGATGGTTTTCATATAATATGATACAGGTGGTCTCATAAAAGTGATGCCTCATAAAGGTGATGCCTCGTCTCGGTGAGCTTTGTAATATGTTATTACCTATGTTTTATAATTGCGGAGCTCTCCATCGTTTAAAGGGTTCCGAGGCATATTTTGGATTTTTTTTTTTTTTATAAAATTAATAACATTAAATTATCCAGCAGGATAGGGTCCGGACTCCTATCCCGTTTTACTGCGTACATTTATTAATATTGAATTTTCCGGGGGCGGATCCCCTCTCCCCCTCTGGATCCATGCATGAGCAAAAAGTGTCGCATAATGAAATTAGAATGTTACTGTGGTTGGTCCACGGTAAACAGACGGCTGGTAAGTGACAGGAGTCTAGAAGTGCAAATGTACACATTATGGCGGACATTAAATTGTGTGTGGAATAGATAATGATTAGGCATAGCCAGCACTGGTAAACATATATGTTACATGTACACATTCAAATATTTATAAACATTCGTACCTGTATTAAATTCTATGTAATCGACCGAGACTGAATGCAATCAAAAAATTAAAGGCGAAGGCGAAAGTGCGAAGGCCAGAGTGCAAAGTTGGGAAGGAGCGATAGTAGAATCGCTCCTTCGCCTTCGAACCTTCGCACTTTAGGCATCACATCTTCGCGCTTCGTTGTCGCATCTTCGCACTTTTGCTCATTCGCCTTAGCACTATCGCCTTTGCAACTTAGGTCGAAGTGGCCCTATCGGAACACCATAGATATATGTAAATGTAATTGTTAAGATGCCAACCATACCCCGATGCAATACGTCAATATCTTGTTATAACGGAAGGATTTTTATTTTCTAAGACATACCCCTTCTTTCACTTTAAGTTTATTTGAATATGAATTATAATTTCTGTTACTTTCTGTAAACTGCAGCAGTAAAAATAACAATAGTGTAAAGAATATTTCACAAATAATAAAAAAATATACTGAACAACTTTAATCTACAAGGGGGTCATTATTCTACAGGGGTCACTTTTCTTCCTGTGGAGTGTGTTCATTTTTATGAAAATGACACTTATTCTTCAGGCAAAGGGGTCATTTTTCCACGTAAAATAATGACCGGGGGGTCATTTTTCTGCGTAGAATAATGACCGGGGGGTCATAATTCTACGTAGAAAAATGACCCCCGGTCATTATTCTACGTGGGTCATTATTCTTCATTACACCGGCCTTTGATTTTCTATTTCGACAACTGTTTTGAAAATGTTTTAAATTCCGCGCAGCCTTAATCCTAACTGAGGCACGTTGTTTTAAAGATTTAATTATGACAAATTGAAAAAGTACGACATATTTACTCTTCTATTGATGTCTCCGATACAGGCCCAAGGAAGGTTTGTAGCTACCGTCCACTTAGAGTGATCCATCGTAGTATTAAATGTCAGACCATTTTTTCGGAAAAAAATGTATCTAATATTTTTTACCTGCAGTAGAAATATTTTTTTTTAAAATTATAACGACCGATTAACATGCTTTTGATTATAGTACAATATTTACATTCTACTGTGTTTTACCATTAAATTCCGTGATGTTTAAATGCCTTTAAATGCAACACCTATTCACTGCGTATGAGTTACGAGTAATTTACGTAAGTAGTTCTCAAAAAGTGATTTCTATGTTATCAGTTAAAAAATGTATTTCATGAATGTTGCGAAAACACCATGTTTTATAATTATTCAACAAAAAAGTTGACTTTATTGTTAACAGCAACATTTCAAGAGTTATTAATCATGGATTATATTTTCATGCTCGTCGATCTTATCTCAACAGTCTATGTGAAAACCAGTTTAAACCGGTTTTACAAAACAGCTGTTCTTGCTGTTACTTATTCACTCTCTCCGTGATCTGCACTTTATATCGATTTATTTAACCAAACAATTGATTTCTTCAGTAAGGGAATGTAAATATAAGCATTAAATGATAAATTTTTGACGTCGTCGTGTCAATTACTGCCGTCAGGTGAGCAGACAAATTATCATAACGCGCTAACGCGCGTTATTCAATTTGTCTGCACACCTGACGGCAATTATTGACACCACGACGTCAAAAATAAGTCATTCAATGATATATTAACTTCTTATCTTAGTAGTTATAAGAGTAAATATACCTGGTTTATTGTAACATCTAATCTTCATTCAATGACATGTGAACTATGTAACATTTTTAATGAACATGTTGAATTTGTTTATGCATTTAGGGACTATTGGGTCGATGCCGATATCAATTCAGAAGGTCATTTTCAATCCAATACCGCCTGACGGTCTTCAATGTGATATCTTATATAAATATAAGAATTATCTAATACAATAACAATATTTATCTACTTATACCATACATATCATTTCAGTATTATAAAAAACACACCACTATTAATCGCTTAAGCACTTTGAATTATGTATCTTTTGTTATATCTGCAGTTATTTAAGACTTTACTCAGTTTGCTTTTTGTAACTGTTTACTTCGTCTCAGAAGTATTAAGAGTAAAAGTAACTGCCTTCGTTTTAGTCATTCATTCGACTGAATTAAAAAAAAAATTCTTTGATGGAATTAGGAGCAAACACAAATAGGTTTGTGAAATAAAAAACCAAGAAAATTCAACAAACATTTTTATTTTGTCCCCTTTCTTGAAAAAATATTTCTGGCAGCGTTATACATGCATTATTAAAGTTAGGATTTGATCTGTTCGTAAATATAATTTTGCATATTTTCTTTTCCTTGTCAGGTGCACGCAGATAAACATTTTATGTCTTAAAGTGTTTTTTTCATAATCAACAATATTTTAAAAAGTGATACAATCTTAATCTAGTTTAAAATTTTGAAGGATCATAATCAATTTCTCAAAACTTATTCAAAATTTTAAAGTACATTAGACAGTTTTTCGTAAGAATCATTTAAATTTATCCTTTGTCGTTTTGAGTAAAATTCATCTTTTAAACTTTAGAGCGTTTTACAACGTACATCAATCTAAATAGTAAAAGCAGGACTAGAATAATGTCATGTACACATGCATGTGTAATAAGACTAATAAAGTCTTAGTTTCTGTCTTATAATGCAACAACATATACTGTTCGTGTATACACACTCCTAAATTAATAATTTTCCAAAAAGATTAGTCTTAAGGTCCCTTTCAAAAAAGCTGTAAAGGAGGCACACCTTTTTGAGAGGTGATAACCGAAAGAACTAGTCTAAAAACATATATAGAGCTCGTTTCAAAATACCATCGATTTTCCCACTTGTTGACAGGCGATGTTTACGTCAGCCGGTAACTTCGCCGGCATCAAAAGCATGACAGGGAATGTAGACACATTAACATTTTATTCTAAACTCAACTTGTATATATCGATTTTGGCCAAGTTAAAATAAGTAAAATTTGGGTATACAATTGAAATTGTATATCATTTCATCAAAGTGAAATGATCGCAAGAAAAAATGGGCCCTTGTAACAAAAATCACAATGACCTTTGAGAATGTATGGATTCTGTCCTTACATATTTCAAATATATGATATCAATAATGAATATATTAATGATCACATGATGAATCTCTGCCATTCAGTCAACGGAATGATAACTGAATGGTCTGGAAAGGTGACTGAATGGCACAGTTATGCCATTCAGTCACCTTTCAGTTACTGCTCAGTCACCTTTCAATTGACTGAATGGCAGAGATTCATCCTGTGGATTATATTATTTATTCATTACATTTTTAATAAATGTAGCATATTCTAATTACCGACATACCGTATATATCTGTAACCCCTGTATAAGGCATGAGCGATTTGACGTTTACATCAAGTGTAGTGCTGAAAAAATGTATTATAATTATTCAATAAAAAATAAATTACAAGTGAAATGTTTCATGCACCGAATTGAAAACATGAAACTCGTAGCCGACTAGTAGAATTAGTTTTGTTGCTTTTAGATTAAGGAGCTATTTCTTATTTTTATGTGCATTTTCTGTAAATAATGCATTGATATGTTTATACCTTATTAATATTCTCCTGGCTTACACGACGTGCGAAATAATTGATTATTATATCTCTGGTGACCTAGATTTGAAATAAGCGAAGAGAGGCAGCCATATTGGAATTGTTTGTTTAGACGCTGGTTAGAGATTTTACAGGTTACATGTACTTCTAGAATTTAAACGTACTGTTGTTAACAGTTGACATATATCCGAAAGAAAGAAATATTGCATGGACAGGGCTCTTGGGCCCGACAATGCGGCACTTTAGGCAAGATCATCAACGGATATTGACTCGGGAGCGCTTTGCGGAATGACCGAACAGTTTATAGTTTGCGGTTTAAAAGTAAGTCCACTTAAAGCGTCGCTCATTTGTTTTTTGGGGTTTTTTTCTAAGCCGTCAAGCAATCTCAATTATAACTCCTAACAGGGGATTCTTTTTTATGCCCAGATATGTGCATGACGTGCCTCATTTTAAACCCCGCACCATTCATGCATTGGATTGCTATTGCTCGCGAACAATGGGCGGTGTAGGATGCGCGGCATTTTAAATCTCTGGAAATATCTGAAAACGGCTAAACAGATATTGTTTACCCAGGACGTTACTTAACCATACATCCTTTTTTTCAGGTGACGACAGCACACTTTTTTACACAATGGTTGAAGAGGCTTGTCGCATTAAGATCCGTTTTCGCCAGAAACAGTTTTAGAAAATTGACAGGACACTGTTGGCCTAAATTAGGGATTGCGTACATTTCTTTTTGTTCTGTGCAGTGACAAAGGAGTTTGGTTTAAGCTGCCCATGGCATTCGAGGCCTCTTGAGACAAGAGAAACCATATCATAAAACGCAGTGCAACTGGAGTCAAGTTTTCATAAAGGTAAGTATAGAATTTAAGTGTTTATGATCCGTTATTGTTTGTTCGTCTTGCAAGACCTTCTTGTAGATTTCTTTTCAGTTTACCATCAAGATTGCTATTGGAACTTCTAAATTCTTTTCCATTAACTATATCAATATCCCGCCCCAAATCTTGCAGGTGTCGTTTAAACACAGAGCGGCAAGATTTTGGGATTTTTTTTATACTTTGATGCTTGTTCAGAAGACATCTGATCGCCCTTTTTTTACTTGATTTTTGGAGCGTCTTTAGCGTAGAATTTTCGTAGTTTTCCGTTTAATTCTAAAGGCTCAATCAGATGAAAATATGCTTGCTCGCCAAATGTTTCTACACCCCATTCTTCAAAAAGGCGTTGAATGGAAATAACAATTGCTATCACTTTGTCGATAAAGAGCTTGAGCCACGAGGCAACAAGAATTGTCCTATCATACAAAATCACCTTATTTTGGTGACATAAAGGGTAGAATCTTAGTTTTTCATAACTGTTTTTCTTTTTTCGATATCAATCATACTTTATTTATAAACGAAATTTATAATATGGCACTGTTTTGATGAATTTTTTTTGTTGTAAAAATCCATATATCTCCAATGTAATACCTTTATCTGAAGAGTACATTTGTTTCTTGTGTGGCTTACATGACAGGTGAACTACCGTATATCAGATTTTTTCCGCGTCATGTTTTTTTCCGCGATTCAGAACCTAGAACGGTATATAAAATTTTACGCGAATCAAATTTTCACCATTCCAAAGTCATAGTGAAAATATAATTCAAGATTGTTTAACCCTGTGAAGTAAGAGGGTAAACGTATCTAAATTGTAGCTCTTTATAATAAAGAATTCGGACAAACCATTCACACGATTTCCTTAATGTTAAATAATTACCGATAATTATTTTCAGAGACGCAAACAGTCATAGATAAAAAGATCATGTACCGTTACATATACCAGTAGCTCAGGTATAATTAGACATCGGTTTACGCAAGAAAAGCGACCGTTTTAATTAGCTTGTCAATGGATTATTAAATAAACTATGAGGCTTACATACCTTTTATCTTGCGCTTGCTTCCGATCCCGCAATTTTTACTCTAAACTTACTGAACACAGTTTATTATACTTTTACATACATGTTTACTTCATAAGGAAAGAGAGAACTATATTATAAAAAGAACACTTTGTATCAAATTTACGCTGATATATTTTCCGCGATTCGGAAATCGTCGCGAACAAAGCGGAAATTGGATACACGCGGAAAAAACCTGATATACGGTATTTACTTTTCAAAATTATTATTTCATAGGAAAATAATGATTCACATAGGAGAAATATTTGTTCTTAAGGAAATATTAAAAGTCTTATAGGAATGATGTTTTCTATAGGAGAAAAGTATTTCCAGCAGGAATTTGATTCAGACAGATAGTTTTGGATCATCTATCACCGGGAAAAATATGGCGTTTCTATATATCCGGCGACAATAAGACTAAAATGCTATAAATTATAAAAAAAAATATAGTTCATTGAAATTTCACCCCATGATAATTCCCTCTCGCTCCGGAAAATGAGACGTCCTCGTTTCAAAGCTCACCGATGAGGATCGCTGGGTGCACGCGGCCTTTGACTGAAGTAGACGGACTGGTAAACTTGTCTTTGATTATTATCCGGTGACCTTGGTCTGGACGCGGGAGTTTTGTGAATTTTGTTGACACGGTTTCTTGAACTTGAGGTGTTCCTTAATGACGCGTTCTTGAGAGGTGATAATGTTGTTTACGTCTGCTATCTTCTGATTAGCGATGGTCTGTCTTTGGTTTAGGTCTTTAACAGGTCGATACCACTATAGTTTGTGACGTCAGCATAAATTTGCATACTAAATTAGGCATCTGTTTACTTTCATCGACAAACCAATCAGGTGAATGAGTTGCAAGGCATTGTGGGCTACTACAAGTTTCGGTGTATACAAAGTGTATTAAAAATATATACCATTTTGAATTGTCCTTTGGAAATTCATTTTTAATGATTTTCCAGAATTTATGAAAGTAATATGGATAATTATGTCTGAACTTCAATTTCTATGCTCACATTTAAAAGATATTGCATATGAGGACTTATATCAACCTATTTAAATACCCCGTTGTCAATGTTCAAAAGAGAGGTACGTCCTATTGAATTAAAAGCAGTGAATACTTGTTTTTTTTTTCACGTGATACCCCATATTTGGGACAACATTAGTAGAACGTGCGGTGATATTTTTCTTCAGGGACATTCATCAGAATGTTTAACGGACAAACTACTTTATGCTGCATATAGTTTGCGCTTCTGCGTTTGTATATTTATGCATTTCTACTACCGTGGCTATTCACGTATGTTAAAAATGTACAGTTACCGTTATTTATTTCTAGTGCACAATGAAAAAGTCACCAATTCACAAATGTGATGTTTTTTTCTTATCAAAAGATGTTTGTACTTGTATGCGTATGTTTGTCAGTCGTTTGATACTGATCATTTTTTAAGCAACAATTAATCAACTAAAACAACAGTGTTTTTTAATGTGAGCATGGAACAAAGTTAATGGTACGTAATCTTTCCTTTATCACCTTCTAAAGTAAAAATCAAGATGTACAAAAATTCCGGCAAGCAATTAAATAGTGTGTATAAAACAGACAAATACCACGTGCGTTTGTTGAATCGTAAACACGTTATAGACCGTCATGCATTGCAACTCATTCACTGGATTGGAGAATCTGTTTGCCGAAAATACTGTCACGTGTTAAATATGGCTATCCATATAAGGTAGTGTACCCGACCTGTTTAAGTCTCTGTTCTAAATCGTAGCAGTTGGAGTTTAGATTGCTAACGGCATTCTTTAGCATTTTGATTTCTCAACGTTGTCGTATGGTCTTGAATTACAATAGGTGTAACTAATTTTTGAATGTCTTCTGAACTCAAGTGTTCGAACGGCAGCTGTTTCACAGGTTCCAGTCGGTTGTAATACTCTTTAATTCTTTTTGCGTCCCGGCGTTGTTTGCTTAAGGTTTTGGTTTGTGCAAGATGCATTCTACATTGCGAAATATCAGCAATTGCAACACAAACTTCTTGAGGCTTTTTCTAAGAAATTCCTACAGAAGGGTCGACTTTTGATCCTGCTAGGATATCAGTCGATCCTATAAACGATACTGTGCTATTGCAGGTCCTTCCATCCTTGGCCGAACCGTTTTTGAACGAATTGTTCATGCTATGCAGGTCTCTGTTTACTAACTCATTTGTTTCATTCAGATATGCGCGTTATTATCCCCTCGCGCAACTTGTTGCGAAGGGGATATAGCATCGCTACCGTGCGTGTGTGTGTTCGTATGTGTGTGTGTGTATGTATGTATGTGTGTGTGTGTGTGCACTCCATTTCAATTTTCTAGTAAATTGAAAAAAAAACCTTCCAATAGAATTTCCTCAACCTTTGCACAAATATTCCTCATTGCAAAAGATTATAACAAATGCAATGCCATATTAATTGGTCAAATTTTTATGCAAAACCTTAGATAAAATTACACCATTGTAAAGAAGGGGGGAGCATACATTATGACAAAATTCGTTCAAAACTAAAAATATTTATCATAGATTGCACACTTCTGTAAAATAACAAATAAAAAATGCATGTACCTTTCAAACCATTAATTCCATTACAAATAATTATTTCATTAAATCAATGTCATAATCAATTTTGTTTACGATTTATCAATTTTCCGCTTCACTTCTTTGAAACCAAAGTGAAAATAAGCAGTTCAAATCAACAACTTGATATTTTTGGGATTTAGATCTAGTACAGGTAAAGAAAATGTAGTTTTTGCAGTAATGGAGGGTTAGTTGAATGTGGTCTTCTCATTAACATAACTATATATTCCTAAATAATGCATCCCTACACACAATAACTCATGTTGCGAGGGGATGCTCCGCTTAGCGGTGCCCTTGTTTCTCTTTTATCACCGCATATTGGTTATCGATTTCTGATGTTACACTCATTGCTACATAAGACCAAGACTTCACTTAGGTATTTAATTCAGCCGATCACGTTACATTATACGGAAAGCTGTGTAGAAATGCCAGTTGAAAAAAGAAGACCAACGCCGCACCTGTAACAAAACAGACAGAGATTCAGGCACATGTTATATATTCTCTTTATTTTTTTTTTATTGTTTGTATTTATACCCTCTCGTAACAAGTTGCAAAAAGGGGATAAAGTTACTGTGCGTGTGTGTGTATGTATGTGTGGGCTAATTGTATTCAGCGAATCGGAACGCCCATCTCATTTCTTTTATTTCATTAGAAATCTTCCTGTAGGAAAACACTCAAATGGCAGTTTTGATACCTTTAAAGGTACGCGGCAGACCGCATATGTGCAAGATTTAATCTTTATGCCACAAGTTTTCTTTGTATGTCATTTGTAATTCAATAGTTGACCTTGAATTCTGTTCTATTTTGCTCTAACTTTAAGTGGTTAGAACGTGGTTTTTATTTGTTTTTGACATCACCTAACACTTATTTAATCTTTAATATGGTACTGATCCTGTAGTCTAGGCTTCTCTTGTAAGACTGATCCTGACCATTAAATGCAACGCAGGGTGTCACAGTTTCAGGAACACATACTATTGTCCGAATTTATTAATACAATGGGTATATAAATGTTTGGAAATTGGATTTGTTGAGCCAAAAGCCCAACTGACCTAAATATTATTTAAACCTGGCTGTCTAGAATGTAAGTCTACATGTATAGCTAAGTGATTAAGTAAATTGCTGCAAAATTTGTCATTACTGTCCTAAATGTGAATTGTAACAACTATATGCATACACACGGCTAGGCGTCGTTTGAGCAATAAATTTTAAAACGCTTATGATCAGCCTGCTAATGACTTATATATTAATATATTTGATGATTTGTATGTTGATATTTTAAACACTTGTAGCCCCCCCCCCTTCCTCAAAAGCTCGTTGATTTCTAGTGGTATTTAGCAATATGTAAAAGTTTAATGACAAACACTTAAATCTATATTATAAGCATCGTACGAACTTGAAACACACAGTATCAGAACTTTTTTTTAAAATTCTCATTTATCTATCATCTTTATATCCTCATAAAATCAAGTTTCTAACAGTTTTCGTTTGTAAAAAAAAAACCATTTAGTGCATCATTTAAATCACACGATGATATCAGGACATTTCATTACTTAGTGCATTAACTGTCATTGCTGTTCACTCCCAGGAACAAATAAACTGTAAATTATTATTAGGTCCCTGTTCACTACTATATCTGGCAGAGTGAATACATTGTGTCCGATAATAATAAAATTGTATAATTTATATTTAATTAACAAACAAAGTATGTTGCGCAAGCGATTTGAATGAAATTTACCTCTGTTTGTCCACTTCAGCTTACGAGCAACATTAAAAGAAAACCCTTGCACAAAACAAAATATTGTTTTCGATAAATTTCTAACCCCGAAGGCGCAAATTCTAGAAAACTCCTTATGAATCGTGTTTTGTAATATTTAAAGATACAATTGATTCAATCAAATTATGTAGTAGTATGTAGCAGTACTCGAAATATTCGAAAACGTGTATGGATCCAAGCAATAATGACCCTTAGTCTCGGTCAACCATATGCTTGGCTGTGTCAATTAATCACCGACAAGCAAAAGATACTATCTACAAATATGAACACCAGATCACGTGATAGCTTGATGACGCGACCTTTAAATATGGAAATAATCTCTGCTTGTCGGAGATTTACGGACACAGTCGATGGTTCAACGAGACTATATCAAACTCTGGCGTATGAATACATACGACTGCTAAACATATCTACAAGGTATTTATAAGTAAGTTTCTTTAAAAAAACAATGATAAAGCATACATTACATCGAATTTTTTCACGAACTAACTAAAGTCTTCTCAGCGGTGATGATTTGTGCTGAGGTCCAAACATTGTTTTAGTTTCGGTTTGCCAGACTAACTGCATAGGAGAGTTGATTAAAATCATCTCCTAAAAAGAAGCTCTAGTCAGTGTGTACATGCAATTTAAATCAAATTTGTGCAACCGTATTTCTTTCCTATTTGTAAAAGTTTGCAAGCAACGCATCGAACGCAAGAAAAACAATATTTTAATCAACTGCGTTTATGTGTTTAATGCTGTAAACACTTCTATAATTGAAGTACCGTAACTCGATTATTTATCATTACCTTTATCCCCGGTCAGTGGAATTTTCTAAGGCCTTGAAGATGACTTGTGCAGGATTTGTAATTTCATCCATCTCTCAGGCACTCTTTGGACCATTTTTCCCAGGGTGTTTTTGTACTCCTTGGTATTTTTTCAGCCAATCAAAAAAAGCTATTTGGTCACGTGTTTTGATTCAATTTGTAAATGACCAGTAAGCGTAGGGTCATTACCACTTTATTGAGGATATTGAGGGCATCAAAGTACTTGACACACTCTCCTCCACCCCAGCTTTACCTACCTCACTTACATGTACGTATGAATGACATTTGTATTTTTTTTTCTGATATGAACATTTGTTTGTGGTGCCATCTTTGTGTTTGAGTTTGACATCTATTGTTATTATCTCAGTTTAGGGAATCAGCATATGGATATGTCACTTTTGAAGAGTGAATATATTTTGGTGTCTGATTGCCTATCTTATATAGATGTTTGCTACTAATTTCGTCATTTGCAATAATTCAATGACAAATTTCATTTCAACGTGAGTGTTTGATTTAATTGTTTACTCAGCTAAAACCTATATGCGGTGAGTTTGTGCAGCATGAGCAAAGTAATGTTGCTCAGAATGGAGCAATTGATACGATTATTGACCATCGTCGTTTGAAACGATGAGGGATATATTTTTTACCAATGTGTGTGGTTCAATTCGGGGCTACTTTAATCATATTCTTCTAACGGGCTGGAGGCCCCCTTTTGGCAGTTATTGCCCCTGAACTTTTCCAATGTTTAAAAAACACATAACAACTTTCAGCCGTTCATCATATAAACATCGGGATGGAAGCGTACACCTTGGCCGTTAAAAATAAGATAAAGGTCAAAGGTTCCGGTCTAGTTTTCAACTACAAAAAATTCGGGCTAGGTTTTTTAAGATTTTTTTTAGTAATGGTGGGAACGCATTTTATCGATTTTATATTAACAGAAATGTTTTTAAAATAAAAAGGGATGGAAAGACCTCTAATTAGTCGATTATATTAGTTTGCCAGTATTATATCAGAATTGCCAATCGGTTATTTGTAACTCAGTTTGACGGTATAATCAGTTGATTAATTTAATTTTAAGATATGGACATTCCTAAATATGACATATATTATCAATTTGTTTTTAAGTTTTCAATATTGATTGTTCAATAAAGGCTAGGCATTAAGCACATTATTAGGGCCCCGCAAGGATTTGCGGGTGCCCTATAGTAATCACTCTGTCCGTCCGTCCGTCTGTCACTCTTCCGTCCACAAATTTCCTGTTTTTTTCTAATAACTTTTTTATGGTTGCCCAATCAAGTTCAAATTTGGTATGATAGTTCAGTAGGCAGAAATACATATTTTGAGGCAAAGTTTGGTTCTCTATGTCTTCTGGTTTGGAGCTGGGGTGGTGGGGTAGATTCCTAACTATGCATAAGAATGAATGGGCAAAGAGAGATAACTGCTGAGAATGAATGGGCAAAGAGAGATAACTGCTGAGAATGTTACATGTACCATTGTATACATGGAAGGCTGTGCAATATTTGTCCTTTGGGATTAATTAACCTTCCACAGGAAGAAAATCCTAAGCTTTATCTTAATCTGTCACATTGACATTAATTACTGCACTGCCTGTGTCTGCAAATGAACTTTGTTTTGAAGTTAAGGTCAATTTTGAATGATGTGTATTGTGTACATTCTTTGAAATATGGATTTAAAATATAATATTCATATTTTATTTTGGTTTAAATACCGTACACAATGATTTATAATAATTTTATTGAATTCTAAAATCAAGATATATATTAAGATATTCTTTTTCACTATTTAATTTTTCAATTATTTATTTTATTTTTTTCTGCCTTAATGCTGTTAATTTTAACAGGTAATCATATAATAACCCCATTCTGTCATTTTTGAAAAAAAAAAAATCTTATTGTAAATTTAGAAGAAAAGGATGAGAGAGCAGAACAATTAATCCCCTGGGATTAATTATCTTGCCTGCTGCAGAAAATTTAGAGGCTTATCTCTATCTGTCATATTGAGATTAATGAACACCTTTGTCTGCACTTATGTTTGTTTTGAAGCACATTAAACTCTTATTCCATATGAGCTGCACCCAAATATTTTTACCCCTCAGTTTGAAGGATGATATTTGAAAAAGAATATATTTCATTCTAGTCCAAATACTTATATTCTGTAAAATTAAATATATGAATTACAATAAAATTAAATTTTTTTTTTATTAGGCCAAAAAAAATTAAATACTTGGTTCTCAGGCCAGTTTTGTCAAAATTAAATGAGGGAGGGAGGCTTTTTTTTTCTTTTTATCCAATAAAAAAATGACGAGGGATTTTTTTTTTTATTTTATTTTCAAAATCCGAACTTCAAACAGAAAAGGAACATAAAAACTTCTTTCTCTCAAAGTATCAATATTTGGGTCAATGGTCCAAATGCAGTTTGTTATGGTTTGAATCAGTGTTTTGCCTTGGTCGAAATTGGTTGGTGTAAACCCTAATCCTGCCTTTTGCAGCATTTGTAAAACTCTGTTGTATAACACCCTCTTGTTGTTAACGATATCTCCATCTGCTGCATATGGTTCTGGTAAAGACAGCTTTCGAGCACCAGATATCAGAACTTCAAATGCATTCCTTTTGGCCTTACCTGTCAATAAGGATTTTTAAAAACTTTACATATGGCATTGTAAATTACATTTACAGAGAATGTACTCATAACTTTCGCTATTAAAATCAGTTTTTTTTCTTGTGGTGCAAATATTTCAATGAATATTTAATAGTGGTGCTATTCAATTTTATATTTTTTCTAAAATTTAATACGAATATTCTTTTCTGCCTCAAATCATCACATAAAATCAGGAAAATACCTAACTACAATGGTGTGAAAATATGCCCAAAATATCATGAAATATTAAGCATATATATAAAATATGATTTTTCACACTAACTAAATACATAGTACTGTACGTACCAGATTCAGCGCCAGAATCCTCCGTTCCCGATTCCGAAGGCATTTCACAAGCGGTGCTTCTCTTTTGGTCTTTATCTTCTACAAGGTTGAATCTCACATAATGACCAAACAACGATACTGTTTGGACAACATTCATATTTGCCATCACATTGTCAAACGCGTCAGTCTTTGATTTTCCAACAGAAACTGTTATCGGCAAATCTCGCAGTTTTTCCGGGAAAACCCAAGTCCCGAGGTCAATGGAGCCGTTCTTTATGGATTGAAAGAGTTCTAACATAGTACATTTCTCGGAAAACCCACCAACTATATGCCAGGGAAGCAAAACAGTTGATCCCTTCCGAATTTGGGCCGAAATTAATGCCACGTGAAACAAACCTTTTGATCTGACCGCCATTTGCATTGCAATGCTTATCTGTTTACTCGGAACTCCAAGGTCGCACACTTTACCTTAGCGTAATGGAGTCGGCCGAGGATTACCGATTGAGTTTTAGTGATTCTAAAATACGATCGGGATGCGGTCGGCGAATTCCGGAATTTTTTTTTTCAGTCGATCTGCGCACGAGAGAATTTTTATTTTATTCATTTGATGATAAAAATGGGTAATGCGCATTGTTAAAAGACATGCGGGCGGGCCTGAGAACCAAGTTATTATTTTTTTAGGCCTTAGATATCAGTTTTTTTATTCTTTTTTTCTTTCTTTTTTAATGGATGTTTTGGTGTTGTTGTTGTTTTTGGTTGCTATGTTTATATTAAAGGAAACTTAAGAATAGTACCTGAAAATGTTCCTTCTGTAAGCCCTGATTAAATTCAATAAATGGATGAGAGCAGGATAATTAATCCCCTGAAATTAATTATCTTGCCTGTTTCAGGAAATCTAAGGTCTTTCTTTATCTGTTATATGTATTACCGTACACATGTGTCTGCAAGTGATGTTTGTTTGAAGTTGAGGCAAAGCCTAGGTATCATTGCATTGGTATCAATTCTTTGTTTTTTTTAACACATTTTATTTCATCCCATGTTAACCCACTTTATCCCGTGGATATGACTCATTGGATATTTTATTGATATCCCACAGTTGTGACTTTACAATGGGATTTGCGTAGGCATAATGAAGTAAAATAATGTGGAGTTTTATAAACAGTGTAAACATTGATTGTGGTGTATAAAACAGTGGATAAATAGAATCTCATATGATTTGTAGTATAATATGATTTTTATCCAACTTGTGTGTTTTATCCCCTCTCTAAGGCTCAAGAAAAAAACACTTTAGTTGTTGGATGAAAATCATATCCAACTACAAATCACGAAATCCTATATATTCCAGTTCTTTACATCTTCTGCCGGGCATTTATTTTTCATCATTGTTAATATAAAGAGGATGGAATTCAAAGTTTTTTTCATTTCTCGATATTAATTGTCATAGCGGGGCCCTTCCTGACTGGTCAGTTTTCTAGTTATTATTTTGCTTACATGTAAATAAGAAAAAAACCAAAAACTTGCCATACTATGATAATCATTCAAGTAAAATGTGAACAACAAAGATAGATTTAGCTTTAACGTTTCTACGTACGGGTTATAAAAACCTGTCTTGCTGCTGACTTGTCAGGAGAATTTGTCAATAGGTATTGTTCTGCAGTTTGTTGACTAAATTTTCTGCATTTTTCTAGAAATTGGGGTATGCATCTCTTGCTATTCCTTCCAGGCTGAGACTGAACGCATCCACTGATAGAGCTAGTTCGACCTGAAATAGAGAGACATCTGACTGTTCCATCGTATTGCAAATATAGAATATCCCAATTTTGTTTTGATCTCGGCCCTGGTATCAGCCCTGGCGGTTGGTATCGGCTTGGGCCGATACCATCCGAGGGCTGATACCAGGGACGAGATCAAAACAAAAGTGTGATGTTGTTTATATCATATATCTAAAATCAAAGACTTTAATTCAAATTTAAATTCCAAATAAGGAATATAATTTATTATGAAGAAGCTATAGATTTTTTTTTCGGATTTACAAAACGTGTTCGTTTTTATTTCTTTTATATGTGTTAAAACTTTTAGAGTTGTCGGTCTTTGTTGACAAACCATCGTCATTTGAAATACAGTAGAAGGGAGACTGTCGTCTGAAATGAAGCACTATCTTCTAGAATTCAAAATTATCGCGAGAGAAACTTCCCGCCTACGCAGCTTCGTTATGAGTCAAATTCTTTCACTGGGATTTCGTAAGTTTCTCGTCAGATTCCATTCATAAAGACCCATACTGTTATAGCAACTAGAAAGTTGTTTGAGAACGTTCATAAGCGCGTCCATTACTTTAACCCTTTATTTTTTACAGTCTAATCTCTGGTTTTCTAAGATAAAGTCCATCCGTTCCATCCTTCTCTATATCCTCAATAATTTAAACGTTGATTGATATTAAATAAAGCGTGCTATTGTTCTAAATACACAACCGTTGTATAGGTTACCTCCCCTTACTTAGATACACATCACTCTTTGGCGCTATTTTTGAATTATTATTTTTCAATTTTCGGTAATAAATAAAAATATTCAGACGTGTAAGGTGATAATTTGTATTATGTATTCGTTATTCTATCGTTATTTCACAAACTAGTCTTAATTTAAAGCAGCGATATATGGAAATTATCAATTTCAAATTTGAGGGCAATACACCCCCTTGACGACGGGCTGAGACAGAGAAATATCAGCCCCGAGGGCGATACAGCCCTAGCTTCCAGTTGCTGTCTCACCTAGTCCAAAACACGTGTATCAGGGCTGATACCCTACTGGGTATATGATATATAAGTATATTTGTAACTTTTCCCAGGTATTGAATAATGTCTGTACAACAACTTTGTGTAGTATCTACTTTGTAAAAAGTAATATTTTAATCTTTGAGATAGCAGATCTGCCAAAAAATTGGCTTTTTGTTGAGCAGTTCGATGTTGTAGTCATAAGCCCAGTAGTACGTGTTCCAAACCAGAATGTATTGGGATGGATACTATTTGCTGAAATAAGTCATTATTGTAGTGTTGTTCGTTATGACAAACACCTGTTGGTTCCTCAATAATTGTTTGTGTGAATAGCTAAACAAGAGGCCACCTGGGTAGCATATAACCCATACACAAACGTGTCGAGGAGTCTCATTTATGCATTATTTAATTAAGTTTCATTCTGGAGTAGAACAATTATAAATTTGTAATGACGACCACCTCGCTGCCTTAAATATTTAAAAAAAAAACCTGTGAAACCTATCATTTTGGCGAAAAACTTAAAGATCTGGTCTAAAAAATTATGAATTCAGATTTCCATTCAGGTGTGTGAGAGTAAAGAAGATAATTTTTTAACATTATATGCATGAACACCTATACATCTATTTTGGCCCTGTCAGGCCAAAGTCAGTTTTTTATACATATGTGTGAGAGTAGAAAAGAACATTTTTAAACATGATATGCATTAACACTATATTGCCCCCTCATGTCCCGAACCCCTAGGTAGAGGAGTTAGTGGGCATCATAACCATGTATTCAGTTTTTTGCCCACATGTGTGGGATTAGAGAAGATTTCTTAAGATTTAATACATTTTTACTATTTGGCCATATTGACCCCACCATAGAGCCTGCACCCCTAACGTATGGGGTCATGGATATTATAACCAGACATTAAGTTTTTAACAAATATATACGGGAATAAAGAAGAGATTTTTAAGATTGAATTCATTTTTACTATATGGCGAAATTGGCTCCACCCTAGAGCCTGAACCCCTGACCCTGGGGTCATGAATTTCACAATTTCGGTAGAGGGCCCCATGGATATAATAATCATGCATTTAGTTTTTGTACAAATATATACGGGAGTAAAAAAGATATTTTTAAGATTGTATACATTTTTACTATATGGCGAAATTAGCTCCACCCTAGAGCCTGAACCCCTGACCCAGGGGTCATGAATTTCACAATTTTGGTAGAGGGCCCCATGGATATAATAATCATGCATTTAGTTTTTAACAAATATATTTTGGAGTAGAGAAGATTTTCTAAGATTTAATACATTTTAAGTATATAGCCATATTGGCCCAACCCTAGAGCCTGAACCACCCAGGAGTCATGAATTTCACAATTTGGTAGAGGGCTTTATTGACATCATAATAATGCATTTAGATTTTAACAAATATATATGGTAGTAGAAAAGAAGATGTTCTAAGATTAAATACATTTTTACTACATGGCCATATTGGCCAGACCCTAGAGCCTTAACCCCCAACCCAGGGGCCATGAATTTTACAATTTTTGTAGTGGGCTTCATGGACATTATAACTATGCAACCATTTTTGTTCTCACATGTGTTGGAGTAGAGAAGAAGATTTTTGAAAAGTTGCCTTTTTTTCATATTAAGGTAACTCCGTACCTATAAAATCATGGGTTCAAAGTTAAAAACTTAACTTTTTTTAAACTTTTTGGACTTGAATTTCATCAAAAAATAAATGAAATATATATGTATCCATACTATTTAAGATGTAAGGTAATAAAAACCAAAGGCTGAAACTATCATCTGAAAATCACACTTTTTTGGTTTAAAAATTAAATGTAAGTGGATGGATACTAGTTTGTCTATTTAAAATTTATTGCTTACTTTGCCAGAAAACTAAAATTAATTAAAAAAAATTAAAAAAATTGTTTACATTAGAAAAATTATAGTATTTAGATATATCACTTACAGAAAAGTAGAAAAGATTTATTTCCCTTTGTCATTATTGAATTATGTCGAATATAAGGATGAAAAACGCTTATTAAATATCTCCAAGCAAACAATGATTTGAGTTTGTGATGTGCACCTATCATAACATAGAAATGACAAAACTACTTGTAAGAATTTTAATGAATTTATGGTTTATGTAAAATGTATGACGTCACAGGAGGGTGGATTTACTTTAAGCCCCACATGAGGCACCCGGGAGTTGTAGAGCCATGATTTTCACAATTTAGATTCCTCTTACCATATAAATGAGATGCCTCACACAAAAACAATCAGCCTTGTAGTTTTTAAGAAGTTACAAATGTAAACTTTTTAAGGTACGACGACGGACGAAAACGGATAGCAATTGTAAACTCAGGTGGCCTAAATATGTGCTGCCAAGTTAGATCCCCTTACCAATTACCTTACACTTGCAATTTACCTAAATGGGCTCCCCAACATGTCAGAGGCGTCTTTTATGAAGATTTGGGTTTGTGGTATGTCTTTTAGAGGCAACTCTTTGAATAAATGATTTTTTTCTTATTTTCAGCCAGTCTTAGTGTAACTTTATATGATCTGTAACTGCTATTTCTATGTTTATGTTCCTCTTTAATACTTCCAGTAATACAGGAGATGCATTTGAATCAGCAAGGTATAATCGTGCCTTTGGTACTAAATCTGCTTAAATTCATTATTCTTAACAGTTTCGACTTAGTTGACAAAAATAAATTAATTTTCCCAAAGCTTTTTTCTAAAATTCTAAAGTTCTAAAATTGGAAAAAAATGCCTTTTTCCATGTCTATGAAAGCACACAGTAAAACGAGTTTCTGAGACACCTGAAAATTTGACTTTTAAAAATTCACTATGCACCTCCAGTTTAGTCTCTGTTCTAATATTAAGTGTTGTTCTACCTTTAGTTGGTGAAAAGTTGGCTTCTTCTTAGCCAGTCGTCTAAATAAGCATGGGAGTGTAAACTGCTTTGATGCAAGCGGCTTAATAAAACCAACCCTTTTTGCAACAAAAACTCCGAATGGACCTACTGGATACTTAATACTCTGATACTTTTACTGCAAACCCTACGTTTTTCTGTTTTATAAATGGATATGTACATACAGGTTAGTATCTGAACGATCTATAGAAGAGGCCCATTGCCCTGTGTTTAGTAAATGCAATACTATCCTTAAAGTTTTCGGAAGTTTGTTTTTAAAGAGTATCCCGGGTTGCTTTGGAACAATAAAACCGTTTGAATAATGCTCTGCATATAAGTTTGAGGATTTCATTTGCATTTTTAACTATAAGACATTTAATTTCCCCCATTTTTTTTTCTCTGGGTCCTTCAGAATTTCTGGTAACAAAATGTTTGAGTATTCCGCCATCTTTACTATTGGATTTTGGAGCCATGTGTGACTGGATTTGGGTAGCAAATATTTTCCCCTTTTGATTTTTGATGGCTGAGAATTTGATTTTGCTGTGTTAGTCCTATCTGAAAGTCTGCAGGCATGAGGCTTCTCTGTTGTATCGAGCTGTCCACAACACCAGCTCTTTTCCTGATCCAAAGCCGACTTCAGATTTATCAGTACCGTCTTTAAGGTCACTTAATTGTATGTCATATGCCTCGTATGTTCTCGTACATCTTGCCTTCTTGTGCACACGAGAGCATTACCAGCAGATGTTTGCCCCCTTCTAAGGGTACTTTCAATAATTCATCTTTCCCAGATAAGTCTAGAATACTCAAGGTATAGACATGGATATTGCGTCTGGCAAAAAACAGCTATTTGAATTATCTAAGACAAGTCATCAATGTTTACTATAACACTTGTAATCCCCCCCCCCCCCCAACAAAAAAAATAAATAAATAAAAAGTGGGCCTTCCAACTAATGAACATTTGGACTACTTGGAAGACAATTTTTTCCCTATATAATTCTGTCGTGAAGCCAAATGTGTGCCATAAACCTTGAATATTTTTTTTTAGAGAATGCTTAATTGTTTTAGATTATGCTTAATTGTTTTAGATTACTTTTAACAAACTGCATATTTATCATTTTGTTTTTAAGAAAAAAGTTAACTTATTGCATTTCTGTTTTTAACAGGTCAATATACTAGACGTGGAACCTGCACATTATGTTTAAAACAACCTCTCCGTACAAAGTATGCAAGTGCTCGAAATGCAGTGGTGACGCAGAGTACATTTGCTTAACATGTTCATGTAAGATGTGCGTCAAGTGCAAGCAATATCATGTTAATGATATCAGATCTACTGGCCATAACGTGGTTATAATCTCTGAAAAAGAATACGAGGGCAAAGAAGACATACATTCGAAATATATAGACGAAAACGCTACAATTAAGCGACAACAATACCGAGAAATTATTCACACAATTAGGAGTGATACTATTTTAAGAAGACGTTTTATTCTGAAGGAAATAAAAAATGACATCAATACCTGTCATACACAAACTTACGATGTTCAATCAGAGATGCAAAATGTCGCGCAAAACATGAAAGATATGCTTGATAATTGGATTCGGAAGATTGATTCCCCACATAGATGTTTAAACAAAAAGAAAGAATTAGAGAGATATTTTTCAGTTTTACAAAGATTTGAGCAAAATGATGAACATTCATTTATCAGACCGGTTCGATTTCTGTCATTCTTTAAAAAAAAAGGCATTCAGGCCGTCAATTTTCATATAACATACCACAAACGGCTCCACATGACTGATTCAATTAAAAGAAAGGATTTGAAAAAGTTATTAAGCGGGAAAATTAATAAGAAACGTGTACGTTCAATAGGAAATGAGTGTCTGTTTGATCTAATGCAAACACCTGAGTTACAGAACTCTTTTTTCGTCGGGGATCCTGGGTTTCAATGCCATCACATTTCGGTTCTTACTTCAGACCGATTCTGGGTAAATAATGACACAATGCTTTTTTTGACAAGCTCTGAAGGTGACATTCTTTTTGACGTGGAAGACTTTCATGGTGGTTTACAAAGCTCTGCATTTACTGGGGGTGTGCACACAGTAAACAGTAAGCAGGAATTATTTTATTTAAATCGACGCTTCAATATTAAAAAACTTTCAAATGATATGAAAACAAAAACGACATTTGTAAAAAGAACAACCTTTTTACAGACACCAAGATGTATGTATTCGTCCCGTCGCACTGGCGATCTACTGGTTGGTACCATAACGGGTATTGTTAACCGGTACAACCAATCAGGAGAACTGATACAGTCGATTAAAGACAATGCACAGGGACAGAATCTGTATAAAAAACCAATTTATCTCACTGAAAACAACAACGGGGATATTGTAGTGTCTGATTTGCTAAATGGTGTGGTGGTGACAGATTACCATGGACGGCATCGTTTCTCCTTCAGCATGCATCCAAATGGAAGAGTTGTAAGGCCTTTTGGAATTTGCACCGATGAGTTGTCACACATTATCGTGTATGATAACAATAACCTTACATTATTAGTTATCGATAAAAACGGGAATTTCATACGTGATTTGTATATTGAAGCAATTGAGCCACAATGGTTTTCACATGAATTTGGAATGTATCGAAGGGATGTTACTCCATTATGCCTCAGTTACGATGTCACTACTCATCGTCTTTGGGTCGGAACATGCAATGCTAACAAGCTGTACATTTACCAGCATATTACTGGACAGAACGCATTCAATGGTAAGATATATATATATATATATATATATATATATATATATATATATATATATATATATATATAATCCAAAAATGAGTGAAAGGTGATATCACACAGTATAAATAATCAAAAAAGAAAATGAACAGTTCCAAAGTTTCTATTCACTAGCGCTTTCTGGATTTACATCCTTCTTCAGGTGAATGTACATAAGTTATGAACTTGTTTTCCTTAGAAACGTTTACTATGACGTCATGATGTAACGAGAGTCTTTTCAGGGAAGGAATAACTCCATGACGTCATAATACAATATAAAACGTTAAAGTTTGGGAAAACTATATATATGCACACACTGTATATATGTGTGTGTGTTTACGTTTATTCCCTATATAAAATATCTTCATATCGAATGTAAACGATGTATATCTTTAAGAAAAGTAAACAATGCAATTGAACGGGGCATGTTCAAAATTTGGTAATTTGTTTCCAATTTTGATATTAACAGTACTTAAGTAAGGCATTTCTAATAGTCAACCAAAATGTCAGCGTAGGTCGTTGAAATTAAAGTTGGATACAGAGCTCAGAATTCTTTGTTATGTTAACAAAACTAAGGTAATATTCTGTTTACATTTTGAAATTTCCATGTTTAGACCTACAAGGAATGTGCCAAATGCCAGGAACTGTATATTTATGTTCATTGCTTATCAGCAGATAGAAAAAAAGCCTGAAAAAGAACTTTTTTACGGTAAACTGAACCATTGTCAACAAAATATGGCGCGAGCTTGTTTACATAAGAATAACAAGGAATTGTATGATCTGCAGTTTGCTCATAATTCTCTGACTGAAACTCAAATTTTGGCTTATCATTACAAATGTCTTACTAAAGCATGATAAATTACAAGAAAAGGAAAATTAAACTTGACCGAAATCGTGACATTGCCCCTTTAAAGTTTGTAATTGGCAAAACATAAATGTAAACTCTTAGGTAGCAAGGGACAGTTTCGGATAAAGTACCCGTCAATATTTTTGTAAAATTGAGAGTTGCTGTACTTGAAGGCTTATGAGTGTTTTTGATATGATTTATAATGATTATCATTAGTTAGATGGGTGTCTCTTGTTGAGATTGATATCCAATATGCAGGCCCAATATGAAAGGTACATGAGAATCAGAAGTAAAATGCGAAACATGCGGCTATGACTGTTGTGTTGACTTTACACAGTGAAATTGCAAGTTACCGACAGGAGGTAAAATAACACGAAAAGTAGGTGGATGGGACATTTTAAACTATACACCGGTAAGTTTCTGACATGTGATAGTGCAACATGCACGCGGTACGGAAGGTCAACCCTCTGCAGGGAATTAGCTAGAGGGGGGGGGTCTAAAAAGCGGAAAAATCATGAAAAATAAGCAAATATGAAAGGGTCAGAATCTCATAAAAACCAGTATGTAGAATATTTTACAGGTTTTGACTAGTAATTTTCTTCAGAAATTGGAGATTGGTCTTATAAAGAGTGAATTAAAGGTATTTGTGCTGAATGGGAACAAAGGAAATTCTAGTAACAGAGTTCCTTAGACATGCATCACTTGGCTACAATGAATTTCATAAAAAAACTGTCCCCTGCCACCTTAAGTGTTTTAGAGTTTTTTGTCAAGTACACGTACATTTCAAATTAGTAAGTCGTATCAAAAAAACATCTACGCATATATTTTAGTTAACAAATTATAAGGGATCAATTAGCAACGTCAATAGATGTACATAATTAAACAATAAGGAAATGCTCTCAATCAATAATTGTTTGAGAGCTTTATTATCCATTTAAGACTTGCTGTAGTCGGGTACTATTCACAAATTTGCTCTAAAAAATAAAGCCCATTAATGATCATAAATACAACATTACAAGAAATGTTTAGAATATTGATGCATATGCATTACGTAGAAGAAAACAAAACTAACGTAAAATGTTTCTTCTTTTCAAATCACATTTTCCAAGAAATGTAAATAAGAAGTTTTCATATTCCTACGTTACCTGCCTCTTTACTCTTTTTTACGAAAATATATACATGCACCAGTCATTGATTGACAATTCATTCACCAATGGAGATTGCTTATATTATTACAACAAGTTTAGTTATTTAAAAAAGCTTACCGCTTATAGAGCAAACCCTTAACAGCAATAAGATATCAAAGACAATTTAATTTTAATCCATCCTTAATAAATGTCGCCTTTTTCTCCATGCAATGGCTTGCCGCACTTGTTAAAAAAAAATATGTGTATTTTAAGCGTGCATGCTTAAAATGGAAACTTGTTACAGCATGTTATTAGGGCCCCGCAAGGATTTGCGGGTGCCCTATAGTAATCACTCTGTCCGTCCGTCCTTCTGTCCGTCCGTCTGTCACTCTTCTGTCCACAAATTTTCTGTTTTTTTCTAATAACTTTTTTTATGGTTGTTCAATCAAGTTCAAATTTGGTATGGTAGTTCAGTAGGCAGAAATACATATTTGATGCTAAGTTTGATTCTCTATGTCTTCTGGTTTGGAGCTGGGGTGGTGGGGTAGATTCCTTAACTATGCATAAGAATGAATGGGCAAAGAGAGATAACTGCTGCGAATTTTACCATTGTATACTAGGAAGGCTGTGCAATATTTGTCCTTTGGGATTAATTAACCTTCCACAGGAAGAAAATCCTAAGCTTTATCTTTATCTGTCACATTGAGATTAATTACTGCACTGCCTGTGTCTGCAAAAGAACTTTGTTTTGAAGTTAAGGTCAATTTTGAATGATGTGTAGTATTGTGTACATTCTTTGAAATATAGATTTAAAATATAATATTCATACTTTATTTTGGTTAAAATACCGTACACAATGATTTATGATAATTTTATTGAATTCTAAAATCAAGATATATATTAAGATATCCTTTTTCACTATTTTATTTTTTAATTATAATTTATTTTATTTTTTTCTTCCTTAATGCTGTTAATTTTAACAGGTAATCAGATAATAACCCCATTCTGTCTTTTCTGAAAAAACAAATCTTATTGTAAATTTAGAAGAAAAGGATGAGAGAGCAAAACAATTAACCCCCTAGGATTAATTATCTTGCCTGCTGCAGAACATTTAGAGGATTATCTCTATCTGTCATATGAACTTTGTCTGCAACTGATGTTTGTTTTGAAGTTGAGGTCAACCCTGGGTGATACAATGTATTTGCATTCACTGAAGGCTTGCATTTCATAAAACACCTGTTTAAATCTTTTTTAAATACACATTTCATTAAGTTTGTTTTTTTTATAAGACATGAGGTTATCTCTGTTTATGCAGATACAAGGTTACTATTTAGAGTTTTTGGACATTAAGGAATTATCTTGAAATTTTAAAAATACAGTTGTTACTTATAATTTTCATTTCTTTTTTTAAAATGTAATCAAATTAAACTTTCATTCCATGAGCTGCACCCTTATATTTTTACCCCTCAGTTTAACACTTTAATTGTTGGATGAAAATCATATCCAACTACAAATCATGAGATCCTATATATTGCAGTTCTTTACATCTTCTGCCGGGCATTTATTTTTCATCATTGTTAATATAAAGAGGATGGAATTCAAAGTTTTTTCACTTCTGTATATTAATTGTCATAGCGGGGCCCTTCCTGACTGGTCAGTTTTCTAGTTTATTGGAGATCGGCTGTAGTAGATGAAAAAAATATCTTAGGAAGTTAATACATCTGCATTCAATATCAATCAGTTTACTGATAATAGTTTTATTTTATCTAATATACAAACCTGCTTACTAATATTGGCCATACAACAAGGGGGCCCGGGGTCATTATTTTAAGTCGAAAAATGACCCCTGGCCATTATTCTACGGGGGTCATTTTCTTCTTTACACGGGCACTAGATTTGCCTTTGCTTGCCAACATCACCGGGTACTAGTTTTAACATAGCTTTTCGGCAAGATGGATTTCAGGTAATGTATGTACAGTTGTGTATTAACCTGCATATACTTTCTTTCTGGTGATCAGCTAAAGGAATCAATAGGGTGGTCTAATTGGATAATTATTATCAGGCAGGGAGGTAGTCATCAGAATATTTCTACTCCAGAATGAAACTTAATTAAATGCATAAATGAGACTCCTCGACAAGATGGTGCATGGACTATGGTACTCAGGTGACCGTCAAGGACTATTAGCCCCTTGTATAACCAAAAAAAAAAAAGAAGATTTTTTATACAAACTAACGGATTAATTTTACTTACCCAATTATTATGATAATATATTCTTAGCAAATCAATTTCTTATCTTTCAACCAAGAGTAATGACAGTTAAAATATATATATCCATAATCATGTTATTTAAAGATAACATGATTGTGGATAGTATTCACACAAAGGAAACCCCGGTTTACTGTAACATTGACAACTTTTCTTTTGTTTTAAAAACAGTTTAAAATGGTATATATGATTTCAGAAATCGATGAATGGGAAGATTCAGAAATTCTAAAACAGAAAAAGGCATTAAAAGCCCGAAGGATTTTTAAAGACGAGGAGATTTTGAAAAAACACCTGTCTATCAGCGGATACATACATGGTACCAAAAACGGACTTGAAGTAGTTAAAGTTTTTCTACGATACGATGACAAAATTGCAAAATTGGAGATAAAGGACAATATCTTGGAGGGACTTAAAGAGGAATTTATCATCGTTCCTAAACGAATAAAAGAATTAAAAGAAAAGCTGACTTCAATTACAGAAGAAGAGAATTCTACTCCTGGAGTTAAAGTTAAAGAAATGAATCGTGTAGGTAGAATAATAAGTAACCGAGCATCATATATATATAAAAAACATTCAGACGTATTTGGACTTCGGATAAGTAATGTAAGATGCGTTGACGGCAAGTTTAAGCAAGGGCCATGCATTGTTATATATTGTATAGACAAATCGTTCATACCATCCGGCGAAAACAAATTACCAGAAACACTAGAAGGATATCCTTGTGATATACGAGAAAACATTATCATGTTTGGAGGAGGAGCAAGTATAGGATCTAGCATCGGGATTCCATACAGTGAAGGAAATGGTTCTGTCGGATTTCTGGTTAAATCAAATGTTCCATCCGTGATACCTGTTTCTGGTTTTCTCACAGCAGCTCACGTAGCAATCAAAGAATTAGACAAACTACACGACGAAAAGGCATTACTTTCAGAATGCAAGCAAAGACAACACTGTGAATTTGCCAAACAAACTCATTTAATTGTGCAGCCAGCATGGCCACATAGCGACGGTGGTAAACTTGTTGGAGAAGTTGTAGAATCGTTCTGTGGAAACTATAAACCATATGGAAAAGGAAAATATGACCCTTCTTTTGGAATTGACGCAGCTTTTATAAAGACATATCCTCCAATGCCAGAAGGTAAAAAAATTCAAAACTTTTTTTGTTCAAATGAGTGATTAAGAGGCACTGTTTGTTTGTTAAATTTAAGGTCGGGCAACACGTTCTTCAATTTCAAATAACTTCCTCGAGGAATGTGTTTTTGAGTTATCACTACTTTGGCAAGTTTTCTTGCATAAATATAGGTACCTTATCAGGAATTTGTGCAAGATGTTCTATTTATCTCAATTTGATTTAAATTATGAACAGCTTTTGAGAGATGCAACGTTGTGTTATGCGGTTATTGTTACCTTGCGCAATACAATATAGTACGTCATTTCTGATATAAATCTAACTGTTTTGATGTAAAATTTTACTGAAATAAACCTTGAAATAATTTTTTTGCTCTAAATAATTTTTCTTGGAGACTATTTACTTGATTAAATAGACATAGTGATCAGCAGAATTGAAGAATGGAGTTTGTTGACGTACACAAAGTTAGGAATGCTCGTTAGTTTGAATTGACTCGAACGAGCAACAGTTGTTGATGTTTCATAAAACAAACACTATGCCTAGCCTAATGATTCGAAATTGAAAATAGTGAATAAGGATGCTTACTAGTGGTGGAATAAAAGTCTAATAAACATAATTTCGGTAAGTTCTTGTATATGAACACAACCTTCATCGCGTCGTCAAGATGAACTCCTTGATAGTTAACGTAATTTGCAGTTTTATAAACTACACAAAGCAAATTGAAAGTTTGAAAGAGGCTAATCTTATAAGTAAAATCTTGACAAACAAGAAAAAAGGGTCTTTTGGTTACGGGAATGTATAACTTTGCAAAGAAGTGGGGGAGGGAGCTACGCCCCCCCCCCCCCACCGGTTCCGACGCCTGTACTGCGCAGTTTTGTGTTTTCCTTCATATTTGAATCTAAATTTTTGACAAAATCCATTTAATATCAATTTTTGTAGTAGATGTAGTTATTTTGAAAGTACTAAAAAATCTTCGAAAATAGGTCACTGAAGCAAAGGGCTGTGTCAAAAATAGTTCGGACCGGAAGTATTTGATGAAGCAACACCCGTTTAATATGGCAAAGGTTTATCACACGGGTAATATACACCACACATATGATATATATATATACACACACAAGAAGCACTAACCACAGGATGAATCTCTACCATTCCGTCAATTGAAAGGTAACTGAAATGTGACTGAATGGCACATCTGTTCCATTCAGTCATCTTTCCAGACCATTCAGTTATCATTCAGTTGACTGAATGGCAGAGCTTCATCCTGTGAACAAACCAACAACATAGACGACATCGAAATGGAGTGGGTTGTCAGCAGAAACAACCTCGATGATTTTAATACCTTTGTCAATTCTTTCCATCATTTTCCTAATTCAACAATACGTTTCTTGACACTACTTTAAGGTGGATCTCTACACCAAATAAGTGTAGGAGATTTTTATTGCATGCATTTGTTACCAATACTAGGCACAGTATTCAACAATAATAGACCTCAAAATACAGTACACTATTTTCTAAAGAATTTTTAAAATATCAATCTGGTTCCAGATAACCCCTTATTTATCAAAATTTTAAACATTTCTGTTTTAAAATTCTTATGAAAGTGAAATGTTATTAAGTTTAGAAATGAAAAATAATAAAATCATGAATAAAGTTTGTATGATTTTTATTGGAATCCACATAAATATGAAACTAAAATACAAAAAAATTCTTTTAAGGCAAACTGCTGGACAAAATCCCACAAAAGCCTGAAAATATAAACAATATTCGTCGGTCAATGGGATGAAGAAAAGAAATTGAATGAAATTGAAAAATTAAAGGAAATACTTAATTATTGCAAAAATCTTGGTATGAAAGATCCTGTTTAAGAGTTGTCTTTCTTTATTTTACATGGTCTCAAATATCTTGGGATCAATTTTTTAATTAAGAAAAATCACGAAGAAAAATTAAAAAAAGGAAAAAGTCTATGCTAAATATGTAGATATAAGATTAGTAGTGCTTCTGATAATGTTTGAAGCTGAAAAATTATACTTTTGATGAATGCATTATATATATTTAACTCTTTAAAACAAAATATAAGTAGTTAATTATATTATAAATTGCCTTTTACTTTTTTATATACAATAGCAATTATAAACAACAACCATACGCATATTAATACATACATTAGATGTCCATAGTGATACACATGCATGTGTGGAAATGAAAAACATGCTCCTTTTCAGACTTCTGTCTTTCCCTCATTTGGCTTGCAAATCCGGGCTTCCACTGCTATTGCTACCTAGCTGTATTTATGTTAATCAAAATACATTAGTTTAATGTCAAAGTTTCAATGAAAGTCTTTTACTGCAAATGTTTTTTTTTAATTTGGAAAGTTAGAATCAATTCAAGAGATCGTACTACGGTACTTTCGTTTTATATTCATCATACATATATAGTTTAAATGAAAATTTGACATCTGCTTACCTATATCGATAATCCGTCACATATGTATGATCGTCTGTTGCAGATGACATGACAAAAATGTATTGCCAATATAGCAGCAGAGCAGGGAAACTGTATATTATTTAGATTCCACGTTTTCCGTACAAAACAGCTGATAATCAATGTTAGTTAAAAGCTTTAAACAGGAAGAAAATTGACATATTTTCTAAGCGTTTTGGTGATTTCCTATCTTATCTCCTTAGTTAGAAGAGTTCAATTAAACGGTGTATAGCTATTTTGTACCACGACATAATGTTATCAATCCGGAACACAATGGCGTTTCGAACGGAAGTCAGACATGTTGTGACGATGTAGCCTTCCACCTTAACTTTAGTCGATGGTTAACTCGATTTCTTTGATTTTGTCGATGTTTATTTATTTAAAAATCAATGATATGTTTTTTTGAATGACAAGTGCATGTAGTTTCTAATTTGTATTTGAATTACGCCCATTTTTACAATATGAGTTTTCGGACTTTTTCGACAAGAATGTCGAGAAACCCCAATATGAATCATCTTAAATAATATTTAAAGATAAAATAATTCAATCAAACTATGTATCAGTAATAGAAATATTTTTCTAAAATTGTATGGATCCAAGCAATATTGAACTCTAGTCTCGTTCAACCAAACGCTCGTCTGACACCGTAAATCTCCGACAAGCAAGACAGACTCTCTGCTTGTCGGAGATTTACGGAGACAGCCGAGCGTCGAGTTGAACGAGACTATATTGAACTCGTAGGAATACATAAGACTACAAAAATATCTAAATTGTTCGTACCATTTAAAATCTGACTATTTTCAAGGTATTTATAAAAAAGTTTCCTTGAAAAACAATGCTTTAGCAAACATTACATCGATTTTATCAATTATTTTCAAGAACTAAGTCTTGTCAGCAGCGATGATTTGTGCTGAGGTCCAAACACTTTTTCACTTTCGGTTTGCCTGAGTAACAGCATAGGAGAGTTGATTAAAATCAGCTCCCATAAATGAAGACAACAAGGTCCCATTTGTCACTACTTACCATCCTGTCCTTAGGGGTCTAAGTGCAGTTCTAAAGAAGAACCTGCCAATCCTTTACAGCAATGATAAAATGGTTGAGGTTTTCAAAAACCTCCCGATGGCAGCTTTCAAGTGCCCTATGAACCTTCAGGACATGGTGGTAAGAACAAATCTGAAGAACCCTCTACCTAATGGTGACTTTAAAACTTGTTCTGACACCAAATGTATGGAAGGGAATTACCGCCAAAATTCTATGTATCTTGCTTTTATTCTTATTATGCTTACTTCTTTATTCTTCATTACATTTACACTTGCATGTCACTTTGTTGTTTTCATATTCATGCTTATCCAATTTCACTTTGATTCTCTTTGATCCTTCATTGTTTGCTTAATTCTATGTTGCAACATTCTCTTCTTATTCGTGTTAATTCTTTCTTCTATCTCTGTTACAAACGTGGATTCAAAAACGCAAACCATAAAGCACTTTCAATAAAGACGAATACAAGTTGAATGAATATGCTGCATTATGACGCCAGGCGGCAGTGTGCGCGCTACAATTGCTGCTCCCCGAAAAAAAAACTCAAAGTAGCTATCTAAATGTGTGATGTTTCGCACCATGACATTTCGCTCCAATGTTTATATGTTCAGATCAAGAAATGGAGGGGAGGTTAATGTACTAAGGGATAATTTATAATTTTGTTTGCCGGGGAGGGGTGGGGTGGGGTAAGTCGAGTTCTATTTTCAGTAGGTTTACTATGTGAATTTAAAAAAGTTTGAATTTTCAAGGGTGGTGGGGTGACTGGACCCCCCTCCTAAAATAAAATAAAATTCTAAGTCTGCGCATCAGTTATTTATATGAGACGATATAATCTTACAGTTCTCATAATTAGCACCCGTATCATAATTATCATCATCGCAAGCTTGATATGGAAGTCGGTCAATTCAAATATTCATTTAATCAAGACGACATGTATGAGGTTCATGTCTCTAAGTTACATGTATCATAGCTTAAACACCTTCAAATCTAAACATGGACATTCAGTTACATGTACATGATTTATATTAAAATAAAGAAACCTACATGCAATAAGCATGGCTGTGAGTGATACATACACATTTTTATCACTTCAAAAATCTTTGTAAATAAGAAGCACACATTATTAATGTATTGTATTTTGGAAGAAAAAGATTTGATTTAGATTTTAAATCAAAACGTATAAACAGTCATATCGATATCACATACCGTATTTTAATCTCTTTGCCTGGTTTGTTTTCGTTTACCCATTGTGTAATTAATTCACTGATAATTTAGATTCGTTAATTTTACCGCGTTTACTTCTGCGACTCCACCGTTCTGTGCCGAATCGCAAAAATATAAAATCGCGTGCACCAAACGTAGTTTTCATATCACAAGTTCAAAACTTTTAGAAATATAAGTGCAATTGCTGCTCCCCGAAAAAAAAACACCAAAGTAGCTATCTAAATGTGTGATGTTTCGCACCATGACATTTCGCTCCAATGTTTATATGTTCAGATCAAGAAATGGAGGGGAAGTTAATGTACTAAGGGATAATTTATAATTTTGTTTGCCGGGGAGGGGTGGGGTGGGGTAAGTCGAGTTCTATTTTCAGTAGGTTTACTATGTGAATTTAAAAAAGTTTGAATTTTCAAGGGTGGTGGGGTGACTGGACCCCCCTCCTAAAATAAAATAAAATTCTAAGTCTGCGCATCAGTTATTTATATGAGACGATATAATCTTACAGTTCTCATAATTATCATCATCGCAAGCTTGATATGGAAGTCGGTCAATTCAAATGTTCATTTAATCAAGACGACATGTATGAGGTTCATGTCTCTAAGTTACATGTATCATAGCTTAAACACCTTCAAATCTAAACATGGACATTCAGTTACATGTACATGATTTATATTAAAATAAAGAAACCTACATGCAATAAGCATGGCTGTGAGTGATACATACACATTTTTATCTCTTCAAAAATCTTTGTAAATAAGAAGCACACATTATTAATGTATTGTATTTTGGAAGAAAAAGATTTGATTTAGATTTTAAATCAAAACGTATAAACAGTCATATCGATATCACATACCGTATTTTAATCTCTTTGCCTGGTTTGTTTTCGTTTACCCATTGTGTAATTAATTCACTGATAATTTAGATTCGTTAATTTTACCGCGTTTACTTCTGCGACTCCACCGTTCTGTGCCGAATCGCAAAAATATAAAATCGCGTGCACCAAACGTAGTTTTCATATCACAAGTTCAAAACTTTTAGAAATATAAGTGCAATTGCTGCTCCCCGAAAAAAAAAAACCAAAGTAGCTATCTAAATGTGTGATGTTTCGCACCATGACATTTCGCTCCAATGTTTATATGTTCAGATCAAGAAATGGAGGGGAGGTTAATGTACTAAGGGATAATTTATAATTTTGTTTGCCGGGGAGGGGTGGGGTGGGGCAAGTCGAGTTCTATTTTCAGTAGGTTTACTATGTGAATTTAAAAAAGTTTGAATTTTCAAGGGTGGTGGGGTGACTGGACCCCCCTCTTAAAATAAAATAAAATTCTAAGTCTGCGCATCAGTTATTTATATGAGACGATATAATCTTACAGTTCTCATAATTAGCACCCGTATCATAATTATCATCATCGCAAGCTTGATATGGAAGTCGGTCAATTCAAATATTCATTTAATCAAGACGACATGTATGAGGTTCATGTCTCTAAGTTACATGTATCATAGCTTAAACACCTTCAAATCTAAACATGGACATTCAGTTACATGTACATGATTTATATTAAAATAAAGAAACCTACATGCAATAAGCATGGCTGTGAGTGATACATACACATTTTTATCACTTCAAAAATCTTTGTAAATAAGAAGCACACATTATTAATGTATTGTATTTTGGAAGAAAAAGATTTGATTTAGATTTTAAATCAAAACGTATAAACAGTCATATCGATATCACATACCGTATTTTAATCTCTTTGCCTGGTTTGTTTTCGTTTACCCATTGTGTAATTAATTCACTGATAATTTAGATTCGTTAATTTTACCGCGTTTACTTCTGCGACTCCACCGTTCTGTGTCGAATCGCAAAAATATAAAATCGCGTGCACCAAACGTAGTTTTCATATCACAAGTTCAAAATTTTTAGAAATATAAGTGCAATTGCTGCTCCCCGAAAAAAAAAACCAAAGTAGCTATCTAAATGTGTGATGTTTCGCACCATGACATTTCGCTCCAATGTTTATTGTTTATATGTTCAGATCAAGAAATGGAGGGGAGGTTAATGTACTAAGGGATAATTTATAATTTTGTTTGCCGGGGAGGGGTGGGGTGGGGTAAGTCGAGTTCTATTTTCAGTAGGTTTACTATGTGAATTTAAAAAAGTTTGAATTTTCAAGGGTGGTGGGGTGACTGGACCCCCCTCCTAAAATAAAATAAAATTCTAAGTCTGCGCATCAGTTATTTATATGAGACGATATAATCTTACAGTTCTCATAATTAGCACCCGTATCATAATTATCATCATCGCAAGCTTGATATGGAAGTCGGTCAATTCAAATATTCATTTAATCAAGACGACATGTATGAGGTTCATGTCTCTAAGTTACATGTATCATAGCTTAAACACCTTCAAATCTAAACATGGACATTCAGTTACATGTACATGATTTATATTAAAATAAAGAAACCTACATGCAATAAGCATGGCTGTGAGTGATACATACACATTTTTATCACTTCAAAAATCTTTGTAAATAAGAAGCACACATTATTAATGTATTGTATTTTGGAAGAAAAAGATTTGATTTAGATTTTAAATCAAAACGTATAAACAGTCATATCGATATCACATACCGTATTTTAATCTCTTTGCCTGGTTTGTTTTCGTTTACCCATTGTGTAATTAATTCACTGATAATTTAGATTCGTTAATTTTACCGCGTTTACTTCTGCGACTCCACCGTTCTGTGCCGAATCGCAAAAATATAAAATCGCGTGCACCAAACGTAGTTTTCATATCACAAGTTCAAAATTTTTAGAAATATAAGTGCAATTGCTGCTCCCCGAAAAAAAAACCAAAGTAGCTATCTAAATGTGTGATGTTTCGCACCATGACATTTCGCTCCAATGTTTATTGTTTATATGTTCAGATCAAGAAATGGAGGGGAGGTTAATGTACTAAGGGATAATTTATAATTTTGTTTGCCGGGGAGGGGTGGGGTGGGGTAAGTCGAGTTCTATTTTCAGTAGGTTTACTATGTGAATTTAAAAAAGTTTGAATTTTCAAGGGTGGTGGGGTGACTGGACCCCCCTCCTAAAATAAAATAAAATTCTAAGTCTGCGCATCAGTTATTTATATGAGACGATATAATCTTACAGTTCTCATAATTAGCACCCGTATCATAATTATCATCATCGCAAGCTTGATATGGAAGTCGGTCAATTCAAATATTCATTTAATCAAGACGACATGTATGAGGTTCATGTCTCTAAGTTACATGTATCATAGCTTAAACACCTTCAAATCTAAACATGGACATTCAGTTACATGTACATGATTTATATTAAAATAAAGAAACCTACATGCAATAAGCATGGCTGTGAGTGATACATACACATTTTTATCTCTTCAAAAATCTTTGTAAATAAGAAGCACACATTATTAATGTATTGTATTTTGGAAGAAAAAGATTTGATTTAGATTTTAAATCAAAACGTATAACAAAACGTAAAACAGTCATATCGATATCACATACCGTATTTTAATCTCTTTGCCTGGTTTGTTTTCGTTTACCCATTGTGTAATTAATTCACTGATAATTTAGATTCGTTAATTTTACCGCGTTTACTTCTGCGACTCCACCGTTCTGTGCCGAATCGCAAAAATATAAAATCGCGTGCACCAAACGTAGTTTTCATATCACAAGTTCAAAACTTTTAGAAATATAAGTGAGATTTTAAAACCTACAGTTTTAAGTTTTTTAACCCGGAATTTCACGCGGATATTAATCCACGTATTTAATCAGGGATACACAGTACTGTAGCCTAACGAGAGGTACATAGTGATTCATGCAAGTGATAATTTTCACACGTACTAGAGTACAAGAAAATCTACTTCTAAGTATTTCGTACTTTCGTATTTCCTTTTATTGTTTTTCAAAAACATCTTTAAATTTGGTTTAAATTTATTTCTATTTCATCTACATGTTTCACGGGTACCTGTAGACAGAACCGTGCATCACCTCACCTCTTTTCACCTCAAATGAAAATAAAGTCCTGCATGTCGACAAGTTACGTACTTTTGTTATACTTTCATGTTAAATACTGAAATCTGATTGGTTAAGACGCAGTTCATAATCCTTTCTATTACCCTCTGCGTTAGCAACGCACTTAGCAACGGGAAACATTAAAAAATGTTACATGCGCGAAAATTATGCGCGTACGGTTCGCTGTAGAATTCACGTTATTCCTATATAAAAGCAGTAAAATTTTCTTAAAAATTAAGACATTCAGTATAACAAAATATATAGTGCCTGTTTGGGAGGATAACAGTTGAAATTGACACCCCGAGAAAACCATTGTCAACCGACGCGAAGCGGAGGTTGACAATTGTTTTCTCGGGGTGTCAATTTCAACTGTTACCCTCCCAAACAGGCACTATTTATATAATGACATGTTCCTCTTCTAAAAATTAAGCGTTCCTGCAAATAATTTGCAAATAATTTGTTACTGCATATATATACGGTACATCATTGTATTGCGGATCTAGAATGAGATCAGATCCACCCCAATGGAAAATTCACAGGTATTTAATCAACCAATAAAAAAATTAATACAAAATTATCTCTCAGACCCCCCCCCCCCCTCTGATTTTTTTAGAACCGCGCGGAGGCATTTTACATGTACACAAAAAAATCCGTATCTTTTTAAGTCTGCGTATATCGTGGCTTGTTATAAGTTAATTATATTACCCGGTAACATGTATTTCATATTCCTATACTAAGCCCTTAATTTGAGATGTTTTCACGAATTTGTTAAATTTATGCCATTTGTTAGTTTCGTTTTGATAAATCTTCGGGAGCAGCAATTGTAGCGCACACACTGCCTCCTGGCGTCATAATGCAGCATTAAATTCATGCAACTTGTATTCGTCTTTATTGAAAGTGTTTTATGGTTTGCGTAAATTTTTGAATTCACGTTTGTAACAGAGATAGAAGAAAGAATAAACACGAATAAGAAGAGAATGTTGCAACATAGAATTAAGCAAACAATAAAGGATCAAAGAGAATCAAAGTGAAATTGGATAAGCATGAATATGAAAACAATAAAGTGACATGCAGGTGTAAATGTAATGAAGAATAAAGAAGTAAGCATAATAAGAATAAAAGCAAGATACATAGAATTTTGGCGGTAATTCCCTTCCATACAAATGTCTGTTGTGCAAACACAGCTCTGATGCAGACGACTTCTCTAGCCCCATTACTGGCCGTACTTACAAACTTTTTGCAAATACTTCTTGTCGTACTGACAATTGTATATACCTCATCAATTGTAAATTTTGTCAGAAACAATACGTAGGGGAAACAGGAGACCTCCGCAGGCGCATCAATAATCATTGTTTCACCATCGAAAACTAAGAAAATTAAAAAACCCGTCAGGGAACATTTTAACTTAGATGGTCACAAATGGTTTTGGTTATTGATCACAACCCAGACTGTACAGATGCGGAGAGAAAATATTAAGAAAAATTTTGGATGCATAGACTGAAGTCATTCCGCCCTGACGGCATGAACAGATTAAGTCACTTCACCAAAATGAACATCAACTAAGTACTGATTTGTTTTCGAAGCACTATCACCATAATCATCCTTTTGGGTCCATGTACAAACTATCATTCATGTTAATTATTCAACTTATTAGCTCGTTCCATAATAGGTTTTGTTATTTTAAAGAAAGTGAGCGCATTAGATTGTAAGTTTGCAGGAATCCTCGACACGAATCAATTGGGATTTAAATGTCTATAACCTCGAAAGGCTATGTACAGGTTTTAACAAAAATATATTATTTTGAGAGTCGAAATACACGGCTATTCCGGTTATTAAAAAACTTACAAAGCTTTCAAAAAATGGCAATGAGAGGTAAACCGATAACTAGTTGGAAATGTTAATGCAAACATATTTTAATGAAGTTATATTGTGTATATCCTAAAAAACTAGTAATAAGAAAAGAATTTGTTTATAGTGTTCATACAGCAGATCTAGAAATCAATAACAACAAATTAAAATATACCGGTATATTATAATTCAACATCATGTTATAATAACAAACATTTATATAAAACAAAAACGTTTAATTTTTTTTTAAAAGACCACCAGTTGGATTTGAACCCAAAACACTGAATGTATATATTCACTAATCCAGGACGAAACCACTAAGCCATGCGAGACTTGTCAATATATGCTCTATGAAGTACTGTTTGAAACAACACTGTCATATCAATAGACTTTGTTTTTTATCCTTCAAAAAATAGTTTGAAACAGTACATAATTAGTCATCTCTGGGTCATCTCTCCATCTTTTTTTAAAAAGCGACATTTATAATGTTGAAATATGTTATCTTTACACGTTTCAAAGAACAAGGGACGTTATTAGCCGTATTTGGCCGCAAAATTTATCATATTTTCAACGTCTTAGTTTTGTTAACCGGGTTTTCCAACGGAAAAATCCGGTTATTAAAATGGTGAAAATGGCGGGCGGGCGGCTGCCAAAAGGGTACCCTCATTGTACGGATAACTCCTCCTACAGTTTTCAAGATAGGAAGTTGTTCTTTTGCAGATCAATTGTACATATATCAGAGGTGTGCATATTGCTAGGATTTTGATTTCCGATAATTTATCGAAAAAATACCAGCTTTTGAACTTAGTCATTTTTTGGCAAAATATTGTATATAGGGTACCCTCATTGTACGGATAACTCCTCCTACAGTTCTCAAGATAGGAAGTTGTTCTTTTGCAGATCAATTGTACATATATCAGAGGTGTGCATATTGCTAGGATTTTGATTTCTGAAAATTTATCGAAAAAATACCAGCTTTTGAACTTAGTCATTTTTTGGCAAAATATTGCATATAGGGTACCCTCATTGTACGGATAACTCCTCCTACAGTTCTCAAGATAGGAAGTTGTTCTTTTGCAGATCAATTGTACATATATCAGAGGTGTGCATATTGCTAGGATTTTGATTTCCGATAATTTATCGAAAAAATATTAGCTTTTCAACTTAGTCATTTTTTGGCAAAATATTGCATATAGGGTACCCTCATTGTACGGATAACTCCTCCTACAGTTCTCAAGATAGGAAGTTGTTCTTTTGCAGATCAATTGTACATATATCAGAGGTGTGCATTTTGCTAGGATTTTGATTTCCGATAATTTATGAAAAAAATACTAGCTTTTGAACTTAGTCATTTTTTGGCAAAATGTTGCATATACATGTAGGGTACTCCATTTCACTGGATAAGGGTTGACATGGATTATGGATACAGTTTACATAAAAGAAAACCCGGTTTGCTGTCACATTGACAGCTTTTCACTTGTTTTTTTGATGTGGTGCATTGTACTAAGTTCGATACTGGCTAAATTCTACAGGCACCAAAATGACGTCATTTTTAATTATGACGTCACTAGTGTACGCTAAACATGGAATGATCTCCAAAAATCGTTATAATATAGAGAAATATGAATAATCTTTGCTGAAATTAAAACCTTTTCACATGCATTAACCACTTTTATATTTAACATACTTATTTTCTGTATCATAACAAATTCATATGCTGAAAATGGTGACGGTTAATAACTGTGAACAATGTGAATTTTAGCAAAAAGGATTAGAAAACTGCACATTTTAACAACGTAACTCAAACAACGCGATCCGACACGGACAGTTACTCGGCGTAACACGCGGTTTTTACCGGTGAAAGAGGGTTTATCTTATAACAATCTAAAATTATATTTTGTATACGTAGGACAAGCCTAAAGGAAAAAAGAAATAGAAAAAAAAAGAAACCGAAAAATAATTAAATTGATAAATAAATAAATAGAAAAATACAACACACACTATTTAGATGTGAACGATTGTATAAAATTTTTACAGTGGATTTTTGTTGAGACCATAACAGAAAATAATCGCCGACATATTGAAAAGATTGATCAAAGCACTAAACATTTCCTCTTTAAGTAAACAGTTTATGTTTAAGTCCATTTGTATCCGTCATATGTGATCGAAGTAGTTTAATTAATCGTGAAACCAGAACAGACGTTAGACATATTGTCATATTGTCTTCGTCTTCCGTGATCTTTTCTTACTTTCGACTAGTACCGATGGTTGGCCGATTAAATAGACAAGTTCGCAATTTGCTGAATATTCACCTGTAACTTCGTGGGCATTGCTTCAATTTATCAAGGAAAAGGGTTCCGCGCCTGACCGCCGCCCATATATTAACCGATAGCCGGTAAATGTTGAACCTAATCCGTATACGGTTGATCGTCAGTGCATCAGCCGATTTGTCAAAATCGCCCCAAAGACCAGTTGACCCTCGATCGTCAGTCGGCCGACATTTAAGAAAATCCAAATGCCGAAATGTCCATCGACCGAGCGACGACAGACATAAGAACTGTCTTCCGAAGGTCGGAAGATGATCGAGAATTGCTCGATGGACTACTAGTATTGAACGACTGGTTTAACTGAAGAAATCGGCCACCGACGCAGAAAAAAAATGTAACTTGGCCCGATAGACACAAAATTGGTCGGCCGACGAAAAATGAATACGACATCCTCCAAGACAACGGCTGTTGAACTGCCGACTGTCACCCGATTTACCCCCCCCCCCCCCCCCCGCTAAAAAAGTCCGCCGTTGCTCGTTTTTGGAAGTGTGTCTCAGGTTTTACTCTATTCAGCGATATCAAATCTAAATTATTAAATGAAAACAATTATACATTCTCGATAAGAACATCATTCTTTGAGTATTATGAGGTGATAATTTAGGTCGGGGCGTGATCAAATCCAATAAAGCCCAACGGGCTTAATGATAGATTTGATCACGCCCCGACCGAAATTATCACCTCATAATATTCAAAGAATGATATCTTATTACTTATATTCATATAATTTTCAGCAATTGTACGATTGATTATTTGAAAATAAAAAATCAAACCCCACTTGCGCCCCAATTATACGTCATTTGAATTTATTGGACTGTACAGTACAAAATCGATACGTAGTGTTATCACCGGCAAAGACACTGTAAAATGTAAATATTCATTTTACTAAACTTTACGTGCATTTAATTTTAAATCACTAATATAAGCTATTTATTTAATCTAGTTGTCATATATTAAATCCTTTAATCGATAAAATAATGCGCAATAGCATATTATGATGAAATTCAACCAAGCAGTTTCAGAGTCCACGTGCTATATATATATACTCAGCCCGTTAGCTGCATCACATGCTCCTTCCGCGAGTCGACAACAAAAACGTGTCGTGCTTTTGTTTTTCAAGTCCGAAGATAAAAGAAGTATGATCAGCAATAACTTAGTCTTACATTGTTTGTTATGTTTGATATGATTCTTACACTGCGAGTGTGAAGTTTATTAAGGTTTTCCGCTCTCAGCGGAAAACCTTACTATTATTCTGAAAAATTTTCAAATTTCTTATTATTTTTTTTTTCTTCTAGACGCCAACTTTGATCCTTAATATCTCGCTCGTTTGTTCACCGATTGTTTTGAAATTTTCAGGACTGATAACATGCCGCGTGATGTTGTCGTTGCATATTTTAGTTGAGGAAAATCCCCGTCCGGTTTTGAGTTATTTCCCTTTTAGTAAAATTTAACGACTTCTTTTGTCCAGGAGGTTTAGCTTTAACGATGACTGGCAGAGTCTCAAAGATGGGCTGGTTTGGAAGCCAATACATTGAATTTGTGCGAGATATATTTTATTTATTATTTAAATGCAATTAAAAGGGGTGGTATAGATGTTGAAACAAAGGTAAGAAAAAAAATCAAAAAAATTCGCGTATTTTCCGTGTTAGTTTTCTACCTGATAAAAATTTGTTATAACATGTATTTTAAAAGTTCTTGGTCTTACCCAGACCTTTCATTCGGTATACCGAAAAAGGGGCTAGCCCTTATAATTACGGAGTTAGAGGCGTCCAAAGTTTCTTGTCAATAACTTAAAAAGGAATAAACATTTCTAATGCATTATTGAAGCAAAGTTGTAAAGAAATTAATTTTGAATACTTCTATAGTATTCAATTTAATGTTTTCGTAATTTATAGTCAGTATTTGCAGAAACAATTGTTGTCAGTTCGGTCCATTTTTGTGGGGGTGCGCACGTTTATGAGGTTATGACAGGGCTTCTTGTAATGCACTAACTGATACATGTAGCGCGTAAAAATAATTCCACATAAAATTTCCAAATGTTTTTATACATATGTACATTTTCATTTCATATAGATAAACCTCTTCGACCTTATTTTTGTTGTTTGTTTCATAACTGTGCCCCTGTCTATATTTAGATGCATTACGAGACTCAGGTAACCGATCGATAGGAGAGTCGCTAGCTGTATTCAGGCCGTCGCCTAGACGACAGTGCATGTGCTTGTAGAGCTGGACGTACACGTTTAACGCCTCACTGTGTTACTGTAACAGAGACATTTGAATTGTTTCAGTACTGGGAGATGTGTTAATAAAATGGTTCCAATGCATGGTAATTAAACTCAACTTTTCTACAATACGTATACACGGCCGTCATATAAAGCACAATGTGTATTACTGACATGACAAATGTACGCTGGCAATTTAAACGAACGCGGGATTGCTCCCGATAGAACAATTCTTTTAAAGCAAAAAAAATAAAAAACTGATTTGCGATGGATATAATATAATTATCATCGTGGAGATGATTTTAAAAAGTGAACTTAATATTCGTATACGATAATGTTTGAATCCAAAGCCGCTAGTTTTAAGTTACGGTTATTAGGGATATTAATTATGACTTGCCCCGCGTTTCAGGATTTTTACTTGCAAAACATCTACAAACGAAAATACCAAACAACCTTCAGCAGCAACTTATAAATTATTTATTCCATACACAATTCTAAAGAGGTAATTAAATAAATTTTATAAATGTTTTATACTTGTATTCGCTATCTTCCATGGAAAAAAGTGGCATGGAAAAAATGTTGTTCAATGTTCATCAAATACGCTGTAGCCTTAGCAATCGAAAATAATTAACAAACTGTATATTGATAGATTGACATATCAACAAAGATTCAGACCCGCAATGTGTTTTTTTACAAGTTCTATAAAATGTAGACTCAATGACTTAATTCTTTACCGTTTTCCGTCTGGGTTATTTTGAATCACGTGTGTACGTTATGTGTTGCCATATAGATGAACACTTTAAGTGTTTAATTTTTAAAAGAAATTGTGTACATGCAGAGCAATGCAATGCTAGGACAATAAAATTCCAACAATGTATATGGTGAGGCCGGTCAGACTGATACTGGTTCTGCATGTTCTTCAAATAGCGAATGTAAGACGAAGTATTTGGGTTTATATTTTAAACAAATATAAGAATTGCTTTCTTAAAAGCTTGCATTAGTCAACAAAGTATTTTATTGGAATCATTCTTAGTTACCTTAGCTGCATATATGTACCGCTCGGTCTGTATCACGGAAAAATTGACTACCATCCGAAATTGTTCATACAAGGTCTACAGACTTGCAGCTAACATTACCTTTAAAAATACATTTTAGAATTTGCCGCTGTTTATAAATTCATTAAAAAGACGCACAGAATCAAGTGGTAATTTGTCGTTTGATATGGGATTTATGACGTCTATTTATATTTATTTCATTATTTCAAGCTTGTGGGTGGAATGAAATCAGTTTCACATGTTATATGACATAAAGATGTCCTCTCCCCACTTTTTCTCGAAGCAACTATTTTATAAAATTTACATTAAAAAATTGAATTATCATGGAGTTGCCCCCCCCCCCCCCCCATTTTGGTAGCATGTACAAAAAATGGTTTGAAAATCATGAAATTATGAGTGAGATTTGTTGGATGAGTTTGCCCCCCCCCCCCCCACTTTCAAAAACGATGCTACGTGCTTGGAAATTACTCGTTTCTTTATTCCCCTCTTTAATAAACAAAACAAACTAACAAACATAACCGATCCAGATAAATATAATTACATGTATCAAAAATAAACTTAAAAAACAAACTACACATTCATCCTTCACCCACAATATTGCCTTTTCGATATTTGTCATCGTTGTAGACCCGTGTAACAATCTGTTAAATAGGTGCTTGCACGAAAAAGAACCCCTTGCTGATCTACATTTTCATTAACGCATACAAAGAAAAAATATATTTTGATTTATTTTTGAATTTCTTTTGATGTAAAAAAAAAAGAGAAGAAATTGGTTCTTAGTCTCTCTTTATGCCTGTTTGTTAGCGGTTAATCCAAGTTCATTTTGAATATCCTTTTTTAATTTAAAAAATGCGATGTAAATTTTTTTCATGCAATATTTCGGATAAAGCAATGAAGAGTTGTTTCTTGAAATTTTATTAGACTATAAAATTGTAAAATGCTAACATTGAAAAGTGTGCCCGATTTCTTTCTTTTTTTAAGGTAAAACTTTATTGATTTAAAAAATGATTCTTTGAGACAAACAAATTGACATAATCAATAAGAGTTTGACAATCTCTAACTGCAGGTCTGTAGTTTTTAGTCAGAAAAAGAATCGGATGGACGACCTAGGACACAGATCGTCCATCCGAATTTCTTGAAAATTGCCATTATTTTCGTACGCGGACGCAATACTCACCGAGACTAAATGGTTCGTATCTTACGTTTTAAGTTTTAACTGTTTTGAAACGTAATATTGGTTTTCTGATAATTATGAACATGAATAATTAAATAAAAATGGTTAAAATTACAGTAAAATTACCGGCATCGGTCTTCTCCGTGCGCGGATCTAGAAGGGGAAGGGTTCAAGCCCCCCCCCCCCCCCCCCCCAGCGAAATTTCTTTCAATTACGTGTACATTATAAACTTACCAAATATGCCTCGGACATCCCTTGACAAACTCAAATAACCGTCTGACTTTTCAACCCCTACCCCGGAAAAATTTTCTGATCCGCGCATGTTCCCCCTCCTCGAAATACAAAATTATTCTTCAAAACCCCTTGTAAAATTTCCAGGATCTCCGCATATATACTAAAATATTCATTGGCGCTTGCGTTCGATAAAAATGCGTGTAAAACGTTTGCCAATGGTCTTTTTACCGTCGTACCGGTCATAACCACAGTCCCACTTTGTGAATAAAATGCTGCGAATCAAACTAAACACAACGCGTTAAGATTTGTATTTGCTTATAAACATGTAGTATCATCGTGCAAAATGCACTGTTTAATTATATTTTTTTTTTTACTTTACTTGTAAAATTCAACATCTGTTTCGTAATTTTATCTCACAGTTTATTTCTTACATAGTACTTTTTAATTTAGTGATTGACACTTTTCAGACTTTATATGTGATTTCAAAGAGACAGAGTGTCATGTCTCAATGACTATTAATCTCTTAAAACAACATTGTGCAATTATCAGATTTTCATTTCTTGGACATCAAAGACTCATTGAGTTTATTTAATTATTTTATATCTGCGAACCTTTCACTCAGCTTACTTATATCATTACCTGTCAATTTATACTCATTGTTAAGATTCTTATAAATAGTTATGTACAATTGTCAATGCGCAGTCTGGAATACGGCGGCCAGCCCCGGCCACGTCCGACTCTCCCAGAGTCTTGAGTCCGGAGGCCACTTCTGGCCATATCCGACTTGTTTGTAACATGTCTGTCTGTTAAATTGTTATAATGTTGCCATCGTTGAGTCTCGTCCAATAATGTGGAATCCTGCATCAATTGCCTGTTTATTACTCTGGAACTGTATACTGGTGGACCTACGGGAATACGGCAAACCTACCCTTCGTTTTAGCTTACGGCCCACAGCGCGCCCCAACCTTTTACCTTATACACTTTACACCAACATTCCATCACCCGGTTCGTACTGCACACGACCGATGCAGATCCAGACGAATTCTCTATCACCGTAAAATCTACGCGGTCACAGAAATATAATACTTTTGTTTCTCAGTGTTTACACATCTAATATTGTACTATGGTCAGCTATCAATTTTTGTAATACGTCACAAGTATGACGCAGCTACGACGGAAAACCTAATCGTTGCTTGCAACGAGCTCGTCTCTAGTTTTGTATATATTCTATACGTGGAACAGAAATAAACTAGGTAACTCTCTCTCTCTCTCTCTCTCTCTCTCTCTCTCTCTCTCTCTCTCTGAATGTATGTTTGTGCATACTAACAGTGACTGAACTACTAAAGTCTTATTTGAATGAATTTTATTTATTCTAGACTCTCCGTTTAAACAACGATCTCCACACAATGACTAAAAGTTTGTAGACGATCTATGACCAGGTTTATAGGTTTTATATATACAAAGTACACGTAATTAGATTGAAAAGAAAGTGCATTGACCTGTCCTCGTTCTTAATACTTGCTAGAAGTTAAAATATATTATTCATCTGTTTAATTAATCAGTTTTCTTGTATATTATTGTACCGGTTGGTAAATGATTTTCTTTGTGAAATTCCCGCATTTATAAAGTTGCTAAATTGTTCTATCCACGCGCGTCGATTGTATTAAATTACATGTAGTTGTTTGTGTATTAGAAAAAAATCAAGAAACTAACAAAGTATAAGTACGATATTCAACAATGAAATGCTTTTTATGGCGATTCATGCGGTAAATGAAGGTGGCGTCATTGCAGAAAAAATTACCTTACCCATGTTCTTTTTCCCTGCATTGAGCGCTAATTTATTGTTTTTATTTATATCTTTCTATCAACAAATTAATAAATTGGTTGAAAAAAGTAACTTTAAGAAAAATTTACAAAATTATTGTTACGTACATCAGTACGTTAGGTATAAGAAACAGCCAAATCGTCTCCTATTGGAATTTGATTCTGACATCACCATGATTATTTCGTGTAGTCCGGGATTTTTCTTAATGTGCTGAAGGTTTCGACCGATCAGAAACTAGTAAGAACTGGATCGTTTATATTTCAGTTCTGTCAATTTCAACAGAGCTTTGAATGTACAATCCATTTTCGTAATAAAAAAGAGGGAATCATACTTGGTGGATGTAAATAATACATTCATATACCTCTACTGGCTTTCGAGTATTTCTCTGCCATACGGATTCCTTAACTATGTCGGGTTAGTTAATACGAAATTCTTATTCTAAACAAAGGGAATGGAAAGTTTGGAAATAAATAATAATACCCCCCCCCCCAAAAAAAAAAAAAAGTAAAAAGAAATAAGAGAAATGTTTGGTTGTGTTAAAGCCTGTCCGTCATGTTTATGACGCCGCGTACAAGGCTTCGTAAAATGTCGACGTTTCGTTTTAAAAAGGCGCCGTGTTTAACGTAAAATGTATCATACTTACACTAAAGTTATATGAATAAATCATATACCATTGAGTTTTATTTATTCTTGGCTTTTGAAAATGGTAGGTTTCATTAGATTTTAAAACACGGCATTTTTTGGCCAATAACGTCCCTTGTGGAGAGAAGACCCAGAGACAACAAAATCATTTAAAAACAGTTGTAAATAAGTAAGATTTTGCATGAATTGCATCGTGTTGCTATATTTAGACCCATATTATAATAAAACCTTTTGCATTTCAAATATTTTCCTCTCATTCCACATCCAACAGAAACCATATAACGGTTATAATTCGAAAAATATTCAAAATTAATTGATGAATTTTTCACTCTCCTTGTGCGCCCAGATTCCTGCCGAATCTACATCTTAAGCGCCCACATTCTTTTGTGTTATCCATTTTATTTTATTTATTCAACTCCCATTAGTTTTTACACTCTTATGTATATTTATGTTGTCTTTTACAGAGGCTATCTCCCCTACAACCCTTCACTACGAATTATCTTATTAGAACAACTTAATTAACAACAACCCCCAGTTAGGTGGCAGGGGATAGTTTTTTTGGTCGAGGAAATGTGAGGCAGATAGTGCTCATATATGAGATTTAATTTTTCAGTGGATTTTTAAATTTGCTAAAATTGGTTTGCATGCAGGGGACACATGGTTCCGACTCTTGAGAATTTTTAAACATTTCAGAATAAAACAAGTACAACTTACATATAGCACTATAAAGAACAGCCAGGGACGGTCTCAAAAGGACTATATGCGGTTTTATGCATTTTTTGCCCCCAAAATCAAAGTTTTAGAAAGAGCTTTAAAAATTAGGTGAAAGATATGTAAAACCATATTGGAAATAAAGGTGTAAAAGGTTATCACCACTGTGACGTCATAATGTAGAAATGACGTCATGAAGATTGCATTATTTTGATAAATTGATGTTTTGTAGCAAAATATGGGTGTTTTCCGATGGTTTTTCGACTCGGAAACATCGAGCGCAGGTTTGCTCAAGTACAATTTTTTAGTATAATGTGTATATCTATCGAACGAAAAATATATGAGCCGCGACGGATAGAAATCGACCTTATCTCATGTTACGTCATAATGAGAAACACGAAGAAATAAAACATTACATTTTTAGCGTATTTTTTATGTATGTTGTAATGACATGTAAACACGTGTGTGAATTCATTTATCCTTTGAAACACAACTTTTAAAAGAGCATATGTGGCTTAGAGACTTCAAACATGTCAACTGGTATATGCTACGTATGGTTTTATATTTCCCCGTATTGAGCCCCGTCTCCATGGTTGTATGTAAACAGAAGCTAACGGAACACCGAATCCGACGTTAAATAAAATAGCAGAAGATACAAGACTATGAGCAGATGATTAACAGCGATAAAGAATTTTACATCTATTTCACATATAAGGTAAGTAGAATTACATATTCCATAGCATACATAACGATATTTTTCCTTTGTTTGTGTAATTTAGTCCAATGACGGAAAATAAACACAGCTAGACTGCATGAACCTGTCGACGAACAATAAACATCTGGGCGCATATAGTGACTACAACACATAGACATGATAGGTTTTACGTTTTTCTGATTTTCTGAATATTTCATGGGGAAAAAGAATCAAATGTAATTGCTATTGGTCAGAAATAATATGCACAACAGTTATTTATAGAATGTTCCACAAAAAACAAAACAAAAAATAAAAAAATGTTCACCCATACAATTCCAGAGCTTTGAACTACAAAATACGAAATTTAAGGGAATGCTCACGATTTCTGGTGTTTATCAATAGTTAATGTTTATTAGGATATATCTATAAATTACTGAAATATCAGTTGTCGAGTTATAATCGAGATACAGAGCTACATGTAACATGCAGTGAGTTCTTAAACAGGCACGTAGCATCGGGGGGAGCTGGCCCCGCCACTTTTTCTGGCAGCAAGTAATTTTTTTAAAATTTACATATAAAAAATTGAATTATCATGGAGTTGCCCCCCCCCCCCCTCCCCCCACGTTTTTTGGAGGACAAAACAATTTTATCTCTTAAAAATTAAGATGTATTATTTAATAATTGTCATATTTTAAACATTAAACGGTGCTAATATTCTGTATAATATGTATGTTCATTCACATTAATATTTCATTTAAGACAAAAACAAAAACAACTGATATCGATCTTCTGTTTTGTTTTTTATTTATCTGCCCATTTGTACATAAGTATATACCACGTAAGCTCTCAGTCCTCACGAAAATTTAACCAAAAAAATATTTTCTCTTCATAAACTTAGAAGTAGAAGCAAGATTAGTTTTGTCTGCGTGAAATTTTTCGTCCTCGATCTTATGATGCATTCCCTATATTCCCTAGTGTTCTTCTCACTGGCGTCGGAAGCAAATTGAAAGTGGGGGGCTAGACTAATCCTCAGCAATATTGAGAAAAAAACCTAATTCCCAAAATCGTGAAAATCCTAATCCGTGGGGGTGGGGGGGGGGGGGGGTAGACCTATAGTTCCACATAATTGTTTCATCCCCCCCCCCAATCATGAAAATCCTAATCAGTGGCGGAAGGGGAGGGGGGTATACCTATAGTTCCACATAATTTTTTTACCCCCCCCCCCCCATCATGAAAATCCTAATCAGTGGCGGGAGGGGAGGGGGGGGGAAGTATGCCTATGACTTCAACTTTTCAATCTTTCAAGGTAAAATTAGGAACAATTACATTTTTCCGGCGCGAAAAAGTGTTGGGGGGGGGGGGGGGGGGGGCTATGCTGCTATGTGCGTAATGGTTAGGTCTATCTTTGCAAAAAAAAGTGGGAGGCTAAGCCCCCCCCCCCCCCCCCCCCCCCGGTTCCGACGCCTATGCTTCTTATGAATACTTATATCATACCTATCTATGATAATTTAGTCCTTTAAAACGTTTTCCTTCACAATTCAAAATTTATTAACAACAATTATATAAAACCCGTAATTAACCTGTTTATGGCAAAAAAAAAAATCTTGGAATATCTAAATCAAAAGTTTTACATAACAGCATACAGGTAATATCGCAGAAGATACATGTACATGTTTGTGTTAAAATTCGACAGATACATAGCGTGTTTTATAAAAAGGCTGAATATAGGTGACATTTTTGTTTTTGTATTTTCGTTTGTTTTACATGTAATATTACAATGTTTACCTTTTGTCTATTCCACTATGATAGTAAGACACTTTCACTAGAAGTTTTGATTAATGTTTCCTGTCTTGTTACAATTGTTTCCCCAATCATTTCTGGGGTAAGTTTAATCTGCCCTTCCCAACTTTGCTTTGTTACGTACTCGAGATTAACACCCCCCCCCCCCGGTTCGGAAATTTCTGGATTCGCCCGTGTGTGAGAGCAACATATGTTTCTTGTACTCCTATACAAAAATGTAAACTAGCTGATGCAGATCAGCCCCTTCCTTTAAAAAAAATCCAGTTTTATAAATTTAAAGTACTAAAAGTTGATATTTGAATAACATTTTTTCATATTAGAATGAAAAAAGAATGTGATTTTAATTCGTTCAGTTTTGATCACAAAATAACTTTCTTTATTCAGTGAACAGTATGGACACGTTTCTCTCTGTGGATCTTGGATCCGGGGCCGATGACTTTGAAGAGGAAGCTACGCAGTACTTTCATGAGTATGTTCTCCCCTCTGCAACACCGTCGGTATTAAGTCGCTCAGAGAATGACGATGCTGATACAGATGAAGTTGACGAAGATGATATAAGAAACAGAGTGGGTCAATACTGCACCGATCGGCCTACCGCGACAGTCTCAGACCAAAGCGAGGACACCAATGAGGAGATGGGGTACATAGAGCGGACGTTTGAAAGCGGATGCGGATGTACGGAGAAGTGTTTCCTTAAACTTGCCTCCTTCAAAGATCAGGCATATTCCTTGATTTTAAGACTTCGAGAATATACAAAAGGTGAAAGAGACATATACATTTTGTCTAAACTTGAAGATCAGCTCATCACAAAGGACGTCGGAACAAGTGGAGGAAAAAGAGAACGACAGCGATTTCACTACTCTTTTCAGGGAGTAGAAATCTGTGAAAGTGCATGGAGATCCTTGTTTGAACTGGGACGTTCAGAATTTAAAAATTTGAAAAGACAGTTTAAAGAAAATGGTGTATCCCCCCGCGTTCATGGCTTAACAGGGAAAAAATCAAATCACGGTCACCAATTTTGTGTTGTAGAAGGTGCTGTTCTGTTTATAAAGAGATATGCAGATCAATTTGGATTACCATTACCTGCTGCCCCAAGAGCCCGTGACGACACAGCTCCTGTACTGTTGCCATGCAGTGATAGTAAAGCGTCAATTCATGCGAAATATAAGGAGGCGTGCTTGGAAACTTGAAGTCCCTTTATGGAGCTGACGACCTTTAAAGAGGCGTGGAACTCTTGTGTTCCTTACATACAGTTTATCAAACCAAAAACTGACTTGTGCAAGACATGCCATGACCTAAGGGAAGACATAGCCGGTGCCTTTACAGAAGAAATCAAATTACAGTTAACACAGCGACTTATGAATCATGTAGAACAGGCGAAACAGGAACGTGATTTTTACAAGCTTTGTACGGAAAAAGCTAGAAGTGAGCTACAGAATGTTGAGAGACCTCATGGAAAATATCTGCAGTCATGTTCCACGCCCTTCACTGAAGTTCATTACACGTTTGATTTTTCGCAGTATATCACTATACCCCATTCCTCACAGCAAGTCGGCGCTCTCTTCTTCCTTCAACCTAAAAAGGTCCAAATTTTCGGCATCTGTGATGAGAACTTCCCCGTTCAGACAAACTACCTCATCGATGAGAGTGAAACGATAGGGGAAAACGGGGTGTTGCTAAAACGCGGAACGGAACACGGAACGGAAAGCGGAACGGAATGGAATACGGAAAATGTTATCTAATGTTATTTACTCGATAGATGTGTTAAAAAAGCTATAAACGATATACTTGACACAATTTTTTAATATTGTTAAAACTTATATTCATACTCAATTTTATTTATTTCGAAAATGTATGATTTTCTCTCAATTGACATTACATGCTTTGACCACTAGTCCCAATTTATCAAACTAAACAATATATCCAGCGCTCTATTCGGATTATGTTGCAGTACTGTACAATCATGTAAACATAAAGAAACTGTCATAACTGAAATACTAGGAATAAGTAATCTGAAACGATATAAGATGTAGACAACGAACGGCGATACAAAAAAATAAAAATAAAAGAGACTTTGCAGGACATTTAGAGCGTTAGTGACCCAATAAAATGATTCTGTTTCCGATTAAGTGATCTTTAAAATAGTGAGACAAAAAGGTTAGCAGACAGACCTTGCAGCAAAACCTTGACAATGATGGTGGGTGTTGTTCGTCGGTCACGTTTTTTATATTAACATCTATTGATGAATTTTTTAAACTCTGTCCCGAGTTTTTGCTTCCACCACTTTTTGCTTGATATTTCAATAATCATGAATACCTTTGTGCTCAAACAACGTTCATCCACTAATATGAAAAATGTCCAGATTATCCGTTTTGAAACGCTTCCTCTACCGCTTCAAGCTTCAATACACATCACCAAATAGAAAGTATACGGGGATTTTGCACTGCATCAGCCGTTAATAAGCCCGGATAATATAGTTGAACAATTGCGCGAGGTACCCCGAGTACTTCTGAATGGAGAAAAGATGGAAACATTTCTCACTGTAAATCTCCGTAAGAAATTTGTTTTCGTGTCTGCAAACTTTTGTGAGTGAAAAATGATAATTGTTCAATGAAGATATCTTTGATATATTCCCTTTCATCGATTTCAAATGTAATTTTTTCACAAGTATGTGTATTTTTATTAAAAATCATCAAAAAGTGACAAAAGCAATAACTTGGGATAGACTATAAATAGTATGAATCACTAAAAATTCCACGTTTGAATTTTTTAAAAAAGTATAAAATTCCAAGCAAGATTCGAAGTCATGAAAAACACTATCAAAACGCTCAACTAACTGCCCTTTACTATTATTCCAACAATATTTCAAATGGAAAATAATTAAAAAATTATTTTTAAAGCTTATTTAATCACAATGTGTGTACATTTCATTTTTCCGTTTCGTACTTTATTAAGCAAATTAAATGCAATGATATAGTTGATAGACAATCGTAAGAATGACATCAAATAATTAAGCTACCTTTTGAAAATAATCATTAAAAAAAATAAATGAAAGATACAAAGTACATATTTGTGTCTAATCTATACAATATTTTAGGCATTAAACGTCAAAGTATTTTTCGTTTTCCGTTCCGTTCCGCTTTCCGTTCCGTTTTCCGTTCCGCGTTTTAGCAACACCCGGGAAAACGGAAGCAAAACACATGGACCTAATGCAGTTTTAAGCATGGTACATCATTACTTAAATGCCAGCAGTTATGGAGAAATAGCGTGCCATTTTCATGCAGATAACTGTGTTGGACAGAATAAAAACAAAACGACACTGCATTATCTTGCGTGGCGCTGCTGTACTGGACGACATAAAGAAATCCAACTTCATTTCATGATTGCTGGTCACACGAAATGCCTTTGTGATTCCTGTTTCGGCATGCTCAAGAAGAAATTCCGCAGATCGGAGGTGAATGGCATCGACGAACTTGAAACAGTTGTGGAAAATTCCGCAAAATGCAACACCGTGGCACGATTTGGAGGAAATGGGAATGGGCTGCAGTGGTATGGATGGGATGTTTTCTTCAACACTCACTTCAAGCCTTTAAAGGGTATCGGAAAATTCCAGCACTTCCGATTTACTGCCGATGAGCCAGGTGTAGTGTTTGCCAAACACACGCTCGATTCCCCTGAAGTCCGGATCAACCTTTTTAAAGAGAGGGTAAACATGGATGAAGTTCTCCACGGATTTCCAGAGGTTATCGCTCCAGCTGGACTTTCAGCAGACAGAAAACGCTATCTCTTCAAAGAGATTAGACCTTACGTAAGGGCGCCGTACAAAGACTTGACGTGCCCTGCTCCTGACGAGGAATAACCAACTCCGTGGTTATTGTTAGATGCATTAACTTGTAAATACGTTTAAAACTCACATTTTAAAGTTACTGCTATAAATATAATGGTTATATACGATACTTTTTAATTATATTGAATGTCTCATTTATAACGTTGTGACGTCACAAAAGGCTCTCGAAACCCATTGAAACGGGAATCATTTTAATTAAATCATGTTGTTTAAAATGCAATATCTTTGTTATTTTTTAAGATATCTCAATTCTGTTTTCAGATTTTTGTTACCTAGTGTGATGGCTATTGGAATACAATTAAAGCTAAAAATCGTAATTTTTACCGATAAGGTCGATTTCTATCCGTCGCGGCTCATATGTTAAAATCGCACTTGAGCAGACCTGCGCTCTATACTTCCGAATGCAAAATATAAAGCAAAAATGAGAATATCTTCATTTGTTTGCAAATTTGCGGGAATTAGGTCATTTAAGTGACGTCATAGATAAACAGCCAGTGAGCAATGATGACTTAAATCAAGATTAAAGTTATAGACATCCTCTATACAATGATTTGTGAAGATTTTATTTTTATACGATACTATTTAAAAATTGGTTAAAATCGGGGGCAGATATTTGACCAAACCGCACATAGTCCTTTTCTGAAAAATTGCCCTTTTTTCACATTTTCATGGGTCCAGAACCACGCTCCAGTCCCGAGCAACTGCCATAAACTACCATAGGATTTGTAGCTTAATGTATACCCATGCAAATAATCACCAATTGATGAGGGGTCAATCACCTTCTTTTCGAGTGACATTTCGTGTTCTGAACCCACCCTACTTTTCAAGCACAAAACCGAAAGTGAAAATTTTGGCCTCAGTTTCGCATTTTTATTCCATATCTGATGAAAAGTGCTACCAGTATTCAAGTGTCATATATCAATGAAATTGACATGAACTCCTCTATCCACAAAATGAATGCAATTAATATTCTAGCAATTTATACCCCTCAAAAAACCAGCCAAACCCCAGGTTCTCCCTTTATTTCAAAATTTTGACCGGGTCTTTCCTTCGAAACTATCCCCTGCCACCTTAGCAAATTAATTCCTTCGCTGCGTCGGACGAGATTGTTCTTTCTAGGGCTTGAAATACAAAGATGTAGCAGCCACGTTTCGATCCGGTGTTTATACATTATTTAGTTTTTAGTTTAGTGCTAGTTTTGTAGATGTTTTTCTTCTTTCATATGTAGTTTTTATTTTGTTGTCCTGAAGAAGGGACGGGTTGTCCCGAAACTTTGACAATATTTTACTTAATTGATCTTGTCGTTGGTTATTTTAAGTGCTGATATATATATATATATATATATATATATATATATATATATATATATATATATATATATATATATATATATATAATCATTGTTTTTCGACGATTGTTTATTCTAACATTAAAACATGTCAAGAAAATTTGTCAATTGGCGTCTCAAGACTTTTTGTTAAAGGATGCAAATCCATTTTTATTGCATTTAATCATGCTGATCATTCATGTTGCAAAACTTATCTTTCGTACAGTTAAGGAAGAAAGCATCATGGAAATCATAGATGGAAACAGTTTAAATTATGGCAGTTTAATTGATGGCAGATCCACAAAAGTATTAAAAAGGGGACAAGTGACTGGAGAAACCCATGGGATTTTAATAAGTAACACCGCCTCAATTGCTGTAAGAAGTGAATCGAACAATGAATATGTATATCAGTTCGATAACTGCTACGAAATAAGAAGTAGTGAACTAGGTGAACTGTTTTTTACAACAGGAGATTCTGGTTCTGCTGTTTTTGTGCATGAAGGCGCCGAACTAAAACCCCTTGGAATTGCATTTGCCTTTAGTGCTGATGAAACAACATTTGCATGCAGGATAGACCAGATTGTTCAGGCTTTCAATCTGTCTATTTATCAGGAGGAAGAAGATATGGACACACAGGATGATTGATAAATCTACTATTGACCTTTTGTTTTCTTTATGTTTAGGTACAGTGGTAACAACGTTATTGTTGACAAGCCAATCGTGTTAAATAGTTCGTGTAACGTGGGTGGTCGTTCGTGTTACGTGCGGGATCGTGCGTGTATCAGGAAAATTGGTTTGCGTTTTTTATCGTGCGTGATCGTGCGGTTTTTTCGTTTTGTAACTTTTTTTACGGAATGCAAGAATTTATTCTTAAAACAAAAACAAGTAGTTTTTGTAAAACAATGTGAATTTAAAAACTTTTTTTTATATAAGAATATTGACAGTTGTTAACATTCATTCTCTCTTTCGTCGTTAAATACATTTTTTTATTTCCATAGCTCATTCAATCCTTTGTTCGGTCGAGTTAGTTTTGCTTAATTTTATAATCAGCCTATATCAAGCATCCATTGTATCTTGACACATAATTTCCATCATAATAGCAAGAGCGACACGTTGAATGAAAGCGGCCAAGCTTACCCATTCCTTGTTTAAACTAAACGATTGTTCCCAACGTTTTTCTTTCAAATGAGAATACGATACGCATTATTATCTGGTTGATTGTATAAACATTTTTTTGAAAAAAAAAATTAGACGCTTTAAAATTAAGAATAAATAGAAATAAATCAGTTATGTACTGTAAATTATGAAAATATTGGATGTGAAAAATCGAAATTCAATGGAACAAGGTAACAAAGTTGCCTGTATCCCTGCATAATTAAATCGTACGTAAGAGAATTAAATTACATAAACAGTCAACTAGTATGTAAATAATTTAGTGTAGTTTATGCATTATTCATTTCTATTACACGTAATTTTCTTTAACTTATGATGGAAGTTAATATTCGTTATGGAGACAACAAAATAATTTGTGTGTGAATCCTTTATATTTGTGTATGGATGTGTAAAAGTGTTAACTAGTAAAAAATTTAACAGTGCATGACTAAAGAACATGCCGCTTTTCAATAAAACACAAACATAAAGCAATACAAATTAAAGTAAAACGTTTCCTTAATTCTAATCTTAAAAATTAATTTTGATTTTGCGTGTTTAATGGTGTAGAATCGTTCGGTTGCGTGTTTTATCGTTTTGGTTCAGGTATCGTGAAAATTCAGTAAGTAAGTGATCGTCCGTGTACCGTGCGTGATCGTCCGTGTATAGTGCGTGATCGTTCGTGTATCAGAATCGTGCGTGTCGTTTGTCAACAATTCCGTCGTTTCGATTGACGAGTTATCGCTCTTGAATGCAGGTATAAACACTTCCGGTAGAATTGAAAGTAAGCATAAAGTCAAATCCCCGCTATAATTTGAACCAAACATTATGCATTTAGAAAGTAAAACAACGATAAAAGATATTCTTAATTACAAGAAAACCGATATTCAGTCGTATTTAAAGAGTAAAGGTAAAAAAAATAAGCGGCACGAAGCTTGAACTGGCGAGAAGAGCGTACGAAATAAACAAGGATGACGATGTAAATATTAAGTCTGTTGTCAATTCTGAGCCCAATCTAGTCGATGAAAAAATAGTTTCAATAGACTCTTTAAAAACAGGCTGGACTTCTGAATATCTCACAATGATGTTGAAAATTACCTATTACACAGCAGTCACAGGACGGAAGACAAGGAAAAGATGGAGTGTTATCGTCAATTTATCAGAGGTTTTAACTTTTTTAAGGAAGGATACGTACAAAAAATAATGATTAACTGGGAGCAGTTGATAACCTATTACCACCCTAAGAACAGCTGCCTACGTCAATATTACCTGAGAAACCGTGCCTTATTGCAAATTCCGCCATAAAAACAGCTTAGCTACGGTGTTTGTCAACAGGACGATTGTCAACCAACACGCCTTTGAAGGGGCGAGTAAATTGATGTGGAAAGTTTAGGGGTAAGCCATGACCAGGAACTGGGAAGGTGCATACATGCAGCAACTGGGACTATGGCCTAGAATCGTGATTATTAGAGGATACTTCATCCGAAAACCAATGACCGGTATATCAACCTTCGATACACGTGAATGAACAGAAATAATCATATTCTAAGTTAAACATGTTAAATAACTGGACAATGTAGATAAGTAGAAACTTGCGTCGAACATGTAAGTCATTGAAGCCATTAATTAAGGTTCAATAGCATGTACATGTAATGCTGACACGACATTGTTTAGCTAACTGTCAGCTAGCAAAGTATTGAATGTAAATTATTGGATTAAACGTTTACATTCCAATTGTTATTCGGTGTATTCAAGCTCAAAGATATTAAGACCCTTTAAATTGTATTCATTAAGTGTCGATTATTAACGGGTGTTGCTAAAACGCGGAACGGAACGGAAATGGAAAATATCGTATCACGTTTATCGCTTTAAAAGGGTATAGACTGGCCAGAAACGATGTACTTTGTATCATTTATTCATATTTGATGGATGATAATCAACGTGTGGATGTCTTATTGATATTCTTATAAATGTCTATCAAATTCAATTGGCTTTAGTTAAGTACGAAACGGAAAAAAATCAAATGTATTCAAATTATGAAATATTAACATGATTAAATGAATAAATAAGCTTTTACTTCTTACTTATTTTCTGATAAAGTATTGCTGGCACATCAGCGTAACGTGCTCAGTTAATGAGAGCGTTTCATGTGTTAAATGTGTGGTCAAATGGCAGAATCTACCCGGCTGGGTGGTGAGTTACAGTAAAACTCTGTTATTGCGAATTTTAAGAGACTTGTGAAATTACTTCGTTATATTCTTAAGATCCATAATAATAAGGAATTCGTAAAGTATTTATAGTCAATGCGCGGAAAAACAATTTGGCTACCTCAATACCGGAAGTCTAAATGGGGTACTAATTACAAAACCCACAGAAGATATGTTTCCGTATATAAAAGTAACACTCGTAGATTACTGTTTTGTAAAATCAAAAAAAAGAAAAAAAAAATACACTAAAATTGATTTTATTTCTGCGTAAAGATTTCTTTGATAGGCATAAGGACTACATTATTTCATACTGCATGTACAATTAAAAAAAAAAAAATTCAAATTCATACGATGAATGTAAACTCAACCATCTATGATAATAATGGCAATGCACAATTTATTTCTTAGAAAAAAAGATTTCAATTATTGTTTGTTTTTTCATGAGTTCATATATGATTTTACTCTGTTGAAAAGATCGTTTTTCGCTGATATTCTGTCGCGTCGTTTCTAGTCCGCGACGAATGATATCGACCGCTGAGGCTATGTCACGGAATATTGGTGGTTTTTCCTCCGGTTCCGAATCGGAGCTAGACTCTGTGTGATTATAATTTTTGTCTAGAAGCTCAGTCACAATAGCAGCGTCCGTTTCTTACGTCATAATCAGGCCTGTATAAGCTGTCACTAAGTCGGTGAAAGTAATTCCTGCAGGCGTCAGTCTTTTGGGGAGTTCTGCCAGCGGAATGTCGTCGTCTGAGTCGTGAGCTGAAGATGCTGATAAAGATTCATGTACAAGGCATGAAAGCGGCATGCCATCTTCCGCGTTGACACCATCTTTGGAATTTAAAGACAACGAGAAACCGGCCTTACTAAAACAGTTACCAATACAAACGCTTCCAACGTTGTCCCAAGCGGCGGTGGTAGTGCGTATGGCTTTGAGAACATTTGGAGATTGACTTTGCTGTCACTGATAATATAACGAGGTTTTTTTTAATAACAACTTGCACCATATATATCCATAACTAGTGTCATTTATATCCCTTAGGCCAATCATGTACATGTACACTTCATTAGGAGACGAGAATAATATTTATCGTAATTATTGAGAGATCATACTACACATTTAAGAGAAATAACAGAAAAATAAAATGTTAAGATAACTTTTAAATACCTTTATAATGTATTTCTATTTCATCAATCTCTCTCTGTTTTTTGTCTTCAGATTTTAGATAATTCCCTGACCCATAGGCTGGAAGACTAAAGTAGTGTTGGGCTGGTAGAAATGAAGCGTGAATGACGTTTGGGATGTGCAGAACAATTATCCACAAACTTTAAGGTCTTGCGCTTTAGGCGAGGAATTTTGTACCAATGGCTCTATTCCATTCGATATATAAGATGCACGCCATCTATGATTTGTTTTTTTTTTTGAGCGCGATATGTGGCTGGAAGGGAATATGCATTCTTATAACAACGGGGGTTTTAAATTTTAATGGGCAACAGTTATTGTTTAATTTAAGAAAATCGCTGTAAACATTGTCGAATTTGTTATTTTTTACGCCTGTGTGACATAAAGTCAGCTTGCCATATCCATAAATTCGTTATGTCAGGATTCGTTTTATCCTCAATACTAGTATTTATTAAAGATTTATTAAAAACTTTGCCGGAGACAGAAAAATAGTTAGTTATACCTATAAATTTGCTATATCCGTGTTCGCTATAAACAACTAAAGTTGCCTTACTTTACTTACTTGATAATTAGTGGAGATGAAGCGTGATCTCACTGTGGTTCAAAATTTCTTGAAAACGAATTATATTCGAGCCGCATAAAATATTTGCTCTACGGTATGATTTATTTTACCCACTAACAAGAAACGAAGATATTCTGAAAGATAAGTCAAGAAGAAAATGTAGTTTATAAATGAGAAATTGCTTAAATTATAGAACATTGGAAGTGCTGCAGTTATACTGTGGGTGACACAAGGAAAGGCATCTTATGAGCAGATGGTGATGTTTCAGAAGTTAAGAAAATATGTGTTACACAGTTTACAGGATTTGAAATGATAAATCTTAATATCAGGGAAATACATTACAAGGGCATATGTAGAATTATGATACTGCCAAACAGAGTTAGTTGATGCTATTATCAAGTCTTAAATTGTTGAATGCAAAATACATGACTTTGTTAATGAGAATAATTAATGAATGCTTTGGTAATCTTAGAAATATGAGTAATTAGCCCAATTGTACAAAATCCAATATTTTGGAGACATGCCATCTAGGACGTGCCAAGAAAAAGAAAGTCTGGCAGTATAAAAGTACACTATCATATAATAAACTGTATGAGGTGAATAATGCGTTTTATAGGGGTTTAAGCAAGGACAATGGTAAAAACATAAATTGTTTAGGTTGGAATTGTGTAAAACCCCAGAGGATTGACCCGACGGATGGAGTATTGACTGTCGCTGTAGTTTTACTTTGTAGTAAAAAGGGGTTGTATGTTATAGTGTTCTGCACCTAGGGAAGGTAATAATATGGTAGTGTGAACAGTAACACCATCTGTAGTATGTAAAGGTTAACCAGTATTTATATGGTAATTCTGCAATGAGCATGCAAAATTTTCCTCTCTAAAGTTTGTTTTGTGTGCTTAAGTTTATATGTTAGGACTTTATATTAAGCAACGAGAACTTTCACACTGACAAGACCTGTGACTGCTGACAAATACGAGGGTTGAATCTGTGCAGTTTGTCCCTTGACTTACAGTGGGTTGTTTTGTTTATCTTTTTTGAGTTCTTTAAATATAACTGAACATGTAAACTAGAAGAAAATTCTGAAAGAACTATGCCAAGCTGTTGAATGTTATACATGCTAAATATCCCCAGCTGAGTTTTTTTTAAACAGTAGGTCCCCTATATGGACCTTTAAGCACATTAATTGAGGTTGATTAGTTGTATCTGGAAAAGAAAGACGCTGTTAGACGATCGCTGACGTCTGGTATCAATGTACGAATTAAGGTATGCATATTTCGCAAAGGTTTGAACGAACCCATAACGCTCATGTATCAGGAAGCAGTAATATGCAGGCCAGACTGCTTTTTCACTATCCCAGGGGTAGTGATTGACATGAATGCTACGGAACTTTTACTTGTGAAAATACTCCACAATATTTTATAAAAGTTTGACCAAGTGTTATTAAAAGAATAGTTATCAATTCTAAAGCAGTTGCGTACGCTTCAAAATCAGAAAAAAATTAAAGATTATCTTTTTAAGCTAATGAAAAACCTGATTTATAGGTCAATGTTGTATTATCAAACAAAGTATGTTTTGTGACACGCGCAGCAATGTATGAGACAATAACTGATATTCACCTTTTTACTAATCAATATTGCTTAAAATTTGATACAAGTTAATACATGTACTTACTGTAGTTGATCATATACCTAGCATAAACCTCAATGTGGTTGAAAGCTCAAGTGCTACAAAATCATAACCTTTGCGTTGCTAATTGTTGAGGGTACGTTGAATATTAACCAATGGTTTCTCTAGTCGTCAGATAGTTAGATTTACAAACTCAAATCTCGTCTGATGATCCAAATGGAATAATTTGAATAAAAAGGATACCCAAACCTATATGAATGCGAACACTAAACCTGATTGTTTGGCCGAGGCTAACCCTATCCTCCTTCGTATCAAAAATAAGGTTAAGGCTGTTGTTGCTTATATAAATGAATTTATCCTTAGGGATAAGTTCTATTATATTACACGTAATCAAATTTGAAATAAACATGTTGGCTTCAAAGGGTTAACACTATACATTTACAAATGAAACTATTAACAACGCCTTTATTGCATGAATGTTCCATCTTATGTTAATGCAAGATGAAGCTTGTTCTTTCTTGATTAATGTTCATTAGCCATCATGTTAATATATTGATGACTAGTAAACAAACACTGTCTCCAAACTGCTTGATTGAACTGATGTAATACATGCAATAAAGTCAAGTTCATTACTTATGCTCAGCAAAACAATCATAAAAAAAATATTAGATATGTGGATACTTCTGTAATTTAATAATATTTGTGATCAAAAACAAAAACAAAAAAAGCAGAAAGAACATGTTCAATGTTGATGGACAGTGTATCAAAAGAATCAATAAAATTGTAACAATGGATCATAACCTACAATCCAATCCACTTGGTAATTTTCTATGGTAGCCGGAAGTGACGAGTGTTCCCCAACCTTCCACCAGACCACCCGCTGGTTTCCATTTGTTGACGTCAAAGAAAATCTCCAATAGGCAGGGGACTTAAACCGCCTCGGATTCCTCTCACTTCCGTTTTCATCGCTGATATACCTGATAGACTGTACTGCAACTTCTGAGTTTTGAATGGCAATATTGTCTGCCTCTATGATACTGTAAGAGTTGTAGAGAAGTATTCAGATTTGCTTTAGATCCATATGTAACAATGCCAGAGCTGGAAGTGGTAAGTACCTTTGACCAGGGTCTAGACGCAACAAACCACGTGATGGATTCTTTGTCATTCGAACTCAATCTGTTTAAGGTGCTTCCAATATCGTATCTTACTGTTTCAACATCGCCTGTTATTGAGGCAATTTGCCAGATCCAATTGACATTAGTTAGAAAGTTATATGCAGAGGTTTTAGAAAATTGTCCTAAAAGTTGAGCTGAAACCTGACCATTCCTTACATAAAGATTATCTGCTTCCGTTATATACGAATTGATTTTAACTCGGACTCTTTTGCCAGCTAAAACAGATTCAACAAGCAGGTCTAAGGACCCATATATTCCACGTCCAAAAGTGTCGTGACTGTATACCTGTGTCCAGCAATCATCCACAAGCCACTCCATTGAGCCAAAATCCTGAAAACTGTTCAGCGAAATGTGCCGGCCAACGTACCACTGAGAGGTTGGAATTGTGCCTGTTGTTGACCATGTCGTTAACAACCAAAACACCCTAGTTGGGAACTCATATTCGTCGCCAATTTTAATTTGTCCTAAACGCCATGGGTATTGTCCATGTACATCCAAGCTATTAGACACTTCAATTGTTGTCGGTCTGGTCATAAATCCAGTCTCTGGTTTTAAAACTTTAACACTAGCGCCATTGTTAACTGCATTTAACAACACAGATTTGTCTCCACATGTTCGAACCCCGGACAGCGTATTACAGTAGACAGGTTTTTCAGCAGCGCATGATCTACATTAAAATGTAGGTTAGTATATTTGTCCTATACATTTTATTCAGACAAGAATAATACCAGATGGGTATTTCGAACTCGATATGTCAGTGTATTTCTTTTTTTTCGAGAATGGACATGATCTACTATCGGTGTCAGTTTTAAGTACCGAAAAAAAAACGTCGTACTTGTTTTCAGGTTTACAATTGCACAATGGTCATAAATGCATCTATATAGAATATTCATAACAAGATTACGAAAAATAACTTCTCCGTTTTGCTCTAAAAATTGGTAACTGCAGTTTAAGGACAAGTGTGAAAAAAAGAGTTTGTTGGAGATGAATGAGGAACGTGATAGTGGTAAAATAAACAGGGAGACCTTATTTGTTAATACACCGGGGAGGCCATAATTAATTGAGGCCGATTTAAGAAAATCCAGATTTCCAAGACCAAGTCCAATATTGAACAATTTAACAACTAAGTTAGTAAAAAAATATTATGGTGATGTTAATTAGTTGGTAGAAAATGGGTTGTCTATGTTTTACATCAATCGTCTGACATCGACGTTGATACCCTCCCAAAAAAATAAATAAAAATAAAATCAAAACGAAACACTTATGTTGACGGTGACACTTTACGATTCTGACAGGTTGGTGAAAAGTAAAGAGATATGGAAGACTTTTATAAGAAAGTTGACAATGAATTGGCGTCGATAATAAACAAATTTTTCTTACACATGTGATAATGATTACTGCAATGTACTGTTTAAAAGTAGTAAAAGGTATGAACGTTGTACAGCATTTAATTAAAATAATGGTACATTTATCCATGTGGAGTATTCTGAATCAAGAAACATGAAATTATGTTGCCAAGCTTTAAGTTATTCATTTGGCGAAGATTAACGTCGAAAACAATTTATCAAAAGAAAAATGAAAATGGATGCTAAGGTCAACAAATGATTACATAAATGATTACTTTGTTTACAGATGCTTTAGTCCTGCTAGGACACAAGCACAAGCTGATTTATGTATAGCGCAAAGAACACCGTAGACCTTATTTAGGTATGAAGTACTACTATCCGAGTCCACCAGCCTCTCCTTTTCAGATATTCTTTACATGGAAATGCTGTTGTTAAGTCTAAAGGAAATTCAGGATGAAAGTAGTAAAGTACTTGTGCATTTTCCGAGCAGGGGCCATTTTAAGGGCAAGGTCGAGGAGCATTAGGAAGACCAAGGAGCCTTAAACTACTTAAAAGCTTATCCATCAGAACGTGATTAAATGTGAATACTGTGTTAAAAGAATATTGGAAGAGAACACGTGGGTTTTGAAAATATCTTAATATTTCCTTTATAAGCTACGTGAAGCCTTATAACAGTCTTAATAGGTATCCTATTTTGAGATTGCTAAAAACTGTATAGACTCTAAAAAGATGTAATGATGTAGTAGTTACCCTTGGAGAGAGATATTGAAATGAAGATCAATTGTTATTTTTAGTTACATGATGTAAACCTTTTTGTAACGCAAACATTTAAATGAATTCATTTCAAGACTGACGTATCGGGCTCGATGTACGCAACTCATCTAATCCCTACAGTGTTATATTGACTTACCAAATCGGCTCGTTTAATTAAGGAATTTATTGGCATGCATGGTATTAAAATATACCCTCATACGTACCTTACAAACCATTCTATATCAACTACCAGTGTTGCGTTGCCTGTAGAGTTATGTTCGCCAACATACCAGCGGGATACATGTGCGTGACCAGTAGTACATACGATTAAAAAATTCCAGTAAAGATCGCCACTAAATTCGTCGTATGCAGACCGACCAAGTAGAAAAATTGTTTGAAAACAAATGTTTTCGTTTTCAGTCAAAGTGGCAGACTGTATCGATGTTTGAAAAATAGAATTGTTTAATGAAATCCTGATCTCATCTCCGGCGACTAGACGATCGACAAGATCTCGTTTACTTCCGTTTATTTCTGTCCCATCAGCGCCAGTTTTAACGATAGCTGTCCATTCTCCACTGCATCCTATAACAAAACCAAGTACTGAAGTACTGATGGAAGTTGATTTTATCGATTATTATTTACTTTAAAATGAACGATATGTTATTATGCTTGGCTTTCCTCTTTTCTTGAATTACACACATTTTTATAAGACTTTTCCGACAATGATTTCTAGAAAACTTCTTATAAATCATAGTTTGTTAAATTTAAAGATAAAATTGGTTCCATCAAACTATGTATCAGTAATCGATATATTTCGAAATTTGTATGGATCAAGGCAATAAAAAACTCTAGTCTCGTTCAATCAGATGCACGGCAAGATACTTTCTGCCAATGTTAACATCAGGTCACGTGATAGCTTGATTACGCTTCACCTCTAAATATAGAATGGCTCTCTGCTTGTCGGGGATTTACGGAGACAGCCAATGGTTGAACGACATTATATTGAATTCTGGCGTAGGAATACATACGACTGCAAAAAAATATCTATATTGTTGGTACTATCTGACTATTTTTGAGGTATTTAGAAATAAGTTTTCTTAAAGAACAATGCTTTTGCATACATTACATAGAATTTATCGATTATTTTCAAGAACTTATTTTTGTCGGCGATGTTAATTTGTGCTTAGGTCCAAACACTGTTTCTGTTTCGGTTTTCCAGAGTACATGCATAAGAGATTTAATAAAAATCAACTGCCAAAAGCAATACATTTTGCACTTTTTTTTTATCTCAATTGTTGTTATCAGTTGGCATTGAAAAAAAAAAACCAACTTATTGCTACTATAATCTTCCGTGAGGCTATTATTTTGCAGTAGATTAATTTTGCAAATATAAGAGGCTTAAATTGCTTAATTATCATATAAATCTGAAAAATATCAAGAGTAAATCAGTTGTAATCTTAAATTTAGGCAACTTGTTAGACTTAAAGAAAAAGTGAATTGAATGTGCTTTTTTGTAGCCAGCTTTCTGGCCAAAATAAGAAAAAAATAAAGTTAAATGCTATCACCATTGCCGAATGTTCATTATGACAAGATCTGCGTTATTTTACCCCTTTCGAAAAATCTATTTAAAGGCCGCTGCAGTTGATTTTTTTTTCATTATCTCGTTTTGCTGCTATCATATGCACAACAAATATAACTTTTTGAAACTATAAAATGAACCCAACACATAATTTTTATTTCAACCTCCCTAAACACATTCGAGCATCAACATTAAAAACAGTGCTACTCCGTTAAATATTTTCTATAAGCGTAAATGTTTTAAGATCATTATTGTACATGATGATGTTCCGCTTCGCAGTGCTCTTGTATCTTATTAAGATATTTACTAAACTTACCCTGATTACAGGCCAGTCCTCTCCATCCACCTGCACAACTGCACGTGAACGACCCCTCACTGTTAGTGCACTGCCCTCCATTTTCACATGGATTGGTATCACATTCATTGATATCTGTGATGGTTAGCAAAGCATTAAAAAACCGTGAACGCGTTTTTTTCTTCTTTTTCTTACGAAATAAATAAAACAACATAAGATTATATAAATATCCTTTTGATAAAGTAATTTTTAAGACTCTTATCATTACGTTTAATGTCAAACATTTAAGTTTTTAAATCTTTGAATTCAATTGCAAATTTAACGCGCTTCATTGATTTTCGAAAAAACAAGAGGGGCGTAGATATTGCCAGGTGCCCCCAATTACAATTTGCAAGTATAAAGAGGAGCGAAGACGGCGAATCCCTCCTTTTTTTCAAGAAATAAATTCCGGTGTTTGCCGCACTTAAAACAATTGTTCAAGACTGTACAATGCCTTCTTTACAAATAAAGAAAAACACTAGGTACAGTCCAACCAAGACAAGAGCGAAGACCACGAGAAGTGTCAAGCAATCAAGTAGACGTGAAGGAAGGACCTTAGTCACCCTCCCCCACACCCCACGGTTCTAAACAACTTGAAGGAACGTCTACATTTTAGCGGCTGCAATTAGATTTAACTAGTTATTTCCTTAACGAAAGCAGCCTTAGCATCGGAAGATAGTTTCGAGTTCATTTCAAATATTGAGGCTTGCGATGGAAACGACATCAACTTCCATATGCCGCTTTTATTAAAACAGAAAATCTGAACTGGTAATGAAATCAATATAACCCTGCTAACTAAAGGCAGAGTGGTAGCAGTTTGCTAACAGAAGTAGTTTTGTATTTAATAAAAGATGAGAGCTATTTATTTTGAAGTGTTCTTTCATAACCAATGCAACACTTTTAAACTTTGGTATCCATTCGCCGATAAAAAAAAAAAAATAATAAAAATTCACTAAATATTGTGTGAAACTATTTTATTCTTTTTATCTGAAACTGACGCAATCTCTTACAATTGTGTCAAAGATTCTGAAATGGTAATTAATGGTTTTTTTTTTCTTCTTCTGTAACCATGGCAGCAGGTAGCCATATCAACTGTTAATCGTGTCTTGAATTTATTTTTACCCCCCAAAAATCAAAATACTTAATATGAAGTAAATCGTTGACTATGTGTGGTCATCAAGTATTGATATTTATAGAAAATTGATTTTAATTATGGAATCAGAAATCATTCTTTGAATATTATGAATATAAAATATTGAATATAAATTTCAATTCACAATCTTATCATTCAAAAAAAGATTGTATAAATAACATAATTATATACTGTAACTTAATAAAGGAAAACAGAAAAAAATCCAAATAAAAAGCTGTTTTTTTTCTATTAATAAAAGTGTTCAAATTTGATTATCAGTTACAACATTAATATTGAAATTATGATATTCAAACATGTTTCCCATTTAAGAGGCCTTTAGTAATTTATATAGAGATTAATGAAATTTGGCTACTAGTAATTTACACCAATTTGAATTGCCATTTTGACAAAAATAACGATATTTTCATAAAGACCAACACATTTCATCAAACTTGGCACAACCTAATTATGATAAACATGTTTGCTAGATCAATTTCTGATTTTGTATTGTTATTTTTTTTTCATTAAAGAGACTGTGAGACGAAAAATGATGAAATCTGGTTGTCCACTGTTTTTAACTATTTATCGCGATTAACATGTTTTGTTGGACTCAGAACACCTTAGTTATGATAAAATGCTATGCTTGACCAATTTATAATCGTTTGATACCTCAATTTTTAAGACTTAAGAGAATTATAGAATTTGCCTGTCGACCATTTTGATCGCCATTTTGACCTAATTAGCGCCATTTTTGTGATAGTAAGCATATTAATCAGACAAAGCAAGCCTTAGTTGATATGCAAAAATAACACTGCTGAACTGAATCATTAATATTTTTTATGCGTTTTCTTTAGTTTAATTTTTTTAAGGAAAAAAAATATAAAATCTGGTATCAGCCATTGTGAATCGCCATGTTGATCTAATTAACGCTTTTTTGGGAAGGCCAGCAATTTTTTTTCAAACTTAGCACACTTTAGATATGATAAAATACTAAGCTGGATCATTTTCATTATTGTTTGTCAATAATGAAAAGAGTTTAGACTTTTAGAAAAAATATATAAAATTTGGTTGTCCGCCAGTTTGAATCGCCATTTTGAGCTACTTAACGCCATTTTTTATGAAGGCCAGCACATTTTGTCAGACTCAGCATACTTTAATTATGTTAAAAAACCATGCTGGACCAAATAATAATTATTTGCCGTTAAAAGTTTTTTTTTCGACTAAATCGGCCTGAAACGAATTCTTAAATTATCGGAGAAAACCAAGTAAATATTGTTGAACTTGGCGATAAGAGACAGACAGCCGCTCTTTAAACATGTTTTCTCTTTGGAAAATGTTTCCCGCCTAAGCTGTAGTACCATGTACATCGACGTCTGTCCTCTAAAAATCACTGGTCCAACGAGGATCCTATGTGTTTTATATTTGAACAAACATACCTTAAATTTACAATTTTAAAGTGTGTTGACTTGTAATTTTTATTTCGTTCTTTTAAGCTTTTATTTACTTTCAGTTATATTTTATAAAGTAGTTTCTATTCGTTCTCCAGTGTATATAATTTACAATTCCACTGACGCTAACTTTTTTTTTGCACACAGGCTTGGTAATATTGCCTTTCCTACATAACCTCCTTAATTCAAAACGTCACCCAAACGCTGAATGAAATGAAATGTGCGTATTGAAATACAACCTATTACATGTACAAAAAATGATTCAATTTGAAGTTGATTACCATTTATCTCAATTTTTATTCATCGTCTACTTAAACAAAAAGTCACTATTTTCGCCATTACGCAAAAATACATGTACATATGGCCAATACTTGTTAAATTATTCCCGGTGAAGCAAACACTTATCTCGGGTTGGAATTCACAGTTTAGTGAAATTTAGGAAAAAAAAAACACACACACACACACATACATACATATATATATATATATATATATATATATATATATATATATATATATATATATATATATGAAAATATTTCTAATTTTAATTGTTATCATAAAATTTTTTTTTTAACAAGAGCCACTGTTTAGATAGACTGATACTCAAAATCCGTATTTGCCTTTTATAGTATCCCTTTATCTGGCTAATAACACGGCGCCTGACCGACAAATTTTGGATGATATGTTATTAAATGCCTCACTGCAGCAATGAAAAAAAAACCTAACCATGCCATTTAAATACCAAACTTATCAGATTACTCGACTTTTGCAAACGCACATTCATTCCTTTGACATGTCAACAACTAGTTTGCAATCGCTTTTCCTTGCATTACGTTTTTTTTTCCCCAAAAAAGTAAATAATTTGTGTATGTATTTCCCCTTTTCATTTAAATTTAGTCAAATCACGTTGAAACTTTCATTTTTTGATTATGTATTAAATGAATAAATCATTTTTTTTGGGGGGGGGGGGTATTTGTTTCTTTGTTTTTTTAATTTAATTTTCATAGTAAAGGAAACATTATCTGGAAAACCTATACATCAATACGTTATGCTATGTCCATTTCTATCAAAGCTATTACACGCATAATTCATAGCTAGAATTCTATCAAAGCTATTACACGCATATTTCATAGCTATAAAGACGAAAATGATTATGTTGTCTTTCAAAACAACAAGTTCTTCCTGCCACGAAGCTGGAGAAATAGGTGTTGTCAAGAGGGGCATTAAAATTGGTATCTAATATTAGAAAAATATGTATTTAAATATACCAAGAAACATTTTTGGGCGATGCAGATTTTTGACATGATATGAGTTATATTACTTTAGATTTGTTTTCAGTTTTCATGTGTGTGTGTTATTTTAAATACAGTAGCTTTTTAGGGGATTGGGCGAAAAAAAAATCCCTGGTTTTGTTGTAAATAACACCATGAATCTTATCAAGTAAGAATATCTACTTGCGATGATTTAAATCAGACTTGGGTATCCTAATCTCAAGTACCTGTATTATGTAGCTTTTGTAATTGCATTGTGGTATTTGAATCTGTTGCAGTAACATGCTTTTTAAAATCTTTAACATTTTTTCTTTAAAAACTAAATATCCAACAATTTTTTTCAAAAGAAAGCAATGATCAAAATGAACGCACACACCGTGACACATCGGAACACGATGAATGTAGACGCAGTCTTGTGGTTGAATTCTGAAATCTGACCCTTTTACCTCGACAAAATAAATTTAACCTTGCTACTCGGATTACAGATGGGTTCTTAGATTAAAAACGAGGCGTTTAAATAGTTTCAGTGCATATAATCACCAAGGGAAAATGGAACAAAACTATTGCACGGTAAGACAGACTGTTATGCATATTTGTTGTAATTTTATTTGCACAATATATATATATATATATATATATATATATATATATATATATATATATATATATATATATATATATATATATGCAGAGGTCTATTGAACTATAGGCCTACCTATGACTGGTTTTAGTGCAAGATGACGATATAAAGCACAATTTTTATTCAAAATTGAGAAAGAAAGGATAATAGTTACACATAGATATGGCATAGATTTGTCCTTTTCACATAATGATGTTTTTAATACTTTTTGACGGAGTTTTATGGATATCATGGTTCCACAAAAAGCTGTTACGGTTACTTATCGTGAAGGTAGCATTTTTAATCGGGTTTTCTAACTAATCTGGTTATTGATATAGTGAAATGGCGGGCGGGTTGCTGTCAAAAGGGTACCCTTACTGTACGAATATCTTTTGCTACAGTTTTTAAGATAGGAAGTTGTTCTTTTCTAGATAAAATGTCCATAAATCAGAGGTGTGCATATTCCTAGGATTTTGATTTCTGATAACTGATGAAAAAATACCAGGTGTTTAGTTGGCTCTATGCTCCTATTTTGATGATTCAGTACGCAAAAAAGTAAATTTGGAAGCATGTGATTCAGGTATTGGCTGATGTCAACTGAGGCGGATTATATGGGGACCGCTCTTTTGAGAAAAAAAAGATAAATGAATAGATTTACGCAGCAATGTTAAAGCGTCCCGATCCTAAAATACGACTAGAAAACGATATTTTTCGAATTTTCGTAAAAATACTTTGACTGGGAGTATTTCTTAAAATCTATGTTACATTTTTTTTAACACCGATGTTAAACATTATATTTGACGCATTTTTGTGACGTCATTTGTACTTTGTAATCACGTGACGGGCGAATTTTTTTATGCTTCAGTTATTAAAATACATCTTTTTTATAAAATCAAGCAGCTTTTTTAGATGATTTGTCAACAGAGTAAGAAAATGTGAAAAATTATGTTTTGGGGAAATACTAAAAAAAATTGCAATAATAAAATTTTTGAATGTTAAGAAGTATTATATTTTTTAGGTGTCCGAAGGATATATCCATCATATGACCGAAAAAATCCTCTCAATTTGAAAATAGTTAACTTGTTAAAAAATTATTTTACAAAAACACAACAAAAAAAAAAACTCTTTAAAATTACCTATAATACCCCTATCATCATTTAAATATTTGATAAGTATATGTTTTGTGGTATTCTATTGAAAATTTAAATAAACTGTGAGTGTATATTACCACCTTAATCACCTCAGAAGCCGTGTCTGTATTTAAAGTTAGACGATAATTTAATAGAGTATTAAATTGATAATAGCAGAAAAACCGTGCAGGTGATTTTCCCTGGTCCAAAAAGGACCAAAAACCTAAACTCAGGTGGATATATACAGGTATCGAGGGGTACCAGAAAAGGTAATAGAATCAGAGGTCCAGTACGGGATAGCTAAACTTAAAAGACAATTAAAATCGTAAATGTAACAGATAAAAAACGTCACAAACGAGAAATGTTCTTTCTGAGAAAAAGATAAGATAATGATATTTAACAAGTTTTTCCTGAATGATGTCTTGTGTAGTTTGTAATATATTTGTCCCCTTTACTTTAAATGTATATATTTATTTTCGTTAAAGGTAGGGTCTGAAATATATCTTTGTCCTACAATCACTCTGTATTCTTTTTTTATGTCATTTATTTTTTTTCAGATACAGAGAGAAAAATAAATATATGAAATATGGGACTATCATTATTTCGGGCTTTTCTTGTTATTAACGTATTTAGCATTGGAACAGAAAATCCGGTAAGTAACATAACTCTTTAAGTGTTTTTTTTTTAACAATAATAATTTAATTTCCCTGGGAAAAATGTATCAAATGTATTTTGTACCAAATTGTATTTGGTCATCACAGTAAATATTTGTTTATGGAGCCGATGTGTTAAAATGTAAAACGAAATAAATATATCAGTTATTGAAAACAGTTGTCACTCTGTACAAAGCATAGTTTTCCAAGATATAGTTTACTTTGGGTTTACTTTTGGAAAATTTGTGTCCAGTTGGGGTTTACTTTAGGTCTACTCAGGGTTTACTTCATTTTACTCGCGGTTTGCCTTTAAACGTTGAAATGTGAAGCAGACTGTCTTTTATTAATTATCTTAGTGCATGTAAGTCCCAACCCTTGCACATTTAAAATACCGAATGGCATGTAGCGTCTGCCTCAGGGATCTACTTCTGATCAGGGTATACTCTCTGGTTTTTTTGGGTGGATTTTTGGGGGGTTTTTTTTGTTGGGGGGGGGGGGGTACTTAGGGGTTCACTCTGCGCCCACTCTAAAAAAAAAACCCGGAGTAATTCCAAAGTAAACTTTGAAAGTAGACCCAGGGTTGAGTCTGGGTGTACTTTCTGTCAGGTTTGGTCTGATTGGTACTGTAAATATATGTCAATTTTTTTTTTCATCAGCAATTCAAGTATATTTTCTATAAGATTATATAGGGAATTACATACTCTAGTATCTTGCATAAATGCCTGGTAATGTACCCTAATTTTTGCCAGAAAGCTTGTCAAAGTAGTAGTAATTTAATAACAAATTCCTCGAAAAAAGTTGGGGAACGTGTCGTCAGACCTTAAATTATTTTTACACAAGTAAATATAAAAAGAAAGGATATAAAATATAACTAACCAATCGCTAAGAACACGAATATAAAGCATTGGAAGAAGAAATGAATTCGCACTTTTTTAAGTTATTCCGTTTTTAACTTAATAACGATAAATATTTTGCAATGCATTATAGAAGCAAAGTTGTTGATCGTAACAGTATCTGTTTAAAAAATCCATTGCCACACCCATTTATTACGTACACGTATTTAGTGATTTAAAGGGACAAGGGACAGAAAGGAATGGCTCCTAAAAAACTCAATCAATTGTATCTCAAAAATGAACATGAAAATGTTACATGGGTGTCGGAACAAAAAATGATAGTATTCATTTCGTAAGAAATCAACAATTTATAACGTTATGAGTGATATATAGGGGCCAAATGCCTAAAAATTTGACTCAATATAACTAGAGAAGGAGACATACATATTTTGTTAAATAATATAGCAGAGAATATATATATATATATATATATATATATATATATATATATATATATATATATATATATATATATATATATATATATATATGCATTGATGATTCTAATCGAGTCCACTAATAGAAACACTCACACCGGTCCCCATTAAGGATCTACAGGGCTGGCCTCTAAAATATTTGTAACGAAAACAAACAATTGTATATGGGTTTGGGTACAAAAAATGTTAGTACATGTATATGCGAGACCTTTTGTATGAAATCAATAATAATGGGCTGGCCCTTTCAATAGGGATTAATAGACAAGCAACGTTTACTACAAATAACTTACAAAAGATCAATATTTTGTAATGCATTATAGAAGCAAAGTTGTTGATCGTAACAATATATGTTTGAAAAAATCACTGCCTCATCCGTTTATGAGGTATTTAGGGTTTTTTCAGGGGACCGTATCCTTTCATAAAAATCGAACGGAAGAGCTACTCGTAAATTGGATTGAGATCGTATCATGTTTTTTTTTTTCTGTTTACATTTATAAAAGTCATTAATACTGTAATACTAAACTAGTGTAAACGATCCGGATTTCCTTTTTATGGGGGAGTCCGATTTCAACTTTACAGAAATGTATAGATTAGCTATTTCTGCAAATTCCTGAACCTAATTTTCGCTTAGAATATTGACTTTTATTTACTTGAACCATTTACATAATGATGAAATACGAATATAAATATATAATATTGTATTCGGGCAATATTGCCAAGGACAATTTTATACTTCTACTAATGAAAGTTCTTGCAAATAGTATGGGACAGGAACTATGATGGCTCATTTTAAAAACAAGAAGGCAGGGGTATGTAAAAGAATGTGTTTTGTCAGTTGTTTGTAATAATATGCATCTGGTTCGAGGCAGTATGTAAAATGCACTTCCATAAAGTTTTTCAACGAAATGTATTATTATAGATAATCTTGTCTCCTCATAGTGCACTAAGCAATTCCTTTTAAACCAGCCATCCTTGTCGATATTTTGATATTTTAAGTTAAGGGGTTTGCTAAATGTTGTTAAAAAGTTTTACCTTTCGGCTTAAACATGAACAACGTGTATCCATTTCTGTAATACACTTTTATTAAAATTAGCATCAAGTGTAACATAGTTTTGTTCTAACGAAAGTTTTAAGAAAATCGAATGTCTAGCTTGGAAAGGATTCATACCGACATAAAATGTGTTTGGAACATTGCTTTTTACAAATCATGAAATATTCAATAGCGCTAACAAAACGGATTGTACTGTTTTTCAATTATAGATTACACCAAAACCTTATCGATTCTCTGTTTATCCTGTTAACAAATGTCCTGGAAGCAAAACTGAGTTTCAGAGAGCATCACAAAGAATGAATTGCACCAAAGACTTGCGATACCTTTGTGCCCCCAATAAATACTTATCATCTCTAATAGAATTCTGCACAGATCGAAAAAGAAGTCTTTATGAAAAAGGTATCGTGACCAATATTTTTTGGATGATAATTTTTCATTAATCATGACAAAAAATGACTGAACTTTTTATCGAATTTAAGAATCTCTAGAGCAAGTTGAGTGGCGACATCAAATAGTATTATGTAAGAATACAGTTAAGGGTGTATTGTCAGAATACGACTATAAAAGCTTTATTAAGCAGGATAATGACAATGACAAACGCAAAATTATGCATTATTTAAAAAAAAGATAAAAAATAAAAAAAATAAATCTCAGGATTATTTCAGGTTTTGAAACGTTCTAATATCTCACAAAACGCCGAATTTTTGACAGGTAACTGTGTAGTACTGGAAGGTGAAGGTGACTTTGACCATTACAGATGTGTAGAAAAATTTAATAGAAGCTGTCCCTCGACACCATATTATGATGAAGAGATTTATAAATGTAAGTGGTCTTTATGTTTTAAACAAGAAATAAATATATTTCCAAAAATGTTTTTGAACTTTAGATTTTTATTTCTTAGACGATAAAAAGGACCAGTGCTTAACTTATACTTATATAACAAAGCCTTCTATTTGAAATTTTATTAACACCGTTCGTTTCCGATAAGAATATCATTATATTTAGATAAAATTCATTACTGTCTGGGCGTAAGAAAATAAATCCATAGTTAATTAATTTGAAAAAAAAAACCCAAACAGAATTACATACGGTTATATAACTTATCATTTACTCATGAATAAATATATATACACATATATATATATATATATGTATATATATATATATATATATATATATATATATATATATATATATATATATATATATATATATATATATGGGAGTGCAGAAGATTTTCTGAGATTTAATACATGTTAACTATTTGGCAATATTTGCCCAACCCTAGAGCCTGAATTCCTGATACAGATAGTTTCATGGACATCATAATCATGTATATAACAAAAAAAATATCGGAGTAGAGAAGAATATTTTGTAAGATTTAATACCTTTAACTATATGGCCATAATGGCCCAAACCCTAGAGCATGGAACCCCGACCCAGGGGCCATGAATTTCACAATTTTGTTAGAGGGCTTCATGGACATCATAATGATGCATTTAGTTTTAAACATATTTATATGGGAATAGAGAAGTAGATTTTCTAAGATTCAATACACTTTTACTACATGACCATAATGGCCACACCCCAGAGCCAGAGCCCCAGACCCAGGGCCACGCATTTCGATTCACAATTTTGGTAGAGGGCTTCATGGACATCAAAACCATGCAACCAGTTATTCCTCACATGTGTTGGAGTAGAGAAGAATTTTTTTTAAAATTTGGCTTTTTGCATATATGACCCCACCTGTGGTGCCCCGGGGGTATTAGAGCCATGAATGTCACAATTTAGATTTTATATTGTTAACGCACGACGGCCGACACACGACGACAGACGAAAACGGATAGTAATAGGGCACCTGAATTTACTCAGATGACCTAAAAATACAATTTATTTTTATGTTGATAAACAGTACGTCACAATATGGAAGTGTCCAATACCACCTTAAGAAAAAATATAAAAACATAAAACTACGGTATAATCCATCAATTTGAAAAAAAAGTGTATACAATATTATATTGTGTCATATTAGTTTTTTTATGAAGTATACGTGAACATGCATTCAACAGATCCAGCGTGCCTAGAAATTGATAAGGAGCTCCGGTGTTTTATTGCTGAAAATGGTTGCAACAAAAGGTAGAATGTTGAAGTTTTTATATCGTGTATTAATTACATACGTAGATGTTTGAGATAGCTTAAAATATGTATACGGCTTTAGACACTGACTTTAAATCTTTACCGGGGAAATAGGCACTTTGTCATTTAAAACGGTAAATAATATGTAATAATACATGTGAATATGTAATATTAGAGCTTATTTATATTGTAGAGACTTTCTTACTACAGAAACACATCTCAACATTTCTAAAATGGAAACTGTCGGGAATGAAACAAATCTCAACATTTCTAATATGGAAACTTTCGGGAATGAAACATCTAGGGGAGCTTCTCATGGATTGCTTGCAATTGGTTACATAATTGCAATTGCTGTAGTTTTAACGGTGATAATACTAATCTGGATCATTTTTCAAAAAAGAAAGAAAGGTAACAATAACAGATATATTCCGCACAACCAAATAGCTTTTTTGACAGCCATAACTGTATTGCGAGTGAGTTTTTATCATAACTATTAAGGAAATCGTTTTAGGGTAATGTGATGTTATTTGAACCCTGAACCCCAAACCCCAAGTAGTATTTATTGACCGATGACACATAAAGTAATAAGGACCTTGCAAGCTAGGTTTATATCACTTCTTTTGTATTTTCTTGATATTGTTTGATATGGGTCCAGGTAACCACAAAACAACCCAAAATGAAATCTATTATTGTAATGCATTACAACTAATCATTTATTGTAGTTTATAACGCGCACAACATAAGATAACTTAGCATAGAATTTTATATGGATAGTTGTCATTTTTGTACGACAGTATCATCAGAAGAGCGGCGCTTGTCGTTTAAATTGTCTAAAAGCATTATCGGATAGAGAGTAGATTTAAGTTTGTTCAAATTATGATCCACGGGTATAAGGTTGGGCCATAGAAGGAGGGGTCAAATTTTAACAAAGGAATATAGATACACTTGAACAGAATATTTTTTTGTCAAATACCAGTCAGCCAGAGTAGGTTAAACCATTTTCGATAGCCAATTTGCGATTCACTCTGCTTTCCTACAACCTTTGGCAGATTTAGCTGACAAAATCAAAACATAATCTTATTGGTTAAAAAGACAAGCTATCGCAGGGAATCTATTAATTGGCGGTGTGGTTCGTTGCGTTTTATACAAAATTAAAATCATATCATTAATACAATATTCATGTGATTATTGAAAAGCATAAGATATATAATTACAAATATATTGGGGTTTTTTTGTTTCTATTTTTTACACGACCATTTCTTCTAATACCTCTTATGTGATAAATACGTATCTAAGCTGATCCAATTAAACTTAATTGCTAGACGGCACTGTTCTATTTCTGAGGACGGTGCTGTGTTATTTCTGAAAACATTATGAGAATCTGCAAAGGGTTGTAGAGGAGCTGAATGGATCATAAACCCTTGGCAAGCGAACATGTCGATTTACTTGTGCGAAAGCATTCTTAGGTAGGATAGATTACGGTTTGTTCAAATAATTATATCCTGGATTAGAATAAAAGGATTTGGGCACAATGGGGAGATAGATCGAAATTTTACGTGGGAATATACAGATAATATAACAAGAAAAGTCTTTTTTTAAAAATCTCATCAAAAGCCTATTGGCGAGAATGGTTGTAACTTTTATGGTAAAAAAAGATATAAAATTGTTCAAATCATTAATCCCTAGAGGTTGAATTTGGCCAAAGTGAGATGTGGACGAATCTTTTTAAAATGGATGACAGTTCAAAACATCTCGAAAAATCGCAAATGATATGATATATGGTATCACTTATGTGCAAGCATCAATACATTTTATGAGTCTAAACTGTTTAGACTGTGGTCCGTGGACAACGCACGTGTTTTAAAATTTGATGTAGATTTCTATTTATATGAACAATTGTTTAAAAAGATTTTACTGGAAAAAAGACATCTTTTAGATATGACTATGATATCATCAAGGTACAAAAGGGACTCAATTTTTAACATAAGGATATCTGTAGAAAAAAATGAGAAAATATGTTTAAACAGAATCTAATAAACAATATTTTCCAGATCTTTTGTATCAAACAGGTTGATCAAGCGAGCAACGTGGTTGACTTTGGTTTTAAAAAGAGTTTCCCATATAATATAAATAGTGTATGTACCTGTATACACAACAATATGTTCATATATAGAATTCTTTTCTCGTGTAAACAATTTGTTTTTATAAGAGAAAGATATAATCACTTATTTATAAATTATATTTTATTTTTTGTAGAGCAGGTGAAGAAATGTAAACATAATAATGAAAATGAGTCTTTACTTAAAGACTCAGAGCCTCCAATAGATGAAAACGACAGACAATTACATCAAGAATCAGTAAATATATCAAAACAAAATCAGATGCAAATAACAGAAATGTTATCTGAAACAGCAAAAAGAGAAACACGATCAAAATCGATACAAGAAGATGAAAAACAAAACAAGGAATCCGAACAAAATGCAGCAGCGATAGATGTGATACAACAGGATAATCCGGAAATAGATGATGATAAACTCCGTCAGTTCCTTAGTAAAGGCGAGATTACCGTTTGCCATGTTAGATGCATCATAGTTGGTTGTGCAAAAGCGGGGAAGACGACTCTTTTAAAACGATTACAAAATGTTTCCTTTGACAAATTGATGCCGATGGAACGGACAGAAATGGTAGATTTCCACGTTAACAGTTTTGAGGTTCTGTTAGAAGAGGAAACGATTCAAAGTAACATTCTTTGCATTTCTATTTGTAGCTTCCCTATATCAAAATGAAGCTTTCAATTTTTTATCTTAAAGTAGTCCGAGTATCGCACTACGTCATAATACGGATTTTACAATATTGGTTCGACTTTTACAAAGCGTTTTAGATACCCGGTATTGATTTTGCTCTACATCGCTGTTGTAAACAATGGCAATGATAAGCAATTAGAATGGTAATATATGTATTCTATGAGAGACAGAAATGATTTATGTTGAGAAACTCGATTCTGTTAAAGTAAAATGAAAAACGAAGTTTCTGATTAACCAGGATCTCAGGTATGCTTATATCTTCTTTGTTTTGATGCCCCCCCCCCCCGAAATTTTCTTTTTCTTTTACTAAAACCGGTGTAAATTTAGAGACAGAAGCTATTTCGAATTTATTCAATCGTCAATTAATTAATGTTTAAATGAAATCTAACATTGTTGGCAGATCTAAGCAGAAAAACGAGTATAGGACTACCTTAAGTTGATTTTAATAGAATTAGACATAAAATGTAATTTCAAAGTTTAAACAAAGAAGAAAAGTTCCATTTTTTCAAGCAGTAACGGCACAGGGAGTGTGTCATTGGAAGATTGAATTTTAGATTGTAAATTATTGAAATAGTTTCGGTAATCAAAAGTGGGATAGAGCGATTGGTGAAAATATCTACTTTAAAAAAAAAGATATAACATCAACAACGGGCATTGCTTACAATAGGCGGTTTTTAAACTTTGCATATTAAAAGGAAAATATCCATTTTGCAACTTGACAAATACGACTACAATTTATGATAATATCACGACGCACCTTAGTTGTGACACAACTCGCTAACTTTTACTATAGGAGTTGTTTGTTTTGAATCTGTGATACAGAACAATCCATGTATAAACTGATGATCAGTATTTAATAAAGACTCCTCCCAATGACACTGGAATATAAGTTGAGCATAAGAATGCATATTAAAATGTATATTAAAACAAGTCCAATTTTTAGGGTTCACTTTTCTTCCTTTATTGTTTCTGATATTATCGCATCATGATGTTGGGTTTAATTTGTTAAAAAAAATCAAATATTTATCGGAATAAACCAAATTTTATGAATTCTCTATACTTAGATGTGTTTACCAATTTATTTTTTTGTTCGCTTTAAAATATGCTACTTTTGATGTTTTTAAGGGGCAGATATCTTTAAAACATTAACATGGTAAACAATTTTCTTTTCATCATTCATCCCCAAGATATTAGTTTAGAGAAATAGTGTTATTTTTCGAAAAGAAGAACTGATTTATTTTAAAGCATGAATCGATAATTGTGTAATAATAAGTCAGCATTCAGAAGTCTACAACATATATTATTTTCGTAACTTTTTTCTATCTTTTCAAGGGAGATAACTTGATAGAAAATGTATCTTTCACCCTTGTATGGCATTTTAAATTTGTTTGGCAAATTAAATTTTCTGCAATAATATTTTAGTTGGTGGAAAACATTTCTGAGAATGTAATTCAACATGTCCACGCGGCTATGTTAAGGCTGCCCGATTAATTTCACAGCGATATCGAGAAAGTCACTTGTCTGTACTTCATAGTTAACTTTGACGTCACGATCTGCATTCCTTTCGATCGCTCTTAGGGAATGTATCGTAACGTAATAAGTGATATGACTGCCGTCATGAGAAAAGGGCCCTTATCTTTTGACGTCACAATGCTCAGAAAACGACGTCAAAGTAGCGGCATTGTAAACGCGTTTTTTTATTTTCTGTTTCTATTTTTTTTTCTGCGTCTGTGTTGTTTTTTTTAATAACTAAAGTCTGGTCTTGTGTTCATATCGCGATTAATATTTTTTCAGTCAAATATTACATGTTGATTTAAAAAATAAACATTTCATTAATGAAATATACACATACAACGTCAATATCTATTTCGAACGCGTAATATTCCACACAAGTTGATGCTGAGATATCAACAAAATGCTGCTTTTGCATCCGCTATGAAACTTAAACACCAAATTTTCCATTCTAGTGTTTGATGAAAATATGCTATTATTGGAAAATACCCTTTTTTTTTTTATAGAAATCATCGTTGAAAACCAAAGGCCCGTCTCGCATATACTTACTCATTGCGTATAATTGAATGCGAGACTGGTCGTGGATTTCCGATGATGATTTATAAAGCATTCAGAATAAAATTGTACAACTTTAGTTTGTATGAGCAATATATATGTACGAATTATTTAAGTTTAAAAAAAACAACACTGCATACTCGTTGTTGATAAGAGGGGTTGAAGGCTGAGACATACCGAATCGATGAAGAGCAGTATTTTTCAAATCTAACAATCACTGCGCCGTAATTACTGTGAAACAATACAAATCAAATATTTCAAATCATAAGTATGGAAGTTTACCTCACGGGAGACGATTCTACACCTTTAAAATAAGTCGTAAGGAACACGAGAGAAGCGGATATGTCTCAATTGTAGTGCTACTGCCAACATACAAAATAATTCTCGCATAATTCTATTAATACTAAAGAATTTGCGATGAAATTTCAAAATTATTTAACGAATTGTAACCCATTTAACTAACGGATTCGAAGAGTTTGAGAAATATTTTGACAGCGTGAAAATCTACTCTGATATATCGCATTTGATTTCATGGTAAAATCTGACTCTTAGTGTCTTTAATGAAACAATATAAAAGTATATACCCTTACAAATTTATTTGATATTATTTGAGCGCAACATATTTTATTTTCTTGTGCAATTTAACAACCTAATATCCACATATGTTGTGTGTACTTTTTGAGCTAGTTTACGTATAAAAAAAAACCCAGTCATAACATGTCTAAAAACTCATGGATTTATAGCATTCTGTATGATTAATATTGATTATATTCATCTCAAATCAGTTACGTATATGATTCAATATTATTTCCTTTCTCTAAAAAAGGTTTGTAAATGCAGTCATTATACTACTATACTTTTGATATCAACTCGATAAATTGCCGTTTTATGAATAAAGAATTCATGTTTATCTCATACGTGTGGTGAATATTACCCGTGTGATAAACCTTTGCTATATCACACGGGTGATGCTATATCAAATACTTCCGGTCGGAACTACTTTTGACACAGCCCCTCGCTTCAACGCTTCAGTGACCTATTTTCGAAAATTTGCTAGTACTTTCAACATAACTATATCTACTACAAAAATTAATATAAAATTTTTGTCAAAGTTACAAATATGAAGGAAAACACATAACTGCGTAGTACAGGCGTCGGAACCGGGGGGCTATTGTGGGGGGGGGGGGGGGGGGTTAGCCCCCCCCCCTACCTTTTTTGCAAAGATATTCAAAACCGTAACCACAAGACCCTTTTTTCTTGTTTGTCAAGATTTTTGATAAATTTAGCCCACTTCCAACTTTCAATTTGCTTTGTGAAGTTTATAAAACTAACACAGTTACAAATTACGTTAACTGTCAAGGATCGAGTTCATCCTGACGACGCGATGAAAACAGAGCGCTCTCTGGTTGTGTTTATATACAAGAACTTACCGAAATAATGTTTCATAAGACTTTTATTCCACCACCAGTAAGCATCCTTATTCTTGAATCATAAGGCTAGCCTAGTGTTTGTTTTATTAAACATCATGCATCAACAACTGTTCCTCGTTCGAGTCAATTCAAACTAACGAGCATTCGCAACTTTGTGTATGTCAACAAAACTGATTATTCAAGTCTTCTAATCGGAATTTCTATTTAATCAAGTGAATAAGCTCTAAGAAAAATTATCTAGAGCTAAAAAATTATTTTAAGGTTTATTTCAGTGAAACTTTACATTAAAACAGTTAGATTTATCTCAGGAATGACGTACTAAATTGTATTGCGCAAGGTCACAATAGCCGCATAAAACAACGTTGCATCATCGTTTTTAATCTTTGAAAAAAAAATCCAATTTGGGTCACACAAGGGACTGTCTCAAAAGCTTCATAATATAAATCAAATTGTATGAGATAAATAGAACATCTATAATTGTGTGATTTTATATTTGCTTTATCCAACTCGTTGAAATGGTTATATTCGCTCGGCAAGCCTCGCGAATATATACACCATTTCAACTCGTTGGATAAAGCAAATATAAAATCACACAATATAGAAATCCTCTATTTATCGATAAATATAAACACTACATGTGCGATGTTTACAATGACGTACAAGTACAATTCATCTTCATGTTTCTCATCTTTTCTCTTTTATACAAGAAACAAATTTCGATGATACTGAAGTCAATGTTTATGACATTGTGTGTTTGTTACAATGTACAGCAATAAAAAAAAATCCGAGAATCGTGATATTTCTTAAAACTTCGAAATACCATATGGAACTGTTTGCACTCTATAAACGACTATTATTTAATATTTTCATTTTTTTTTAATTGATAATCACTTGGCTGATATTTGTATTCAATGAGATAGAGGTAGGGAGAGAGAGAGAGAGAGAGAGAGAGAGAGAGAGAGAGAGAGAGAGATTCATTCATCTTGTAACATCGATAATAAGAAAATTAGATTTAGTCAACATGTAAAAATATTACTTTTTACTGAGTATAAGCTACGTCTATCGACTCGATCTGTACTATCGATAAGTGCCAAAAATGGACGTAAAAAGTCTTATTGAAAGTTACATGCAATCTTGCATTTTGATAAAAACGTGAATAATGATTATATATAATTAATTATTTCAACGATAATGGTTTATAAAAATCGCATCACATACATACAACGGTACGCGTGAACTTTCAACGCGATTGAATAGAAGCGTAGATTCAGCACGTGGGTGGCTTTTGTATTTTGATACACTTAATTACGTGTGTACGAGTATATTTAAACAATAATCATAAAGAGAAGCGATCAATACCGAAAAAATTAACGTAACCTGCGTTCTGTAATGTGGCTATCTTTATAGCTGACGTGTATCACCGAAGAAAGCATTTTATTGTTTATATTTACATCTTTTTTTGATAAATGAATGAATTGAATTGATCGTTAAAAGTAAGTAAAAGCACTAAATTATTGCTACTGTACACCATTACGTTAGATGAAATCTGTAGCCAAAGCGTCTTATATGGGAATTTGAGTTTGGCATCATCATGATTTAAGTTCGTGCAATCCTTGATTTTTCTTAGGTTGCTGAAGATTTTTACCGATCGATAAACTGCATGGTTAGAACTGGACCGAGTAGATTTCAGTCCTGTCTGTTTCTATACAGCTGTGAATTACAATCAATTTTCGTAAGAAAAAGAGGGAATCATACTAAGTGGATGTAAATATAAATATTAAAAAAATAAAATTAAGATGCCATTTTTTGTCAAAATCTTTTCGCTCAAATCAACTGTCTACATTTTTGTTAACTTTTCAATGAGACAGTCCAAGCCGATTTTTTGTCACCGGTAATTTTATAAGAATTAAGTGCCGATAATGTATAAAAGAGAAGAGAAATCAGGAAAATAATTTAACACCATATAACTTCCCGAGTTTCAAAAACAGCTACTGAGTTTTAAACTTGCGTCAGAACTATAAAGATACTTAATATGTAATATCAGTAAATATGCGATAAAATTTCCGTGCAAAAGGTTGATAAAAAATAATAAATATTTCTATTTTAAAAAATAAACTTAATATGTATGTTATTTAACAATGCTCCAAAATTGTTGAAACATAGGCATTGAATTTGACCATCTTTATCCATGTTTGTTACATGTTTGCTTAATTGCTTCTCGGCAGCTTAAATAACTTTGATATATTTAAAGGTCTGGGAGATGTTTGATATTTGTTTTCTTTAAATATCCTCTATCTTATGTTCGGGTGAAGGTGGGGGGGGGGGGGGTATTGCATGTGGATTCATCGGAAGTGAATCTGGATTAGCTGCAGAACTTTAGCTATATCTGGATATTCAAAATGTTTTGTTCTCTTTTGTTAAAATTATAAGAAATCAAAGTAATTGTAGAAAATCATTTATTAATTCTACAAAGACAAATGAAAGGAAGTATAGAAAAAGTATAGAAAAAATTAATGCAAAACAAAATTTGACGTCCGTGACGTCGTGACGTTTTCGACGAGCTACGTCAAAGTCGTGTTAACATCTCATTGTCAAAATTGTCATAAAATGCTTAAAACACACAATATCTTAGATATCCTTGTATATTTGTATTCAGAAAGAGTTGACTAATCGGAATTGACAGAAAAGTGAGTTTGTGAAATTTTGACCTTAAGGGCCCTTTTTTTCGTGACGGCAGTCATATTCATTGTGCATTATAAAACTGCTTCATTCCTTTACATAGACACTGTTGTAAATACTAGTGATACTTAATTCAATATCACCGATATGGAGAATAAAAAAATCAACAGTTTTAAAGCTTCGTAATAGGTAAATAACTATTCATAAAGTAATGGTGTTGAGACTCCCCCTGCTACGTGTAATCTAATGAATGGTAATATGTATATGCATATAAAAAACGGCTTGGCGCAAGTGAAAGATAAAAACAATCTTAGTATATTTTACGTGAAATCGGGAGAGAAAATAAGTACCAATGTGAATCTTGCTGGGGAAACCTACCGATTGACCAGATTTTGTGTAAATCGAGTCTAAAAGGTAAAAATGTGCCTAATTCCAATGGCGGTGAGAAATGGTTTGACAATATTTCAAATCAACGAAATATTTATATGAACCCCTAGCAAGAACTACAAGATACAGTACTTATCGAAGGATTTTTCATAAAAATATTTTTGATTTAATTGCATTATTCACTTGCGCCGATGCGATTTTTATAGATTATTTACCGTGTTAGAATACACCCGTCACGTGCTTAAGAAAAATATATGACGTCACAAAAATACATTTAATATAGTGTTGGATGTCACTGTTGATTTATATAATAAAAGTTTAAAGAAAGTCGCTCGATTAAAGTATTTTTCAATAATTAAAATTGTATCATTTTTCGATATATATTGCTTCGGACAGCCTTAACATAGCCGCGCAGTTGCTTTCATTGCTCATTACCTTTTTCCTATGATTTCTGAATATGTTGTTCTTCAATTGATTATCTCATTAGTAATTTAGTATGTCATTTTCTTTTCTTTTAATAAAACTCTTTTGAAATATTTTTAGCAGTGTAAATTTTTAATCATCATAATTCATCATTTTAACAGAAACCATTTGTTTTTCCTATGCAAATGTTTACGCTCAAGAATATCTATCTATTTTACATGTTTATAAAAAAAGTTCCTTTAATTCAGATCTATATTATTTACTATATAATGTTAATAATATGTAAACATATTAAGGAAGGAGTCTTTTATGGTTTTCGACTTGTCAAACGTAAAACTGATTAATTGTTCATTAAATCAAGATGAAAGGAAATTATAATAGAGTATTTTTCTTTCTTTTTTTTTTATTATCGAACAACTTGGCATAGAAAAAGTAATCAAAGTTTAGAATCTAACAAGGACTATATTTTTGGCGTAATATTGGCGTAAGAAAATATCACATATTGCGCAATTCAAAATTGCTGCAGATTAATGAGTCTGATTTAGCATTTTAAAAACAATAACATTAATGTTAGATTTTTTCACTAATGTAAACTAATGATATGATTCTTGGGTTTCAGAATATGTGTTTAAAATATGATTTGCCTATCGAACTACATTTTTATAGGCTTTTTAAAGTGCCCTTCTATAAAAATCACTAAAATCAGTTTTTCTCTCTTATTAAATGGTCAATATATTAGCTTTTCTGTCAATTTATATCTTTTTATATAGTCTTTATTATACATAAAAATCATAAATATTTTATTATTGGAATATATATTATATATCTTAAATAAATGACTACAGAACTACAAAGAGCTACACTTGTTTTCATCATCCTTTACGTTGAGGAAAAAGGTACTGACCTTGACCTGCTCTTATGAGAAAACAAAAAGGTCAAATTTAATAAAACTGATACAATCATTTTGTAATATGATCCGTTTGACTCTGTCAAAATTTCATGAATTTCTGATTATGAGAAGTATGTTTGATAACGAGAAGACTCCTTCCTTAATTTAACAAAATAATCGATTGTTTCGTTATTTTCTGATCCTAGTCAAAAGCAGACGTCATTGTTAATTATTAAATAATGATAACATCTACACATATTTGATTTTTGTCCATCTTGACTGGCATTAGTGTTAACGACGGTTTATGTTTTAGCTTTGAACCTAAAATCTATGGCTTACTTAAATATTCATCGTTTCTACATATAAATGACTTTAAGATAAGAGCTTCTTTTTGTGGAATAAGTATTTTTTTATTTAGTTAGGAGCATACGTACTAGATGTACCTTAACATTTTGAAGGATTATCACATAGATATGTTGCATTCATGCATATGATCAAAATACATTGAGTTGTTCGTAACTTTTAAAGGGCATAGTCACGTTTTGGTCCATTTTTTCGATTTAAATATTAACAATGCTTTATTAAGGCATTTTTAATATGCAGCCATGCAATTATTGACTGTCATTTGATGAATTTTAAGCGAATTACAGAGCTTACAACTCTTTGAAATGTAAACAAAGATTTGATGAAGCAAAAATTCAGGTTTTAGACCTACAACAAAAATACTGAACGTTATGAACTCTTTTTTTATGCTTAAAATAAATAGGAACATAGTCAAATTTGCTTGAAAAAGATTTTTAGTGGTATATTGAACCTAAGTAAACAAAAACTGGACACATGCTTTGTTTACATGACAAAGAATTGTGAGCGCTGTATCTTGCTTATAAGTCAACGACTGACTCTCAAATCTCATTTGATCAGTAGAAATGCATTCCTAAGGCATTGTTAATAATAAAAGCAGAAAAATAGAATTTGAACAAAATCGTGACAATGTCCCTTTAACATTCAAATATAATGCAGGTGTAGAAAAAGAAGACACAGTTCCAACAATTTTGTTTTCTAAAGAAAACCTGGAGATGCCACTCAAAGAAAATGATGGAAAAATGGCAGAAGAAGCACATCAATCAAGTATGTTTTGTAGTGTGTGTTCAAATGTCTATAAATAAAGTCTATTTATATGATAATGATATACTTTAGTAGAAAATATTCGTTGAGAATTTAATTTCGTTATTTTCGTTGTCTGTATAAATGGACGAAATTAAATCAACTACGAATGTTAAACCCTAGTATTGATAAATTTAGAGTTGATTCGCAATAAGTTTTAGGGGTTACGAGATGACAAAATTTAATGTTAACGGATTTGTTTTTGGTTTTACAAAAACAACAACATTTTAACACTACGAAAATATGTACTTCTACAGACATTATACATGTAAGAGGAACAGTCTTAATTCGATGACAACATGGCGTAATATTATATGGTCAATTTTTATTTTTTTTTAGGTTTGGTTTAAGGGGCAATATGTGAACGAATGTATGCAATTGAAAGAACAATAAACAGAGAAAAAATTATGTTTGCAAGCTATTACATGTATCTGTTGAGAAGGTTTGACATGCAAACATACTATATTAACGAAATAATCCATTGTTTCGTTATTTTCTGATCTTAGTCATTTGCAGACGTCCTTGTTAAATAATAAATAATGATAACATGTACATATATTTGATTTTTGTCCATGTTGACTGGCATTAGTGTTAACGAAGGTTTATGTTTTAGCTTTGAACCTAAAATATACGGCTTACTTAGATATTCACCGTTTCTACATATAAATGACTTTAAGATAAGAGCTCCTTTTTGTGGAATGAGTATTTTTTAATTTAGTTAGGAGCATACGTACTAGATGTACCTTAACATTTTGAAGGATTATCACATAGAAGTGTTGCATTCATGCATATGATCAAAATACATTGAGTTGTTCGTAACTTTAAAAGGGCATAGCCACAATCTTGGTCAATTTTTTCCGATTTGAATATTTACAATGCTTTATTAAGGCATTCTTAATATGCAACCAATTCTTGACTGTTATTTGATGAATTTTAAGCGAGTTACAGGGCTAACAACTCTTTGAAATGTAAACGAAGATTTGTTGAAGCGAAAATTCAGGTTTTAGACCTACAACAAATATGCTGAACGTTATGAACTCTTTATTTATGCTCAAAATAAATAGGAACATAGTCAAATTTGCTTGAAAAAGATTTTAAGTGGTATATTGAACATAAGTAAATAGAAACTGGACACAGGCCTTGTTTACATGACAAAGAATTGTGAGCGCTGTATCTTGCTTATAAGTCAACGACTGACTCTCAAATCTAATTTGATCATTAGAAATGCATTCCTAAGGCATTGATAATAATAAAAGCAGAAAAATAGAATTTGAACAAAATCGTGACAATGCCTTTGTAACATTTAAATATAATGCAGGTGTAGAAAAAGAAGACACAGTACCAACAATTTTGTTTTCTAAAGAAAACCTGGAGATGCCACTCAAAGAAAATGATGGAAAATTGGCAGAAGAAGCACATCAATCAAGTATGTTTTGTAGTGTGTGTTCAAATGTCTATAAATAAAGTCTATTTATATGATAATGATATACTTTAGAAGAAAATATTCGTTGAGAATTTAATTTCATTATTTTCGTTGTCTGTATAAATGGACGAAATTAAATCAACTACGAATGTTAAACCCTAGTATTAATAAATTCAGAGTTGATACACAATATATTTTAGGGATTACGAGATGACAAATTGAAATGTTAACGGATTTGTATTTGGTTTTACAAAACAACATAATTTTAACCCAAGGAATATGTGTACTTCTACAGACAATTTAAGAGGAATAGTGTTGTCTCGATGACAACAAGGCATATTATGATATGGTCTAGGTTTTTTTAGGTTTGTTTTAAGGGGCAATAAGTGAACGAACGTATGCAAGTGAAAGTTTGCATATAATGTCGACATGAACAATAAACAGAAAATAAATTATGTTTGCAAGCTATTACATGTATCTGTTGAGAAGGTTTAATTCTATTATATATAATAATCAAAAAAACCTTCCGGTTAAAAAATGTATATTATTTGAATGTAGGGGTTTTTAATATGAATCTTAAAATGTCATGTTTCTTTAATTAAGTTTGTTATGAAATATATTAGGGATGGCAATCGCTCGTAGAATTATTAATCGGGTATTTGCGATTCTTTCCGACAGATTAACCAGTTACTCGTATCAAACAGACATTTACGAACAGAAAAAAGGGATTAGCATATTTAACGTTAAAACCATCATGAAATTCAAACTAAATGAAACCTTTAAGAGACTTCAATATTTTTAAAAATACTCCTAAAAGTGTATGCAGTAATTAAAAGCATGTATCTGTCTTTGAATAACGGAATCATGTTTCAGAAATGATATGAAAACGATTCATACAAAGAAAATACGGTTAAGCATTCTACAAGCAATTGTTTTTAGCTTCAACGGCAGAAACATGCCGTGTAACAACCGTTAATGATACAACGCCGCTTAATGCTATAAATAGCATTAAGCGTTGCAATTGCAACGCTTAATGCCATAAATTCTTGCATTAACAGTTGACATCTTCAACTGTTAATGATAAATCGCCGCTTAATGATATAATTGTATCATTAAGCGTCACAATTGCACAGCAGCCCTAACGCTTAATGAAACAAGCAAATATCGACATCCTCAACCGCTAATGATACAAACTTTATATCATTAAGCGTTGCAGTCGCACCCTTTAATGATACAAAATTGTAATAAAGAATGTAAAAACATCTTTATCTTTTCCTCAATTGGCTCAACAATTGTACATTAAGTACATTAAGTGGTAGATAGAATATATATATATATATATATATATATATATATATATATATATATATATATATATATATATATAGAGAGAGAGAGAGAGAGAGAGAGAGAGAGAGAGAGAGAGAGAGGTGAGATGGAGAGAGAGAATCGATATATCAGACACAAATAGATAGATAAATGGATCGATGCAATGGTAGATGGATTGATGAACGGATAGATAAAATGATGAATGGACGGGTGTACAGATAGATAGATAGATAGATAGATAGATAGATAGATAGATAGATAAATAGATAGATAGATAGATAGATAGATATTTAGATAGATAAAAAAACATCAATAAGTATAAAACAACAGAAAATAAACTGAATCAAACTCATTTTAATCAAGAGAAATTAAAAACAGACAAAATGTGAAATATATTCTGAAACAAAAACTTAAAAGATTAAATGTTGTTCAAGTTATTTGATAAACTGGCTTTTAAATAATGTTTAAACATCTTATCATTGCTTTGATATGGCCTAAAAAAATAGCACACGCAGGGCATTAATTAGCATCAGTGTTTATTAAGACTCATGAACTAGCATGATATTGATGAAAAGTTTTATTATATATGACCCCCAAGTTTGTTCTTTGAATATCTTGTTTAAAATATTCGTTACAAAATTGGAAATGTCTACAGCTACTGTCTGGAAGCTGGGTACATGTAAACTTATTTCTTTTTTTCATATTTTGGTTTTTACTTTACTACCGGTAGTGTCAACATGCTCTGTTTCTGTATTTAATGTCTTGAACCTCAAACCATCGATTGTCAACCTCTCGAAGGTTAAGCCACGCATGGTGCAAAAATGGGGAAGCAATAACTCTTTTTAACTCTAAAACAAGTCCGCTTCCAGAACCTACAAGTCTTATTATTCGACGCACACTTACAGGTGAAGGGACAGAATGCAAAACATTTGGAGAAATGTACACCATTGGACATGGTGTGTCGTCAATGATGGTACGGAATAATGTGTTAACATTCCTAAGACGAAACCTATAACTAGGTTCCCTATCCAAAACAATGTGAAGTATTTTCCACCATATTTCTTTCGGCAATTCGATAGACGCGCCGTGGATATGGCTGTTATTGGTTTCCTTGTTTGATTTCTTGGAAGAAGTACTTGGACACGTTTCATTGTCTGAGACATGGCGCTGATTGTTTACACCAGGGAGCATGTTCTCGTTGCATTTGACAACAGTAGTGGGTGGCCTTTTACATGTTGAGGGTGTTTCTTTTCCCAGTCCGTCAACAGCATTGTCACAGCTTTCATCTGACTCTCTAGGATGGGGACTATTGTATTCATCCGAAACATTTGGTGGACTGTTGGGGTCAAGTAGAAAATATTTACTGCATTCGTCAACAGTAGAGGGGATACAATTACTGGTTAAATTTTTTTCTTCTTCTATATCACCAACATCATTGTCACAGCTCTCATCTGACTCTCTTGGAAAAGGACTTTTGTATTCATCCAAAACAGGCGGTGGACTGTTGGGGTCAAGTAGAAATTCTTTACTGCATTCGTCAACGGAAGAGGGGATACAATTACTGGTTAAAGGTGTTTCTTCTTCTATGTCACCAACATCATTGTCACAACTCTCATCTGACTCTCTTGGAAAAGGACTTTTGTATTCATCCAAAACAGGCGGTGGACTGTTGGGGTCAAGTAGAAATTCTTTACTGCATTCGTCAACGGAAGAGGGGATACAATTACTGGTTAAAGGTGTTTCTTCTTCTATGTCACCAACATCATTGTCACAACTCTCATCTGACTCTCTTGGAAAAGGACTTTTGTATTCATCCAAAACAGGCGGTGGACTGTTGGGGTCAAGTAGAAATTCTTTACTGCATTCGTCAACGGAAGAGGGGATACAATTACTGGTTAAAGGTGTTTCTTCTTCTATGTCACCAACATCATTGTCACAACTCTCATCTGACTCTCTTGGAAAAGGACTTTTGTATTCATCCAAAACAGGCGGTGGACTGTTGGGGTCAAGTAGAAATTCTTTACTGCATTCGTCAACGGAAGAGGGGATACAATTACTGGTTAAAGGTGTTTCTTCTTCTATGTGACCAACATCATTGTCACAGCTCTCATCTAACTCTATAGGAGAAGACCTATCCTCGTTAACAGAAATGTTACAGGCTGAAAACGTGTCATTTTCCTTCTGCTGAAAACTGTTTTCGCTCATCAACTCGTCTACACGACCATTCTGTAGTTCGTTTTCATTGTGTGTTTCAATATTTTCTATGATGTACTCTTTTGTTTGAGGATGTATGTCAATGCTAACATAGTGTTCACCCTGACCCTCTGGGAAATATCCAAGACAAAGCACGTTTAACCCTTCATCAAATTTTCCATCATTAGAAATAATTTTGCAATGCATTAAGCATTTGCAGATATAATCAAAAATTGCAGATTTAGCTCTCGAGCTAATGCCTGCAAAGTAAGATTATCACCATACTCTCCGTTTTGTGACATTTTTTGAATATATTCTGCAAAATCTTGACAGACGAACGATCTATAGAACTCGCCATGCTTCTTTAAATGATCCACAGCACTTGTGCGGAGACTAGAAGCTGTTCTAAAAATGCCAATCATTGATAGTTGATGAACTACTGCCTCAAATTGGCAGTTACCATCTCCCTTAGGATCAAACAAAAGTGTGACTGAATCGTTTTCTATTAAATCTAGGCCTTCCAATCTGTCTGTATGAGAGAAAGGAATAAGATATTTCTTTCTGTGTTCATTGTTCATCGTATGCATTTTTCTGAACTTCTCTTTCTGTATTGTCTCACTTGTGATATTTTCAACCCCTACCCATTCTGTTCTAGAAGAACTCGACCTTGGATCTTGAAACTTAACAAGGTATTTATGAGATCTTAGCCTCCTTTCTACTATCCTTCCGGACAAAATATATCTGCGTCTTGGAATCCTTGATTTGCCTGTGGGGAAGCGAATCAGAACCTTTTCTCCAATCTCATACATTGATGGTAGTGACGCTTTCATTCTATATCGTTGCATTCTGTTTGCGCATCTTGCCGTCGAGTTTCTCACCCGTTGTTTCAATAATGAAATGTTTGGAGTAGCTTTGTGTTTTTTGTGCTGTCGGCCAAAGTATATTTCAAACGGCGTCTGATAATTGAGAACTTCCATTGCTGTTGTGTTCATAGAATGCACGACTGTTGGCAGATCTGTTACCCAATTTGAACCTTTTGTCGAGATTTTGAGAAATCCAAGTTTTCTTCTTAACGTTCTATGAGACCTTTCGCACTTTCCTTGTGATTCTGGGTGATAAGGGCGACTAGTAATTTTCTTAACTCCCTTTTTTAATAACAGTGAGTCAAAGGATCCTTTAAATTCAGTCCCATTGTCACATTGAAGAACTTTTGGAGTTCCATATTCTAAAAAGACATCATTCATTGTTTTGCATACGAGTTTGCTTGATTTGTTTTGCAAAGGTCGACAAATCAAAAACCGGGAAAATACATCAATGACAGATAGAATGTACTGGTATGTCTGCCCATGGCATTGGACTGGTTCTGATCTCATATTTATGAGATCGATTTGCCATCGGTCACCGATATTTTTTGAAATGATTGATTTAAGTGGGGGCTTGTTGGTGAACTTAGCATACTGTCGTGCATATATTTTGCTTTTCGCTAATTCACTTTGGATACGATGTTCACTTATTCCAGTGAACTCTTTTTGAATCCGATGGTTGAGCGCTCTAGCGCCACTGCCTTGAGCATCATTGAATTTGTTTTTAACAATATTTTGCAAATCATCTTTTAATAAGACTCTCTTGCCTCGGAAATGTAAAACGTCCCTCCTAACAGAAAAGTCAGATTTAGCACGATAGAACTGAAGGACAGCTCTTTTCTGTTCTAAGGATCGTTCTTTGACTGCCACATTAAATGATTTGTTTATAAGTGATAGAATGGTATTATATCTTTCTCTTGAAAACGGACGTATAAATCGAGTTTTCTTGTCCATGGCATACTCTGTAAGAGTTCTGTCAAATAAAAAAAAATCAAAGATTATTACACAACCACTAATGCTTGATAGTAATGTTATAGACAAAAACATTAAAGAACTAATATTATGACAAAGGCAATTCCTTGTTTTTTCCTGCCAAACACATTTTAATGACCAATTTTTTTTTTATTTCTAGTAACAGTTATGTGTATTTTATGTCTAACAAAAGGACTTATTGTCTATATGCAATTTTTTTTTTAACATGAAGAAATAAATTACTTTGTGATTGACATATCAAATGAAATAACGTACATGAATGTGAGTATTAGCTATATTTTTACTACAGTAACTTGATCAAAGGGTCAGATTACATGGAGTTGCCAGACGCGGATCATCAGATAAGAAGTAACCCGTAGCGTCGAGTTAGATTTAATGATTCGCGCCTTGCAACGAGACGTGATCTGATTCTTTGGAACATGATCCCCTATGATAATAAATTCATTAGATACCTTTCCGCAACGTAAAATACAAAACAAAAAAAACCATCATACTTATTGAAAACAATTTAATTCAAAGTATATATTGAAAACGGTCTAACAAGCAAAATTGATTTATTGGGTACCACGTCATTAGCTTCAGAGCGGTGGTATAATGTAATACATGTAACTTCGCTTCGCTTCTTGTTTGATCTGCTGATTCACCCCTTGCTATTCCACATGATCCGAACCATTAGATCAAGTTATGATCATATATACTGTAAACCAAATTTTATTCGTGTCTGCTTTATTTCGCGATTAACTTTAGATAAACTGGTTTGCGACGACTAATGTTCGCTACCAAGCCTTATCAAGAACCCGTTGTTATACATGTAACAACCAAACAACAACAACTGGTTTTTAGCGAGAAATATTCGCGACGACGAGGCTCTTATTACTTCGCGAAAATTTCTCGCACGCAAATAAATGTTGGTTAACAGCATATGCAAAACCGGAAATATAAATCTTTCGCTTTTTAAGCCGTTAGCGAATACGCTAGACGCTTTGTTCCAACTAACATTTGTGGTTACTAAGGCATGGAATGTATCATCTATGTTAAAAACCTTAAAGTAGCCCGAGTATCGCACTACGTCATAATATTGTTTCGACATTTACATAGCGTTTTAGATTCCCGGTATTGATTTTGCTTTACATCGCTCTTGTAAACAAAGGCAATAATAAGCAATTAGAACGGTAATATATATATTCTATGAGAGATAGAAATGATTCATGTTGAGAAACTCGATTCTGTTAAAGTAAAATGAAAAACGAAGTTTCTGATTAACCAGGGTCTCAGTTATGCTTATATCTTAGAACTTTGTTATAATGCCCCCCCCCCCCGAATTTTTTTTTCTTTTACTAAAACCGGTTTAAATTTAGAGACAGAAGCTATTTCGAATTTAATCCATCGTCAATTAATTAATGTTTAAATGAAATCTAACATTGTTGACAGATCTAAGCAGAAAACTGTATAAAAATGTGATTTTTACGGATTTTTTTTTCGCCAGGGTCTACTTGGTTTAGAGCTTACATGTATAGCGTGAAAAGTAATCTGTCAACATATGATTTATTCTAGCAAATCTTGTTTCTAAGATGTCAATCTATAGACAAACATTTAAGTTTAAGTCCATAAAATAGTAAAAAAAAATGACCAAACACGATGCATGCATCTCATTTTTTAATTTTTTTTTTTTGATACATCAGGTCCATAAGGCATACTTAAATTTACTTACAACAATTTGCGCAAAATTATTGATGAGATATGGATTACATAAATGTTTATACTCTATTTTGTATGTCCAGTTCTAATTTTCCTAAAATTTGTAATTATTTAAAAACGGACGTCTGGCAAATTTCATTATTGTCAATAATTGTTGCAAGGGGAGAGGTGATAGAAAACAAACTAGCATGTAAACATACATATTGTCCTATGTATATGTATTGCTAGAATGTATGTCTATCATTAAAAACTAATCTTTTAATGATTGATCCCATTAAGTGCCAAGGATAGGACTACCTTAAATAAATGGATGGTAACGACCCGCATTAGTGGATTATTTATTGGAATACTTGTTGCAATGATCAATTATTCTAAAGCAAGTATAAAATACGAAACATATATATCAATGTTATTATCCAGCTTCCTATCTACCTGCGGTTTTGATAGAAAGTTCACATAGGAAATGAGACGCAATATTCTGAGACGTTCAATTTCCTATGAATGCACTTTGCTAATTCATGCGCCATGAGCACAAACGTCACCACGTGTTTTGAGTATATTTATTTCGGTAAGAATAACATTTAATGAAAAGTTCAACCTTATATAACCAATTGGATATGTACTTTTGAAAAATTATCAACATCGAATTATATCTACTCCTAAATTAAAAAGAGTTTTCTCTACAAAGTTTCTGGCACTATATTATAGCCGCGGAAGCGTACTTAATAACATGCTAATATGGCTATTTCATGTATGTTTCGTATCCATGACTAAAATCGTATATAATAGCTTTACAGCGACGATAAACATATATTTCATACAAAAAAAACCCAGTATGAATATAAATATAAGCATTGGATGCTTATTTTTGGATGTCGTCGGTCCTATGACACACCAATGCGGTGCAGACAAATTATCATACCGCGCTAGCGCGCGGTATTCAATTTGTCTGCACCGCATTGGTGTGTCATAGGACCGACGACATCCAAAAATAAGCATTCAATGCTTAAAAATACAATCGTAAGAGCATTTATTTCTTCATAAAATATCAATCTTGATTCCAGTGGGTTTTTAAGCGAGTTCTGTGTGTTTGTGTGTGTGGAGAGAGAGAGAGAGAGAGAGAGAGAGAGAGAGAGAGAGAGAGAGAGAGAGAGAGAGAGAGAGAGAGAGAGAGAGAGAGAATCAAATTGATTCATCAATCAATATAATAAAAGCTCATTACTGTTAACACGTTTACGGTTCTCTACATAATCTAATGAAATTACTAATAGTGAAGAAAACAAGTTTTACGATGGAATATGCCTTGCGAATACCATCCCGCTTTCATGAATATATATGCGGTTTATCTGTTTCTATACATTTGTTTATTTATACTTGTCTTTAAAGAACAATAAATAAATAAATATATTGTTACCTGCAGGTTTTATACGATGTCCAAATCTTGTACTAGAAGGTATCTTTGAAAGTGTAAATGGCGTTCTCTGGCGTTTGGAAGTGTTGGTGTTGCGCACTGCATAGTCAATTTGTTCCGGTCATTATTCGATGTCAAAAAAAGGGGGTCATTGTTTAGAACACAGTTCTATATATAAGTAATACATTTTTAGTTGTAAAAAGAAAAATTAGTTCGATTTTGTTTTGCGATTTTGAACAGCGTAATACGATCGATTCATCATTGCGGTGTGTGTGCGTGTGTGCGTGCGGGAGGGAGGGGGGTGACACATGCTCAATGATTTGATTGTTTCAATATTTCTAAAATTAAAAAAGAAGATTTGATATGTTTTGCTTTGTATAGTATAAACATTGTACTAAACTAAAATTACCAAATTAAATTAAAGTTGCTTTTTTTATCGTTGTAACGTATAATGTCTAATATGCATGACAAAAATCCGAATTAAATATTACGGGGAGGGGGTCAATTTTGTTTTTAATCTTTTGACGGCATGTGTGAAGAACAATTCTTACGAAAATTTCAAAACATAATCTACACTGCTTACATTTACTTATACGAGGATTGTCCAAACAAAATCGAGGACACATGTAATTTTATTCAAAATAACGGCACTATTATCAGGAAAGCATTATACTATTATGATAAAGAGTATATTAATGTATATGTATGAAAATCAGAGCAATGTACATTTTTGTATTGGAGTTATCATTTTATATACATTGCCTATACAGTCTGCATGTTGAGTTATAACGACGTCCTTAAAAAGTGGTAGTCCTGGGTTTACCCGAGAGTGATTTACCGCATTCACAGTCTGACCAGAAGGTACAATCGAACGCTCCATAAAAATTGCTTGTTTCACTTGTAGATAAATTAACTCGAAATATTCTATGTTTTTTCCTGTTTCCAGCATCATTTCTTTTTGTTTCTATTTGTGTTTTACTAAAAACAAATAGTGAAACGGACATTCCATACTTCAAAGAAAGTCACTATCCGTTTGAATCCTCACTGAAGCCGCGTTCCTACCCCCCCCCCCCCTCCCAAGCACACACATATCTTACTCATTGATTGAATTCAATTTGTATCCAGTTGTCATATTGTAAGTTTTGAAGTTTAACTCACCAATAGTAATTTCGAAATAAACAAACTGAAACAAAAATATAAGGTTATTTTAATAGTGAAGAAATTCATAATGATTCCATGTAGCAAAAGAGATAGACGCCCACCCTCCCTCCATCAAAACCACCTTAACGAACTCCGATCCTCAGCAATTTTCTATAACTCTAAATTGTCCAGATTTCTTTTTTATTCGTACCATAAATCTGCCATTTATATGTACAAATTTAATTAGACTTGCAGATTTAATATTAACCACATCTATTGAACGATCTGCTTGGCTTGGTGACTCCACGGAAACCTAGTACATAATGGTAAAGGGGTCCGAGCAACCGATGCACCTGTAAAACCGGGTTTTTTTCTTATTTGTCTCAACTTGTATATTTGTTCCATTATATCCATTGTAGCAAAAATTTTAATAACTTCATAAAATGCATGGATATCATAAAAAAAATTCTTTTTATTTTATTTCGTTTTTAAAGTTTGAAGGATAAATCACATTTTTATAATGAAAAAAAAATAGTTAGCCTGCGTTGATGTAGCCCCCCCCCCCTCCCCTCTCACAAAAATAAATAGATAAATAAATAAGACTAAGAGATACCATTCAATACCCCTTCTTTATAACACATGATCTATAAATTAGTTCGTAAGATTAGAGATAATAGATAAGTCCATTAGTTATATTACAAGAAAAGCTTTCCATTCGGCTCCCTTTAAGCAGCGGGCCTCCCGTGGGCAATCACGCAAAAATCACGCAGTTGTTTTAAATAAGTTCATTATCAATGTTTTTTGTACTCGCTAATTTACCTGTGTATATAGGCAATCATGTGAAATTGTAAATATATTCTCGCTTTTTATATTTGACACAATATAGCATCTGATTTTTTTCAATGTACATCGTATGAATATGATCTAACAATTTGTAAAAATATTGTAAAAAAAAAAGCTGTTAAAAGATTAATTTCACGCTATGAATTGTGAGCAAAGTGTATTTCAGCTAAAACTGATGTTACAGGCATGTAGCACCGTTTTTAAAAGTGGGGGGGGGGTGATAAAAAAATTAATAATTCACCTTGAAATATTAGATCTGCCTTGTTTAAGCAAATATTCATCCCATTGCTTTATGAACACAATAATATTTCAATCATTTTTACAATTTTGTATCATTAAAGGGTGCGACTGCAACGCTTAATGATATAAAGTTTGTATCATTAGCGGTTGAGGATGTCGATATTTGCTTGTTTCATTAAGCGTTAGGGCTGCTGTGCATTTGTGACGCTTAATGATACAATTATATCATTAAGCGGCGATTTATCATTAACAGTTGAAGATGTCAACTGTTAATGCAAGAATTTATGGCATTAAGCGTTGCAATTGCAACGCTTAATGCTATTTATATCATTAAGCGGCGTTGTATCATTAACGGTTGTTACAATGCCGCACTACATTAGATGTACTAATTTGCTCCTGAAAGAATATGTGAGAACAGGTCAAGACATCCTTTTGTTTCTCAAAGTTATTAAATATTTCAGGACGGTTCAGATTTTATTGATAAAATCCTGATTTTTTTTTACATGTATGTTTAATCTGTTTTATTTGACAAATGCTTCATTTTGAAAAACATACTTTTTGTCATTTTATTTCAATTTAATCAATTGTTTAGTTTTTTTATTATAAAAAGCATCAGCAAAATTAATCTGTGATATCGTGTGACAAATTATGGTTTATGTTCAGTTTTAATTTAGTTTTCCGATTAAAACAAAATATGTAACATAAATCAATTACAAATTCGTTGTAGGCATCAGAAAAAAAAATGTTTCTGAGAAATCTTCACTGAAAAATACAACACTTGGCCATATAGAAAACGTACCAATGGATATACTTAATGACCAAGCCAATAATGATAATGCAGAAGATGAAAAAAACATTATATTCGAACCACATTCTCAAGATACAACACTTGTTCAAAACCAGTCATTCCCTGAACGGAATGAAAAACATGGCGAGGACATTGATACAATTGTAGATCAAAATGATTTTGAACAGTATGCGATTTCAAAAATAAAAGATGATGTGAATGAGTTATTGAATGAAACAGATTTGCGCCCGCGAATAACCTTTTTAGATTTTGCAGGACAAAGTATGTACTATGCTTTTCACCAAATATTTCTTCGTCCTAAATCATGTTCTATCTTGGTTGTGGATATGACGAAGAAGCTCAATGACAAAGTAGGTGTTCAGGATGAAAATGAAAAAGAATGTAGCCAATTTGCATCATGGAGATACAGAGGTAATGAACTAATATAACATTTGTTTAGTTGTGCGGTGAGTGAATTCAACATGAGCATAACTATATACAATATTATAATACTTTGGGTTTTTTTGTAGACTATTACAAATTTTGGTTGAGGTCTATTGACGTTTTTAGTGATACCGAGTCTCCAGTAATAATTGTAGGCACTCATGCAGATAAATTATCAAAAGAAGTAAGTAAAAACTAAGGGAACGATTTTCAATATGCGTTTATACATGTACCTGTACGGTGTGGGACACCTTTCTCCGAAATTTTTATTTTATTAATTTATGGAAATTATACCTACTTAATGTTACTTAAATACACGTTTTGTATTTAATCTCAATCAACAAAGAATAACTTTTGAAAAATCTGAATTCAAACCGAAATAAATTTACACTTTGTAATCGGTTTTTATGAACATGCAGATATTAGGAATATAGCTTGAACAGCGTTGATTGCTGTCTGAAAAACAGGGCCTAAGCTTTGGTTTCGTGGAAAGATTAGAAATGGATTAAGAACCATACCGTTGACAATTTTGTTTATATTCAAATCTATCTGTAATATAAAAATCATTAAAAAAAATACATGCCCTCACTGTATATTTCTATCTGATATAATTTGACTGACGTAATCACATACATAAACAGTTTATTTTTACAGTTTGTTAGTGTGTAATTATTTTTTTTTTCGGGGGGGGGGGGGGGGTTAATATTTATAAAAAGAAATGAAACCACGCTTGGGATTTCTTACAAATGATAAATAAATATTCATTTTCTTAAATTGTTTTTTAAGCAGTGATTAAGGATTTGGTTAAAAATGTAATGTTCAAATCAGATGTAAAAAAATAACTAAATTTGAGGAGGTGTCTATCAAACAAATGAGAAATGACGCTGTGTCGCTAATGTATAAATAAAAATACCTTTTGTAGAAAAAAAGGTGATAGTTATGTGAATTGTTTTTCTTCAAATCGTCATTTTGAACAATCTGAGGGTCATTCATTAAAAGTCTAGCTACTTATCTAAAATAAATTTTAAATTTCAGTTTTATCTGTGAACAGATTATTGATTTAAAAAGACGCACTTCCACCAATGAATATTGTTACCATAATCATTGGTTTATAATTGTCAATTGAGCTGTTTTTCGTCGGTTAACTTATTTTCTGTCCGTCAGGCCAAGTTAAAACTTTGTTGCGTCGCTGGCTGTTCACTTCAGTTAAAACAGTCGTTTAAAAGTCTGTCAAGCAACCCTAGACCATCTTGTTCATTTTTTGTAATCTCTCCTAATACATTCGTAACAGACACCAGATCCTGTGTGCCAAGTTAATTCGTTTTAACATCAATTCTCTGTAACTACCAAAAATACGTGGCCACGCACTATCATAGAATTGAATTTTATCTCCCTGACTTGAAAGAGTGTTCCATATGAAGACTCTCTGTGGGTATATTTTTGACAGTTTATAGTCAGTTTCCATAGCCACGACATTGAAACATTTTGCTTCTGGCCAAAATGACAGATAGAGTACCATTATATAAATAACTCGTATGATCCCTAAATGCATGTAGGTTTGATCATGATATTGGTTTAATTCTATAAGCAAGTAATCAATGTACTTGTACACATTAATTGTTTTCAGTGAAATGTACAGATAACAATACCATCGGTTTGTGTTTCATAGATTTAGCTTATAAAATAGTGAAGAACAGGCACATTAAATAATATCAATTTAATTTTAAGCAGGTAATTGAAAGCGGGAATAAACATTTTTTTAATAAGATAAGATCTTGGTCTAATAAATACAACCAAAATTGGGTTGGGTATATTCACTGGCTTTAACATACAACTATTTAAAGTTACCGCTTTTCCACAAAATCCAACTTAAAGTTCTTTCCCTTTGTTGACTCTTCTGTATTTAAGTACAAAAAAGACGTCACAACAACAGGGCAAATGCAGACGTTTGAAAAACATAGATCAAATGGGGTGGAGAAAGCATGTGATTTAAGTTTTAGTGTGTTAAGAGTTAGTCTCTAATCAATTGGTGAATAAAAATGAACCATGCTCTATTGGGATTTAGCTTAATTACCGATATGTGCTGTATTAAAACCTTTTGTAAACACTTGACTGTCTTGTATAAAATGATCAAGTGAAACGGACGTGGACGGAGATTTTTTTTCCATAAGTTTCGGTAATCTGACATACGAATCCAGCACTCAACCAAGGAAGCGAATGAGCTACCAACCTGCAACACTTATATAGAAGTGCAATACTATTAAACACCCCCACCCTGGACTGATGGTGTGGTCCAAGATGGAAAGAATCGCAGGTTGTACTCTTCTAGAGTGTCAACCCATGATGAGCATAGTTCTAAGGTACCCACAGCGATTACAGAAATCCATCATTGCCATGCATGTTATGTGAAAGTCAGATCTGGTGTCAGTGATGTGGTTTGATTCAATTAATCCAAAATCACTGGAATATATATGTTTAAAACCTCATGAACAAGCGAAAAAATAGGATCATAAAAAGGCAGTCTATGGAGATAAGATGCAGTCCATAGCAGTCCTTATCCAACTGGTCAAGGTATGTATATTCACATCCAAATAAAATAATTTTCAACCAATCTTATAGTCTGTTCAAGCTTCCATCGCTTGTTGATTTTCTCAATGAATACACCTCAGGTCTAAATGTACAGAGTTAATTTTAAAAATCATGCATCAGATTCCTCTGGCAAACAAAATTACCCCCCCTCCCCAAAACACCCTCTCATATCATGAACAGTATCACCCGGGTTCTTCATGTTATTCGAAATGTGAAATTTCAGTGGTTATTATTTTTTTTTTTAAATTGATAATTTAAGGTTGTCTGTATATTGATACTTAAAGTAATAGAAAACACAAATACTCACCCCCCCCCCTCCAAAAAAAATGTTTTTCACCTTTTTGATTTATATTCTTCTTTCGCATCATGTTATATTTCATACCTAAGTTGTTTTTGGGCTGGTTTTTTTTTTTTTTTTTTTTTTTTTTTGCTGATTTGAGCCATCTTAATTAAGCAAACAATGATGGAAATGCAATTTGGAACAGACTACTTAATTTAGATTGATAATATACATGTAAAGTTAACAGCATTAAAGTAAATGTAAAGGTAATGGTAATTTGGGAATTTGTTTAAAATGGTTCATTTTGTTATAAATTTGCTGTAAATATATTAAAATACAATTGTAGGATTAAGTTCATGCTGCAGAAACTAATGAATTTGGCTCTTGTCATCACAACAGGGAGAGCCTGTCAAATGGGATACATAGAACAGAAAATGTGAGTTGATGATTTTAAACAAAATTAATCAAAAAGTGATGCCACATGTAGATATTCAAATCAGCTGATAGTATATTATCTATCATGCAGGGATCAACAGTTACACTTGTCCAGTTTCTGTGTCCAGCTGATTTTTTTTTTATTTGGACAAGTCAATCTACACAAACACTTGTCTGGTTTGCAGTTTATTTTTCTCGAACAATTATGATATGATGATAGACCTCAAAAAATGTCATGAAAAATTAAAACATTTTTTTTTTCTTTGTAATGAAACAGATCAAACTTTAAGTATAAAAAAAAGAAATATGAAATTTCAGTGAAGGTTGAAAATCTATATCCAAACTATATAGTAGCTTAGTTACTGAAATAATGTTCTAAATCTACTTGTCAGTGTCATATCACTAGAATACACCAGCAGATTGAGTAGAATATTCTTCTCCTGAGTGATAAGATATGTTTTAAACCTTAATAATTTATTTTAAATATTAAGAAGTTTTTATTTATACTGACCTAGTACTGAGATACACTGCATTTGATAACAACAACAATAAGGATAATTTTTAATGAAAATATTTTGTGACAGTAAATAATAGACCAACCATACCAATACCATACCATACCTCCTATCAATTTCTATCATTTATTTTATATGTTATTCATAATTTTCCATACATTCAATGACAAATTACAATTTAAAATATCATTTACACAAGTAAGCAACTTGCCCAAAGAACAGGTTAATATTTTAGTTAATGGCGGGCCCTGTTATGCTATATCTAATTCAGTTGCAGCTATTAATTAGTGCATGCAGCTATAGACTAATATTCCAATTGAAAATAACATTAATCAATATAACTTGAGATAATAATTAAAAGCCATTTCCTCTTTTTCACTTTTGAAATTTTGTACATGTCAACATAAACACATCAGGATTTTTCTTATTTGAAAAAAAAAACCATTCAGTCAAATTTGAACATGTCTGTTGTGGTATTTTATGCGAAATACATACATGTAAATGATTTTATTAAATAATCCATACATGTAATATTTTACTTTTTCAACATTGCAGAGTGTTGAGGAAAATGATCAGAACAGTCCAGTGAATACCCAGACCAGCAAGACAGTCAGACATACAATGCTAGATGAACAAATAATAAACAAACTGAACTCGCTACAATATTGAGCAATTCAACATTAATTTGTTGTCACTGTGTTGTGTATTTTTATATTATTTTCATGATTTGGAATATATTTTGAATATTAATTTGAAGAATTATTTCTTAGTTTTTAAGTAAGTGTTGATTTTTATTTCTGGAGTTGCATTGAAAAGATATATCATTTTCCCCTTGTGCGGATATTTGGAGTTATCTGCCCTTTATTATACAAAAAAATCATTTAAGCCTTCTTAAAATGGTAAAAATCATAAATATTGTTATCTATTCAAGCAGTTTAACCTATTTCATTAATGGAAAATATCTAAAAACAGAATTTCATTCTATTATTATTTGTTAAGACTAATTTAATAAGGTTTTCTTGCTTGGAGTTATCTGCCCTTTGCAAAAAATATATAGAAACAATTCTTAATAAGCCAAATTAAATTATCCTGATACATTGAATTTGAAATATTTTGAAATATTTAATCATTTTCTCATTTATGTAAGCAGAAAAAGTATTTTAAAGGAGTTTTATGATCAACTTATTGTTTAAAATTATTTGATAAAAATTTTTAGGGGGTTGGGAAGGTGACAAATTAACAAATTTTGGAAGTAAAATAAACAAAAACGAAAAAGATACCCGCTCTAGTTTTTATCAATAATATTTTATATAAATATGATGTTTTAAAATTTGCAATTGATTTATTTTTTCTTTGCCTGCAATTTTTGAGAGACTTTCAAATTAACAGGGTGAAAATTGAAATAATAAAATTTAAAAATGTTGGCCATCTTTGAGCCACCAGCTTTAAAATGAACAAGGACATTGAGATTTTTTTTTCTCTTGCATCATGTACATCTATATTTGTACTATGTATATTATGTGTGAGATATCTTGAAAATTTATAAATAAGCCTGTCCTGTGACTTTGAGTTTACCTTATTTTCCAACTCAAAAACTGTGTATTTGGGCCCTAAATGAATGAAATTGGTTACCATGGCAACCAATGTAATAGACATTATTTTGATGGTGGATAATGTCATACCTTATGAGTATCAATCACCTGAGAAAGTTTCATAAAAATCTGAGATCATGCGTGCCATGACCCTATAGTAAAACTTTGGTTTTTACAGAGAATTGATGTTAAAAACTATCGAGCGAAACCAAAAAACAAAACACTTTCAAATCAAATAAAACAAAAGGCGTGATATCAATTATATAAACAATATAACAAATTTCTTCACATTATTCTTTTAAAAAATCCACAATACGTTTACGCCATATGCATTATATTAATATTAATACGTTTGCAATTGTTTGCGTTTCTTTAATTTCATTTATAGCACATGTATGTTTTTAACCTGTCATTAGGTTCTGAGTTCCAAACAATCAATACTAACTTAAACTCATTATTTATAGCTAATGAAGAATTATTTAAAACATCCGAAACTCAAATAGATATCTATCAATTCTTCTTTTTCTACTTTTTCCTTCTATTTTATGTTGCAGGAATGTCGCAACTTTCGTGAGAGTCTCTTAATATTCTTTGATAGTTGGTGTCATTCTGACATTCAGAGACATGTTAATGCAGACCGAATACATACAATAGGTTTTCCGGATTCAGGATCAGAATTGGAGGATTTGAAAGACCTAAAAAAATGCATTGCTAATATTGTGAAGTCTCCTCGTTATTCGAAAGAAAATATTCGACCTGTTTGGGCATTCTTTGAACATATATTGAATAAGATGAAAGAAAATAAAAAAGTTATTTCACGAAAAACTTTATCACATTACATTGACCAATTAACCGCTCAGGAATTTAGGATCGACGAGTCAGAAATTTCTAAAATGCTGGACTTTTTTCACAGAGTTGGTGTTCTGTTATACTTTGATAAAGATGGTTTAAAGGAAAATATTATTCTTGATATCCAGTGGCTCCTTGATGCATTTAAGTGTATCATTGAATACCATGTCAGACCAGAGGAAAACGATAAAAAGCGTAGGCAATTTTATCACACTGGTAAATTAGACAATGTAGAACTAAATAGAATTTGGAATGTCAAGGAAAAATATTTTCTGGAGCACAAAACAACAATAATAGCATACATGCAACAACTAGGATTGTTGATGCCATTAAAAGAATTGCATCCCACTGACTCCTCTGGGTATTATTTCCCTAGCATGAATAGTAAAAGGTTTGACAAGACTGGTGAGAAACATTCAAAGTCCTCTATTCTCTGCTTTAGGTTTGATGATGAAATGCAGCTTCCAATCAATGTTTTTAATGGCATTGTTTTTAAATGCTCCAAACTAAATAATTGGTCCATATTGACAGAAGGAGCAAAGAATAACATTTGCCTTTACCAAAATGCAGCATGTTTCTCTTTCCAAAAACATGTTGTGGTTTTATGCAATTGCAATTTTGAAATTCGGGTGCAGGTCTGGGCATCGCCAAATATATATGATGGAAGACTACTTAAAAAGATAAAACATTCAGTCAAGAATATTATACATGATGATGACCTTTTCTCTTATGAAATCGGTTACAAATGTCGAAAAGATGTGCTGAATGTTGAAGAAGACGTATCATTTATTTCCCAGAGTACTTTTCCTGTCTCTCACCATTTATGTGAAATATGTGATGTTGATAACAAACATGAAGTGGATAACGACATATGCTGGGTAGGTGTAAAATATTTTAGTCAATCTTTTCAAAGTTTTGATTTAAAGGTTTAAAAATATGTTGCTTTAGTTGACATGCTAGATAATTTTAAATATTGTTTTAGGACCTTGAAGAGAATGATGAAAATCAAGGTAAGTAACAATATTGATATCTCCTCTAGAAATATGTGTTACAGCTGTCTGTTTCATTTACATGTATGATATCAAACATAAACTATTAACAAGCTTCGAGATGTGAATAAAAGGATTTCATGTCACCAGCTACGAGATAATAGAAATCAGACTGTAAACATTGTTTTTGATTATGCACACTGAATTTTAGTGTGAAAGCTGGATATGGAATACCTTCTTATACAACTGTCTTATCCTAAAAAAAAACAACAAAACAAAAAACAAACATGAAATCAACGCATTTCCAAACAAAATCATCGCTAGGGGTGTCATCCTACGTGACAAGACAAACCATGGAGGGGAAGGGGGATGCATACACTCAAGAAAACCGAAACACAGCACTGTTAAGATTTACTTTGTGGTCGCACCGACCAGAAAGAACGGGAAATGTTGACTGACATCAACAACAAGTCGTCAAAAATGCAAATGAATAAAGTATTTTTCCATTGTTATAGTACGAAAACATTAAACTACATTAAAAAGTACCTATGCATGCAACTTTGTAGTCAAATAAGTCCAACAACGATAGCTATAAACAACTGACTGATCGTGGTGAACTTCTCGATGTGATGTCATACTGTAAATTTTGACGCATATTTTGTGTAGAAACTTTCTAAATCCGCTCTTTACAAGGGCATATATTAAGCATATCATTATAATCTTGTAGATATAAATTAAACGAATGCATAATTCATTAAAAAGTGTTGTTGTTTCGCTGACATCTATAGAATGATTTAATAAATACGTAATATATTAAGCGAAGGTCAGATAAATTACAACCAGAGCTCATTTATTTGGTATTTATTCTAATAAAAGAAAAAAACTATATACAAAGCAGCAGCACTTTTCAGAATCTACCGGCAAAAGTAGAATTGAATCATCATTAAAGATTTTAATTCAAATAAGAGTATGCCCTTGTAATATTGAAAATTGTTTATGACCTCCATTAGGGAGCATTGTCAACATATGTCACGTGACCATCAATTCAGAGGACCACACTAAGTGTCATACAACATAGCATTCTTTCATTTTATTTGAAAATTACATCATCATAAAATAGCTTTACATAAAAATGATGTAATAACAGATGCATCGTTTCATTAACATTAAATCCGCTAATATTTTCATTGTAAGCCTTAACAGTGCTGCGAATAACGCATTTGCATGGAGCGGGGGATAACGCTGACATGAAATTAATACTTCATCTATTATGTAAAGTTATTTAAAGGCATATTTATATTTCATATAAAAGTTTGACTGCAGATTAATTTTAATCATTCAAAAAATGATAAAATATAATAATGATTTTATCAGAAGAAATCATTTTTGGAGGATTGTGTCGTCTGACATAAAAATAAAAAAAGAAAAATATCTTATTAATTTCTGTCTCAAATTTTTTTTGTAAAAAGAAAGTGAAAAATCCATGTTTATTGCATTAAACATTGCTGATCATTCATGTTGCCAAACTGATCTTTCGTACAGTTAAAGAAGAAAGCATCATGGAAGCCATGGATGAAAACTGTTTAATTTATACTAGATCCACGAAAGTATTAAAAAGGGGAAACGTGACTGGTAATACCAACGGGTTTTGATAAGCAACACCGACTTAATTGCTCTAAGATGTGAATCGAACAATGAATATGCATATCAGTTCGAAACCCGTTACAAAAAAAGAAGTATTAAACAAATCAAACAGATTTTTAAAGCAATAGATTCTGGTATTCTTGATTTAAGCTCATCTGAACCGAAGGTTCCAAGGAGCTTTTCTGATCCCCTGTTGTCCGCAAGTCAGTCTGTCCGGGATCGTCTGTAAACTTTTCACATTTTTTACTCCTCCTCTAGAACCACTGGACCAAATTTAACCAGACTTGGTACAAATCATCTTTATGGGAAGGGGATTCCAAATTGTCAAAAAAAGGGCACAGCCCTTTTTAAAAGGGAGATAATTGCGAAACTGTGAAAATTGGGTGGGTATCTTCTCAAGAACCACTGCACAAAATTTGCCAATATTTACATAAAAGCTTTAATATATAGTGAAGATTCTAAATTGTAAAAAAAAAAAACGTGCTCCCCGGGTCAATACTGTGCTCCCAATAGGGGTTTACAGTTTATTAACTAAAAGACGAAATTAACATAGATATATATAGGGGAAAAAGTTTTGAAAGATATATTATCAAGGACTACAATGCTATAATTAGTGTAATTAATATACAAGTCCCCTAAGATAAAGTAGATTCTAAATTGTGAAAACCTTGATCACCGGGCTAATACTACGTACGGCCCCAAAAGATGTTTAAAGTTTAACATAGACTTATATAATGGGAAAATGTTTTTAAACTCTTCTTTTAAGAACTACAATGCTACAGTTTTTGAAATTACTATGCAATTATTCTAAGGTGATGTAGATTCTAAATTGTCAACATTATGTTTTACTAAAAGAAATATTAAAAAAAATTCCATGAAAAGTTTATCATAGTTAAATTATCTGGAAATATGTTTATCGACTATTTTTTGTTTTTTGGAATTTCGATCCCGAGATCAATTACTTACATATCAGGATGCAAGTGATCGGGATCAAAGATCATAAATTCAAGCAACTTTAAAAAGTTATGGATATTAGTTCTTATGGAGTTTCGATTCACATACACACATTTAGGAAAGATAAAGGAACAAAAGATAATAAAGGTTGTGGAAAGAAAAGTAGGACTCATTGATAGACTATGTCAACTATATATAGACTTTCCATGCTTTTTGAGTTTAGTATATAAGACAGATGGGAATGCAAAATCTAGCATGTCTAATGTCCTCATCACACCTGTATTTATTTTATTTGAAGAATCGATAAAGATTTTTGTTAATGACTGAAATTCAAAACATATGAAAACATCATCTTTCAATTATTTAATAAATATTTTTCAATTTTTTCAGTGAAATTGGAATATTTTTTTGAGTGCAAATAGGTATCTCAGAGCATAAAATTTAGTATTATTTGATGTGTAAAATAATTATGAATACAAACACGCCCAAAATATATATTTATCTCGTGTTTTGTATTGTTTAATAAATGGCAAAATCTTGAAACATATAAAAGTTTTACAATATTTTTTTTTCAGAGTTCACTTCATAATAAGCCCTTTTGAAATTACATGATACAAGAACTATTGTTCAGGTGAGCGATATGTGGTCCATGGGCCTCTTGTTGTACATGCCGGCGACGTACTAAAACTCCTCGAAATTGCATTTGTCTTGAATGCTGATGGAAGAACGTGTATGCATGATAGACCAGATAAGCTTAACTATTTAGACGTTTACATTTAAATAATACTAGGAATGTATAATTAACTTTAGAAAAAAGGTTAAAATATGGCGTATGTACATCACTCCCTTATACAGTTTTATCAGTATTTCATTAAATTCTACGATTACATCTATAACAACTATCTAAATTGTTCATTATTATAGTTATTTAACTTCAAATAACTTAAACATATATTGAACTACAACTTAAAATGAAGATAAATTGCCAAAACTAGGAATGACATTAAAATTATTAAATCAGATACGGTAAAATAGTCCATTATACTCCCAAAGAGGTCATGCGATAATCGAAAGACCTTAATAAATGAAAGGTGCCTACAGGTTTAAAAGAATTAAGATATAGTTTTTTCAATGATGCTTCATAACAATAGCTTTGTTTGATAGGATGTACCGTGGCCAAAATATTTGGTAAAAATAATGAAAAATCATGTTTGAAACTGTCATTTTTAATTAAATATGAAGGAAATAAGAAACAAAGTTTTGTCTATTTTTGACTAAAACATATATTTTGAATGCCTACAGTATCTCCAAAAATGGAATTAAATAAGCTGTTGACCTCCTTTTTAAAATGACGTCAAATAGAGTATGACGTCAAATTGAATAGAGGTATCGGGATCACCTTTCCCATGTTTAATTATGAAATGTCAAGAAATTATTTACTTTTCAACATATTAATTCCTTTAAAGCCATAAAGTACGAGAAGAAGATCATTAAAATAAATTATGACGTCTTAACAATTAAAGCACCAAAACTAAACTATGGAATCATTTCTTAGATCTTGACCTTAACTGTTCGTCATAGAGACGTCGGACCATTTGGGATGGGAGTGTCAACCTTGGTCGATCAAAATGTCATTAAGTTCAACAGTCAAGGTCATTTGAAAACCTGTGCATTCATGGGTTTTTCTATCCCTTTTGTTTACGATGGTATAGAGAAACTTTATCAAGGATGTAATAGGACTTTTTAAGACATTTCAAAATGAGGCCCTTCAGCCCCAACCTTCAAATAGCTAGTGAGTCATTGCCCCCATCTACGAACTTGTTATCGTTACACACCTGAAACCATAAGAGGTAGAGACTTGAAACATCAACGTCTTTATTTCACTTGGAGCTTCAAGAAATTGACACCGAAACGGTCCTACGTACCCTTATAGCAGTAATTCCCCTTTGAATTTCAATAATTTCAAAAACACATGCGAAATATCCCCTCCCTCTTTTGTGGGAAGAGGGGATTGACCTTGACCTCTTAGAACTAATGTGTTAAAGGTACAATGTACTTGCAACATGTATTCTATTTATTTATATGTACAATTAGCTCTCCCCCTCCCGTCTTATCTGTATTTCGAACAAGGAATAAATCCGATTTTTACCTTGATCCTTGTTGACTTAAAATAACGTTTACCAAAGAGTTTACAACCGTTTTTTCAGTTTTTATTTTTAAATCTGAAACTCTGACTACAATTACTTTGAATAGAGATTCCAGCTCCAGTCATTTTTCGTAGAACTTGGTAAAACTTTGGGGGAATATTTCACTGAATCTAATTGCCTGACAAAGCACTAGGTACGGTTGTAATGGTATAAATGCCTAAAATTCAAACATTTTTCAAGTTGTTAATGTAAAGTAAATAAATGCATAATTACGAATATGATGTCAAGTGCAAGCGATAAATCCGTGAAAAAAATCGTGCAAAGCGTTGCTTAGCAACACCAGCGGAAAAGATTTAAACATATTTACATTTTGCTCGAGGCCTGCGCTGACGACAATCAGACAAGATAAGATGAATTTATCTTTAGTAACTTTCATTGCAAGAAAATGATATCTTTCATTGCAAGAAAATGATATCTTTGATAAGTTCTGATAAATTATTAACATGATAATGAATATTGGACGTGATCATTTTTGTTTTCACTACATGTCTACCATCTACTGTATTTAGGCCTACCGTATACTGTTGACTGATGTTTTCCTTTTGTTTTTCCCGTACTTGTAAGTTTTGTATAGTTTTTTCCTCATTCACACTACATATATTGAGGTTCTTGAAACGATTCTTCAATTTGGCAAATGATCAAAAACAAGATATATATTTGCCATACTTCACTCTGGAGCTCTCGAAACGCCTTCGGTAACAAAGTAGGACTTTTTTCCACCGCATAATATTCCTATTTGTTTACATAACACAAGAAAACATCATTACTTCAAAATTAAGTCCCATATTATTATAGAAATGTTCGGTGAATGATCCATTCACTCAGAAAATATCAGTAAAATTCATTTGAAGCATTTCAAACGCTTGTACAGAACAAGTTTGTTTACATGACGTCACATTCTTTGAGTAAGGCGGGTCGTAAGTGAAAGAAATTAGGCTTAGCGATTTTTTTTACTCGACATTGTGAGAGGTAATACCTTGCATCATTGTCAACCTAGTGGTATTTAGGTATCAACGAACGTTAAAGAATTTTTGAAAGAGTATTGCTCTACAATAAGTATGCTTAAGGTATTAATTTTAATGGTTATGATACATACAGCCCAACCCCCTACCAAGAGAGAGTGAGAGAGAGAGAGAGAGAGAGAGAGAGAGAGAGAGAGAGAGAGAGAGAGAGAGAGAGAGAGAGAGAGAGAGAGAGATAGAGCGCCTGGTCCCTGTTTGTAGGTGTGTAATTTCCCAATTTAATGGACTGGCTATATGCAATATCTACATTAATTTTTTAACTGTTTATTTTTTTCCTTTTTATTTAGTTCTAAATGTTCTATTGTTTATTTCCTCCCTACTCATATACTTGTACCTGCCTACTGTACATGCATTTACAATTAGCTTAAAAATGGATCGATATGACAGTAAAGTATGGCTCTTGCTAGTATATATTTATGTAATCTCTATAATATGTTTTACGGTGCGACCGTTGGGGCGAGCACAGCATGTGATCAAACAATGAATTATAATAGATCAATAAAAATAAAATTAACAACGTAAAATTTGAATGCCAAAAAATAAAACATAACGTTACCTATTTTTCAGTAAATTTTCATTATTCATAGTTTATAAGATTTGTTATAATTTATTTATTTATAAGTAGAACAGTAGTTTAATCTCAGATACAATGTTGTTGAATAATAAAGATTTTAATACATGTATATAAATATTCATTGCAGTGTATCTCCTCTGTTAAAATGATTGTAACGTTAGTTCATCCCCCTTTTTTTGCAGTAGACATTTTTTCTTAAACCGACATATAAAACTTGACTCATCATAGAGCCCCCCCCCCCCCCCCCCCCCCATGATAAAAAAATAATTTTTCATTTTTTTTCATTTTACACATACAAAATCGACTGATCATGGATTTGCCCCCTCCACTTTAAAAAAAATATTTTTTAATTTACGCTTCAAAATATTTGCTTATCATATTAAAAGAACATGGTGCCCCCCCCCCCCCCACCCCCCCCCTTCCCCCCCGCATGTAATAAATGGAAGTGAAAATAAAGAAACCATTGAACTGCTAAAGAGTTGAAGGATTAGAATTTTCATGATTTTTTTTTCTTTTTGCTTGCAAATTTTTTTTGGATGAGGCTGCCATCAACCCACCCACTCCCTTTAAAAATCAAAGTACTGATAGTACTGAAAAGCGCTAGCCCAGCTTCTGTTTGTAAAAGATATATGTATATAACATTTTATTTTCTGTATACGCAATATATTTCCTCATCACTGCGTGGCAGCCCCTGCAATGATGTATGTAAGCCCTGTACATCAAAATCACAGTAGCCCGTACTAGCCCGTGCAGCTCCTGAAACTGGTTCCCTCACCAGTTTAAATGATGTAAACTTCTGCTCATAGGGGGCGGTTATTCCTTGCACCGGAAGTAGAAGTCTAACGACAATAAAGCGCTGAGCTATGCTTAGCGCTTTAAAAAGCGATGCTACGTGTACGTTCCAGGAATTTACCGTAATTATAGTGAATAAAATAAATGTGAGCATTCATCCAAATGAGTGCAATATACAACTGTTTTCTGTATCTGATGAAATGTCCTTATTCTTCAGCGTTCTTTAGCTTAACCTTTGCAAGATTTTGAGAGGATTTTGGTCATTTCAGCAGATTTACAATAACTTCAATTAGAGTAATTTCCCCTTATCAGTGCTTATTGTGACGTCAAATCTGATTTCTATTTATTTTTTTTTTAATAGCGAGCGCAGCTCGCCGGCGCGCAGCGCCGGAGCGAAGCGAGCTCTTTCGGCAAGGCGTGTGTGAATAGAAAATTTGGACTAGTTGCACATTCATTCAACGGATTTTTTTGGCGTCAGTAAATCGGACCAGTAATGCATTGTTTTAATCGTCCCAGTAGTTCCCTGTAATCATGGCAATTTTGATCACTTCACACTCTCACGAGAATCAGCAAGACAGTAAAAACAATAGCGATGTACATACGATATACAGTCAATGTTATCTCTAAAGTTCACCTCAGTACACAATCAATCAAAAAAAATCGAGTGACGTCACAATGGTTTACACATTGATCCGATATATTTTTTCGGCGTCAGTAAATGTTGACCCATAATTCATAGTACCAATGGTTTCCAACCTCACGTTCTCGCGAGAATCAAAGTACAACGTTTAAAGTAGATCCACCCTCCTGTGACGTCATACATTTTACATAAACCATAAATTCATTAAAATTCTTGCAAGTAGATTTGTAATTTCTATGTTATGATAGGTGCACATCAAAAACTCAAATCATTGTTTACTTAGAGATATTTAATAAGCGTTTTTCATCCTTATATTCGACATAATTCAATAATGACAAAGGGAAATAACTCTTTTCTACTTTTCTCTAAGTGATGTATCTAAATGCATTAATTTTTCTAATGTAAACAATTTTTTTCTTTTTTTTAATTAATTTTAGTTTTCTGGCAAAGTAAGCAATAAAATTTAAATAGACAAACAAGTATCCAACCACTTATATTTAGTTTTTAAACAAAAGAAAGTGTGATTTTCAGATGATAATTTCAGCCTTTGGTTTTTATTACCTTACATCTTAAATAGTATGGATACATATATATTTTATCTATTTTTTGATGAAATTCAAGTCCAATAAGTTAAAAAAAAAGTTAAGTTTTTAACTTTGAACCCATGATTTTATCGGTACGGAGTTACCTTAAGAAACATATATAAGATATGTATTTTTAAGAACATCATGTTTTTTTTAAGTAAATAAAACAGTATTTTTATTTCTCAAGGGACTTTTAAAGAGTCAGGCAACACTTAACCAACGCCTTCTTTCACTTAAAGAATATTTGAATATGAATTGCAATTTCTAATAATTTCTGTAAACTGCAATAAAAATTACAATATTGTAAAAACTATTTTAGAAATAATTAAAAAAAAAATATCCTGAAAAAAACTTAATTACAAGGGGTCATTATTCTACATTTATTACTTTTCTTCATGTAGAGTTTGCTTATTTTTATGAAAATTGCACTAATTCTTCAGGCAAAGGGACCATTTTTCTACGTAGAAGACCGGGGGGGGGGGGAGGGGGGTAATGAATTTCGTGTTGCAAGCTTCATGCGAAATTATATTTTTCTGATGCAGTGGATGAACTCACCACATTTGCCTCCTCTCCTGAGTTTGCCAGCATGCCAGCCAAGATCAGCCCAGAGGTAATTACAGTACCGGTAAATGAAAAGCTATCGATAAATACAGGTAGTAAGACAGCTAGCGATATATAGTGATATGTAGTGAACCTAACGATAGAAGGTGGGGGCAACCCTAGGTAGGTGTACAGTAAGAGAGAAGAGGAATGAGCTTAAAGAAAAAAGAGGGAGTGTGTACCATATTATAAAAGGAGAGTGTACCTTAAGATAGGAGGGGGAGGCAACCCAAAGATAAGAGAGAGGTTAGAGTATCGTAAGATAAAAAGAGGAGGCATGTTTAAGTCTGGACTTCATAGCAAATCCTTACAATAGACAAGTGTGAGCTTCTGTAGACTACAATATCTTGTTTTATGTTGTAGGCCCCTAAGCACACCCATGATAACATTGACACAACAGCAGACAACACAATGGACGTCGTACAGGACCTGTTACAGCCTCTGGAGGAGGCCGCCTCACAGGCCGGCGTAGTCAACAGTATGATAGAGAAACTCACCAAATCAATCACTAAGGTAGGTACAATCTTTACATAAAGGACCTTCTTTCCTCCAAAATTTGCTCTGTTTAAAGTCCCCAATATTGTGTTGATAGTGGCACTGGAGGAAGAATTTGATCGACTTTAATTTTTTAAAATCATGAAATTTTAACAAACTTATGCCATTATGAACATTTTGGATACATATCGGTGTAACATAATAATGTCTATCAAATAAAAGAGTCTGTGTTTACAATATTGACCCCCCTTTGTTTCTATGGTTACAGACGGACGAGCAGGTAATGGTGAGGGAGGGGATGTCCTTCGTGGAGTACCAGTCCAACATGGTCAGTCTGGCCAAGAAGATCGCCATGACGACGCAGGAGATGGTGGGCAAGGCGGGGGTGAACCCGGGCGACCTCGGGCGAGTGGCCAATCAGCTGACACGAGAATACGATGTGTTGGCCAGTAACTCCGCAAATGCAGCCGCAACCTCCAACAGTCAGGATGTAAGTGGAGTCACAAGTCTGTTACAATGTCTGGTGATTCCTAGTTTATTGGTTTATCCGTTATTCTAAAACTGTTTTGTGGACAAATTTGGATGGAAATTGTGTGCTCTGTGTACTGTTAAGTCAAGAATATGGTTAACTGCATGAACAAGTGTTTATTTGGTTTTATTTTGATTCAAACATTTTTCCTGTCTAGCTGAATATTGAATTTTTAATGGGAAATTCCCTTGAAACCAAAGATGCTGGCTTTATAATCAATGTAATTGCTACCTTAATATTTAACAGATCTCTGAGAAATGTTTTATGTTGGGTCTGTAGATTTCCATTGATTTCATTGTTATATATTTTGTTGGTCTATCTGTAGATTGCGAATCGCATCCGTACGACGGTCCAAGACCTGGGTAAGAGCTGTGTGGAGCTGGTACAGGACGCCGGCAAAGTCCAGGGCGACCCACACGACACATACGCGAGACGCGACCTCCCGGATCATGCCCGCAGCGTCAGTGAGAAGGTGGCCTTTGTTCTAGCAGCACTACAGTCCGGGTCTCGCGGTACCCAGGCCTGTATCAATGCGGCGAGCGCGGTGAGCGGAATCATTGCTGATCTGGACACCACCATTATGTTTGCCACCGCCGGAACTCTGTGTACTGAGGGAGATGACAGTTTCGCCAGCCATAGGTAAATGGGACAAATAGTCCTCAATACCCCCACCCACTGACAAATAGTCCTCAATACCCCCACCCACTGATCCACTCCAACAGTAGTCTCATACTGTAGAATCATTAGATTTTGTGGTGGATCAATTTTCGTGGAGTTTGTGGGTACCTCTCATCCACTAATGAATAAGGGTGATAGAGTCATACTTCCTTTTGTAGGAATGAAATAACTCATGAAAGTAATGCATGGAAATTGTCCCCACAAAGTTTAATGATTCCACGATATTTATTTTTGTAACCACTTATAGAGAGGACATCCTGAAAACGGCGAAGGCTTTGGTAAATGAGACCAAGAAGTTGGTACAGGGCGCCGCATCCGATCAGGAAACGCTCGCCGGGGCCGCTCAACAGGCCGTCAAAACCATCACCAAACTCGCAGATGTCGTCAAACTTGGTGCAGCCTCACTCGGATCTAACCAACCTGAGGCTCAGGTACGTGGCTTATAACTTGACATTGTAACGATGAAGTTGTTTAATCAATTAATTTGCCAGAGTGATCAAATTTTGTTAATTGCAACATTTCAAGAGGGAAATAACTGAGTAAGCTTGTTTTCAGGTGATGATAATTAACGAGGTGAGGGATGTGGCTTCCGCACTCTCCGATCTGATCAGCGCCACCAAGAACGCCTCCGGCAAAAACGTCTCCGATCCGGCAATGATGACCCTCAAAGAGTCTGCCAAGGTCAGTCAAAATTCAACATTATTTTTTGTTTTCATTTAACCTTGACCGAAGTTTTTTATGTTTATTATTTTTTATTTAAACTCAAAATTTGAGATTTTTGAAAACGTGCTTATAATTTTTATATAAATGCTCAAAATTTTGATTAGTGAATTACTGTAACATAAGAACTGAGCGTTGACCTTGTGTTAGAACTTTAACCTTGATGAGATGGTAGTGTTGTGGTGTAGTGATGTAATGCACTCTCTTCTTCTATGGAAAAACCTCTTCTGGCAATCAATTATTGGAGTAGCCCAGGTCTATGATTATAAACCTTTTCTGCTAATCATTATTTCAAACAATTCCAGACACAGCTTCACTTTTTTTAGCAGTGACTTTTCAGTATTCAATGTGTAGATAAAGTTTTTTTTAAGTCAATTTTAAAACTTAAGGTTTAAAAATTGAAAAGTTTTCTGAGCATAAATATTTTTTTTGGTCTTAATTGGAAGAAATATATACAATATAATTTGACAAAGGCCGCCTAGGCGTTGATAGATAGAATTGTTAAGTTAACTGTTGTCTGATTTGTGGAGTCGTGTGATTTTACAGAAGACAGACTCCCTGATCGAGGGTTTGCCGGACGGGTATACTATCTATGTTTCCAGCATGTACTGAGTGCAGTTAAAATTTCGAGCCATCTGATTGGATGATATTTCTCTGTTCTAGTGTTGTTGACAATTTACAAAAACAAGAGCTGTTAATGAAACAATTTTTAAAAAAAAGAAAAATATTGAATGTTGTGATTAATGACTTTTTGTGAGAGCTTCTATCATTATAAATTGAATTTTTGAAATCCTGTAGAGGTTTGAGATTTAAGAAACAACAGATTGCATTTGAATTGGTGTTTCCATAGAAACCATCCCCCTGTTTCACACTGAACCATTGACCAGGCTACTAGTGACAACTGTGTTCATTTCTTCCTGCAAGTTACAGAAAATTTCTACTCAATCAGCATATGACTACAAATTATTGTTGACACACTACCTTTTAACCGACTGGACATTGTAAATTTACCTGGTAGTTTAAAGTATAAGATTTTTTTGGAATGGAAAAAGCAGTAAAGCTATTGTCGAGTATTAGTTTTGCGATGCTTTCTTGATAGGAAGAAATGAGCACAGTTCGGTGTAACATGTTTGTGTTGCAGTAACAATGTTGTTTCCAGCTCATAATCACTCCCTGTGGTGGTTATAGCCAGCACAGGGGTCCTATACATATCATGATTTGTCAGTGGAAACAGTAAGCTGCTAAGTATTTTAACTCAAGAATTTGAATTCAGTACAAATAATTATATGAGCTGCGGGGACTACCAAATCATTTTGCCTCTCAGACTCGGGGAACTTGACCTTGATTCACTCGAAAAGAAAAACCTTTTGGTAATGTTATAAAATGGTGGTTATTTTGTAATTTTTGTACCATTTTAAACCTCAGGAAGAGAAAACCTCTTTATTTAACATTAAAAAAAAAGGATTTGGAGAAAAAATGTAAAAATAAGCATGAATTTATATATCTAAAAATTTGGCTATAAAATAACTTGACAGTACATCTGACCATTTGGCCACCTTAAGTTTAGCAGGATGTTGGAGTTTGAGGCCTGTAGTATTAAACCTCCCTGCAAGTTTCTGTTGAGAGCATGAGGTGGGGACATACAGAGATCTCCAGACACCTGCATTGTGTATCCCTGTTCATACAGGCTTGTGATTTCATCTCAAACCAAGCATTGTTCAGACAAACAAACCTTGTTTCGTTGTGTTAGGCTAAGCTTTAAGGTACATTGACCCATTTGATAAGAAAGACAACTCTTGCATGAACAATTCAAATGCTTTTCCTTTTAATAAGTCTGAAGAAAGAAAAACTCAAGTCTCAATGAATATTTTATTTAATTTGATAGTATAATTGATGTCATAGGTAGGGCTGAATAAGGATATCTCCATGTTGTGACCATTAATGTATTATGATCTATGTTAGATAGGGAAGCCTTGTATATCTTGTTATTATTTACATATCTTGCTTGACTCTGTATAACATGTCTGTGTTAATTAAAAATAATTGTTCAGAGAAACGTGTTTGATTTTGATCGAGGTGAAGGATGGTTATGACATTCAGAGATAAACAATATTGTAGAAGTTTGTGTTAATAGTCATCAAATAAAAACAGTATTACCAAGTCATATGTATCAAACACTTGAAAAAAATCATTATTAGGTAAGTAAATATTGTTTTAAAAAGTTTTGTCTGACCTGCCTTATCAGAAATTTGTTTTTGTAGTGTAAAAAGATGAAAAAAAAGAAAATTAGCAAAAATCAGGATGTATGATAAGACAGTTGTTAATGAAAACAGTCACTTATCAATGAAAATGAGAGTATGTGTAAAACAACAGATGAAGTAAACAGTTAATATCAATCTCCCCTCCAGGTGATGGTGACCAACGCGACATCGTTACTGAAGACGGTGAAGACTGTGGAGGATGAAGCCGGACGGGGAACTCGGGCCCTGGAGTCTACCATAGAGGCCATAGGACAGGAGGTTAAGGTAATACACTGAATATACACAGGTAACTACAGGTACAAATACAGGTAACTCAGGCCCTGGAGTCTACCATAGAGACCATAGGACAGGAAGTTAAGGTAATACACTGATACACAGGTAACTACAGGTACAAATACAGGTAACTGGGGCCCTGGAGTCTACCATAGAGACCATAGGACAGGAGGTTAAGGTAATACACTGATACACAGGTAACTACAGGTACAAATACAGGTAACTCAGGCCCTGGAGTCTACCATAGAGACCATAGGACAGGAGGTTAAGATTATCCAGGGGTAATCTGACTAAAGTCCAATGGTTATTTCCCAATTATGTTTTTTCTCTTTCATCAACAGACATTGTACTGTTTGATATTTTCTTTCATAGTCGTACGAGGCTGGAACCTTGCCAGAGAAGAAAGCAACGGCAGAAGATCTGATCCGACTGACCAAACCTATCACCACGGCGACCGCCAAAGCAGTGGCTGCTGGGAACTCGGGTCGCCAAGAGGACGTCATCATCTGTGCCAACAAGGGACGCAAGGCCATCTTTGATTTACTGGCAAGATGCAGGGTATGTTATATTCTGCTAGAGATTCGAGTACAATGTAAAACATATAAGATCATTGTCCACAAATTTACATTTCCTTGAAACTGAATTTCCAAGAAATGTTAAGAATATTGGTGTTTCTGTGTGTTGACAGGGCACAGCCAGCACTGCAGAGACAACAGAAGTCCGACAGAAGACGATAGCAGCCGGCAAGAACTGTGCTGTTGTCTACAAAGATCTACTGGAGCAAGTCAGCACAGTAAGTGTACAGAGCACAGTGTGCACAGACTCAGCACAATGTGTGGTGTCAGCACAATGTGTGGTGTCAGCACAATGTGTGGTGTCAGCACAATGTGCACAGTTAGCACAATGTAAAAAATCAGCACAATGTGTGGTGTCAGCACAATGTGTGGTGTCAGCACAATGTGTGGTGTCAGCACAATGTGCACAGTTAGCACAATGTAAAAAATCAGCACAATGTGTGGTGTCAGCACAATGTGTGGTGTCAGCACAATGTGCACGGACCCAGCACAATGTGCACAGTTATCACAATGTAAACAAAGTTAGCACACAGTATGCATAGAGTCAGTAATAGAATATTCAAAACATGAAGTTTATTGAAGCTGTTGATATGTGGGGAAGGATTGTTGTTATTGAAGCTGTTGATATGTGGGGAAGGATTGTTGTTATTGAAGCTGTTGATATGTGGGGAAGGATTGTTGTGATTGAAGCTGTTAATATGTGGGGAGGGATTGTTGTTATTGAAGCTGTTGATATGTGGGGAAGGATTGTTGTAGAAATGTGGGGCCTCTGATTCTGTTATCTTACCACCTTGTTTCGCGGCCATTTTTCAGGTGGTCCAGAAACCTTCCCAGGAGGCCAAGCAGACACTGGCAGCACGTGCGCACCAAGTTGCGGTGTCCGTACTGGAAATCGTACACTGCTCTGAACTCATTAAAGGTATGTGACTGATAATTCCTGTGACAAGACTAGGGCTGTGATGTGTAGCCATTATATGTGTTATAACTATAGCCCTGTGTCACTGTTACCATAACAACAGCCGACGCATCAACTTCATGATATTCTGCTCTGTTGTACCATATTTATCTCATATATGCATAGCATTCAAATTTTATTATTTGTCAATTTTTGTAGATATATATTTTTTATTGAACTTTTTTTAAAGTAAAAACTATTGGTGATTGTTTGATACATGTATATATGAATTATGATATGCATGAGAGGAAAAGGTTTTAAGAATGTATAATTATTTTTTCACAATTTTAAAACAGATAACAAATTTTTTTGAAAGAATACAGATAAGACAATTTGCAGCATTTTTAAAACTCAAGATATTGCACAATGTAGATATAAATGCAAAGCAGAAAAAAAATTGTATTAAATTCTTAGGAATTAAAATTTATTTGGACTTAAAATTACAGTAGTAAATGTTAAAGAAAGTAAGAAGATGTGAAATTTGTTGGAATTGAAAATCAATGGAAAGTAAAATTCAAGAGGAACAATTTATTGGGAAGTTATATTTAAGAAGTAAAATTTATAGGAATTAATCATTTTGGGAACAAGGCATAGAGTTATAAGGAGCCAAAGATGGAGTCATTTAATGACTGGGTTAGAAAATGAGTGGGTCAGTAATAGTATTCATGGACGATGCCCATATTGGGCTTGTGATTACTGATAATGCCCAAAGTGGGCTTGTGATTAATGATAATGCCCAACGTGGGCTTGATATAACTGATAATGCCCATACTGGGCTTGTGTTTATGGGCATGGTGCTGTGTAGATATATATCTGACTTCATTTTCTTTTAGTGGGCCAACCCGCAGAAGGAGGTATTGAGCTTACAGTGTCATGTTTTGATTTTTTTTGGCTTCCCTTTTATTTTGGTGTATTTTGTCCAGATGTCTTGTGTATCAGAAAAAGAAACTTTAATTTTTATACAAAGACAGCACTATTTGGAAGCAACCAATCAGAATGGCTGTAAGGGTCTGTAACTGACCCGGATGACTGAATTACTGTGAATGTATTTCATGATAAGGAGAAATGTCACTGCCTGCATATTTGAGACAAGGCTTATACTCTAGAGATATATTCTGTAAATAGACACTGTTGTAGTTTGGTTAGAGATATAAAGGTGAAATGATACAGACACAGATGAAGTCTGTTAACACTCGCTTTCTTATGTGATCTGACTGTACACCAGGTGTATTTCAACACCAATGTTATTTTTGCCCAATGGCTTGAGAAAATAATTTTTCCTCTTTTGAAACATGAAAAATTAACACAGAGAAATTTAATGGATGTGGTCTATCTTAAATTTACTAATTCAAGGGGTTGGTTAATTGGGCAAAAATAACATGGGAATGAAAATAACCATTACACACCATTACAATATCTATACACTTATATGGAGTATTGGGAAAGAGAGAAAACATATATTCAGAAGAATAACAGTGCTGCATTTGGGCACAGAGATCTGATAATTGGATAGACATGTATTGGATTCAACAACTGTTACTCTTTGTTACCTGTATTTACCTGTATTTTACCTGTATTTACCTGTATTGTCTCGTGTGCATGAGAAACGTGCTGCATTGTTTACCCCTCAGTCTTGTGTTTGGGGGGAAGGTCACTCCTACCCCTTGTCAAACTTGTCCCTCCATAATTTGATGACACTTTGTTTTTTTCAAACTAGGGTCCAAAGAGATAAGATGGTCCCATATCGTGAAAGGTAACCATGGCAATCGCTGAAAACAAAAGAGGAATGCTTTCATTGTAGGATAGGAATAAAAATGCTGCATTAACAGTGAAATTAACACCTGAGATATTGGATTAGAGAGTTTATGACCTACCATGATATGTGATGTGTGGATAAAGTTCTTTATCAAACAAGTTGTGCTGGTTTCTTTTCTCTCGGAGCAAACACAAAAAGTTAGATAAAATTAAGTCTCCATTAAAAATCGTTTAAGTTTTATACAATGAATAAAATCTTTTTTATTTTGGCTACTGGTAGTTGTCAAATTATTTTGATTGGCTGTTAGAAATTGTCCTATAAAAGGCTTTTATTTTGATTTGTGGTTCAAAATTGCCTTGTAATTTTGATTTTAATTAGAAGTTTTCCTGTTCATGCAGCAGTTTGTGTTTACAGTCCAATTCCCCCAAAATAGGCTCCAGACAATCACGTGACTAACAGTCCGGGTAGATTTCATTAACTCCTCTCTCTGACCTTACATCTGTGTGACCTTGACCAGAGATGTCAGAATGACCCTATGACCTTAGGTGATATACACCATACTCAACAGATTTGATCCTATGTACCGGTAACTCTGACCTCGCCTCTCTCTGACCTTACATCATTGTATCTTTGACTTTATTTTTGACCTGAGATTATGTATGACCTTTTGACCTTATTTGATTTAAAGCATACTTGACACATGTGACCTCCTGCATCATGAATGACCTCAGACAGCCACTTTTACTTTCTTTGTCTTGAAAAAATTAAGAAAAAAGTTGGACTTTAGTGTAAGAAAGTTCCGGGCTGCATTTTACAAAGGAACTCTTTGACTTGGTCTTAAAACATCTCACTCTTGTGGAATGATCGCTGTAAACCCACTTTTATTCGCGTGCGAGAAATTTGGCTAGGTTTGCAAGAGCCTCATTGTCATGAATATTTCCTGGCGCAAACCCAGTCCTTGTCATACGATTGTTATAACAACACCAGTCTAAATAAGGCTTGGTCGTGAACATTAGTCGTCGCCAACAATAAAAGTTGGTTTATGTTATCAATTAGAAGTACTGATAAAGCCATTTGTTTCTTTGTTCCAAACTATTTTTTAATTTCTATATCACGTATACAAAGTTTTATGTTTAGTCATCAAGTGTCTTAGATAAATATGTTTGATTATAAGTCTCAAGATCTATTGTAAAATGCAGTTCTGACTTCTATGTGGGCATGCCTAATGTAGTCCATACAAGCTGGGAGTCCAGCTGTGTTATCATCATTATAATATTGGATAATTCACTGGAATTCCCCATGTAATGGTTAACATGCATTGTGTTCAGTGTAAGCCCTAAGATACAATACTGTATGCAGGGTTATTTTTGTCCTGTGTTATTTTCGCCCTTCTACACTTGCAAATGGTTTCGCCCCATCTGAAATTTGCCCGAACATGATTGCATAGTAAAGAGATTACTTGGAACATTGATATTTGCCCACTCTTTAATTCGCACACTGACAGCGAGGGCAAAAGGGCGAAAAACGGGGGCGAATATTTCCCTGTATACAGTATGCTGTTAATGAAGCCTACAGTGTTATAAATGTTGTTTCAACCAAGACATTGTATCAAGTTGTTGTGGAATATATAAAATCTATGTGTAGTGCAAGATTGACAGACAGGTTTAAGTTGTATATAATTTGTAACCAAGGACATTGTATCACAGAATGTTCCGTTGAGAAATAGTTTTAGATTCCAGCATTCAATCATTATCCATTTTATATTCCTCCTGAATTATAATGTTAGTACCGAGTCATCTATGTATATTCTTATGTATAATGCATCAATTGTTACACATACAGAAAAAAATCCCCATACACCAACTGTATTAGATCAAACAATATGTATATCCCTAAAAGCAAACCTGAGTTTCATTTCTTTAAATTGTATGTTTGCAGTCAGTGATTAGATTAGACTTTGTCCCCAGTTTATTTCTTGTTTGTTAGATGCAGTGTAACATTTGTTACCGAGTTACCAGCATGAACCTGAGTATGATATCAAGCATGTATGACTTGTTTTATTTTTTCTATATATCCATGCACAAGGATATAATTACCTGCATGTATTGTTTTCTTCATTGCGAAATGTAGGAATTGTAAAAAATTCCCACATTTCTTAGATTTTAGTCAATTACTTTTACAAAGACAGGGTAATATAATCATTTCATACTTTGTATTCACGAAGAGGTCTTTTGATGCAGAAATAAAAAGTTTTTTACAAATTTTGAGAAAAAAAAAATTGAAGAAATTTTGAGAAAAACCTTGCTGATTGAAAGTTGGAAAAAATAGCAGCAATTGTTTTATCATTTCTGCATCAAAACCATTGTTGAAAATCATTCATTGATATTTAATTAGAAGTTTCTTGGATCATTTTGCCATTGAGTACTTTCAAGCCCTTGATTTTGCTTACCTGTGAATGCTTTCAGTCCTTTGATTCCATGGTTCTCTGACTTTATCAGGTACAGACTGGGTGGATCCCGAGGACCCCACAGTGATCGCCGAGAGCGAGATCCTGAGTGCGGCCAAATCCATCGAAGCTGCTGCGCAGAAACTGTCACAACTCAAACCACGCAAAAAGGCAAAGGTAGGTGTACTGCATCAGAACAAACAAACAAACAGAAGGACTTGTCTAATAGAAGAAAGTCAATCCGTCACCATAAAACTAACATAAGTTGTACCACAAAAAAGCCAAAGTATTTGTTTTAAATAAAGGCCCAGTTGGTTGTATTGACTTTAACTGTTACAGCTTTCACACAGGGCTCTTTGAGTAACAATGAGATGTTTGATTTAGGAATGTGAGCCGAACATTACAATGTCAACTTTTAATTATGTGAACATGGTTCCGCTTGGCATTTTCAGTGAGCTTGTGTTGAGATGTTTGTGATTTCTCTGTTGAATAAAATCTTGTGAGATGCTCGGGTTTAGGTGAAATCAGCTGAAATGAGATGGTTATCATTCCTGTTAATATGAGTTATGTTGAGATTGCTTCATTGAACAATTTTAAAATTTCATTCAGATTTCAATAATGTTCGTTGAGATTTTTAATAAAGTTATGTCTATTATTAAATGAAATATTTCAATAGATAGGTGGGCTTTAGTGAGCTATGGTTTGAGACATTGTATGGTTGGATTGTTAGAGATGTTTGTGGAGGGATAGTCTCAGTGATAAATTCAATGAACAAAAGTTTTGAGCAAGGAGGTCCCTAACGAGATATTCTATGAGAATTGTCTGTGGAATGAGATATTTTGTCGAGTGAGATAGTTTGAGTGAGCTGTGGTAAGATGATTTATGAGAGATGTCTTTGGAATGAGATATTTTGTCGAATGAGATATTTTGAGTGAGCTGTGGTGAGATATGTTTGATATATTTGGTGAGTGAAATCAAGTCCCACCAAATATCAGACATGTCAACACTACGGCCTGCACCGGTCAGCAGAGGAGAGAGTGTACCACATCTGTTTGTACATTGGAGAATAAGTTGTGAAGAATTAATCAGTGAATGTGGAATTCAGTTGAGGGTCATGGAACATAGCATAATAAATACTAGGAGTGATGAATATGTTTTTACGCCAGGATTTACAATATCATGTATTTCATTCCAAACACCTCTAATATCACTATCCTGAACCATGAATTCATTGATAAGTATAACCCTTCACATCTGAATTAAAGATTGTCCCCATTTTATGCTAAAAATCATGCATACTTTGAAGAAGAAATTTTTTTAGTGTTTTGGGCTTATTTCACATTTTTCCCATTTATGTATTTCAGGAAGCAGACATGAGTCTAAACTTTGAAGAGCAAATTCTGGAGGCAGCCAAATCTATCGCCTCAGCAACGGCAGCCTTGGTGAAGTCAGCGTCGGCCGCACTAAGAGAACTTGTGGCGCAAGGAAAGGTAAGCCAGCAGTGGATTGAGTTTAGGACTGTACTGTAGGTGATAATGACAAATGCCTGGGTAAACTTTTGTAACTGTCTGTAGAGAAATGTTTGAACCAATATGTCAGAATTAATGATTTAGAAGTCAAGTAAAGTCTGCAAGGCATGGTAGATTCATAAATAAGAAATCTGGAACAAGGCATGAACATATTTCACATGCTTTTGATAACATTTTCAAATTTTAATGCCATGAATAAACTTACCTGCCGGCTTGAAATATCTATTCTTAGCAATCTCTCTGAGATGCATGGTAAATGTTTTTACTAAGAAATCTAGTGAACTTCAAAAATAGTATGACGAGTAATTTGACATTATAATATTGTTTGTTCTACGTCATGGCATGTTAATGTGTCCTAGACTGTGCTGTAACACAAATTGTGATTGGTCATTCTGACAATGGGTCGGATTCAGCTGTCAGCTTAGATCTGATCTGTATATATTCACCTGACCACCTTTTGTGTGACTAATTTTCATTGGACGATGCATTAATTCCTCTGTGTTTTATTTCGTTCTTGCATGTTCTTCTCTCCTGTTTCAGGTTCGCACGCGCAAAGAGGTAAACAATATTGCTGTAACCATGGCAACCTTGCGCTTTCTTGCTTCCACAATTGTATTGTGACAACTGGGTGTATTATCTCATTATTTCTACACACACTTTATATTCTTGTTTTGCACTTGTGGGGACTTATAATTTGAGTAAAGATAGACTTCATATGATTTTAAATATATTTTGAGTTAGTTCCCGTTGCTGTCATATTAAAACAGGCAAAGGACTAAGTGCGGTTTTATGCAATTTTTGCCCCCCAAAATCAAAGTTTTAGAAAGAGCTTTAAAATAAGGTGAAAGATAGTTAAAATCATATTGAAAATAAAGGTGTACAAGGTTATCACCAAAGTGACGTCATAATGTAGATATGACGTCATGAATATTGCATTATTTTGATAAATTGATGTTTTGTAGCAAAATATGGGTGTTTTCCGATGGTTTTTCGACTGGGAAACATCGAGCGCAGGCTTGCTCAAGTACCATTTTTTAGTATTATATGTATAACTATCTGAAGAAAAACATATGTTAAAATCGCACTTAAGCAGTACTGCGCTTTATACTTCCGAATGCAAAATATAGAGCAAAAATGAGACTATCTTCATTTGTTTGCAAATTTGCGGGAATTAGGTCATTTAAGTGACGTCATAGATAAACAGCGAGTGAGCAATGATGACTAAAATCAAGATTAAAGTTATAGGCATCCTCTTTACAATGATTTGTGAAGATTTCATTTTCATACGATACTTTTTAAAAATTGGTTGAAATCGGGGGCAGATATTTGACCATACCGCACATAGTCCTTTTGTCACTTGACAAAATTTAGACAATTTGAGCTGTAATACCAAGTATAAAATATTTTCATCTTTTTGGGGGACTTCAACAGAAAGTGTTTATAGATTGTTAAGATTTTTGTCTTCTGGATTACCTCTATGACTTGTTATTCTATTTGGTCAATAATTTTAAAATCCAAAATGGCAGCCAAAGGGAAATAACTCTCACCATATTAATGTCTGTTGGAAACTATCTGTATCTCAGACAAGATATGGTTTATTTTTCAGGTTACCATTTATTTCATTTGTAAAAAAAATTCAGAAGTTCGTGCTTTAGTTAAAAACATTGGAAATCTGATGTTACTCCAAATTATAGCCTGAAAAAGGAAATTTCAAATAAATCTGACTCAAGATGTTTAGTTTTAAAGGAGACAATTTTTTTGCAATATTCCTCACTTAGTTCCAAAATTTAGTTTAAGAATAGTGAGGACTTTTCTTTATAATTAATGTAGAACTTAGATTTTTTGGATTTCGTTGTGTACACAAACATTATTCATCATGACAGGGATAGGGGTTTAAAGCTAAAAGAAATAGCAACGATTAAAAGAAAGGTTTGCAGTGAACGCTAATCTATCCATTTTTACCCAACTTGTTCACATGACATTTGATTTACCAATTTCCATTGGTTATACTTTGTACCTGCTTTTGACCACCATTTTGAATTCCATTTTGACACTGGTGTGATTCTGTTGTGATGTGGTTATATTTTAAGTTTTAGCAACAGTTTATTGAAATACCACAGAAATCTGTGTGTTAACTTTTGTCTTAACCTGGAGGGGGGGGGGGGGGGTGACCTTAACCTTCCATTAGAAGGAATAACCAATATTTTACATTACTGTAAAGGCCAAAGAATGATTTCATATCAGAATTATGCTTCATTGATAGAGAGTATTAATGTCATCTTCATAAATCACATTTATCTAGTTTTAAAGTTAAAGAATATCTTAAAATATTACTTATAAATAATTATTGAGAACTGTAATAGGAATTGTAATGATTATTGTATTATATTTACATTGTATGATGAATTGAAAAACAAACAGAAAACACATCCTATCTTTGAGCAGTAAAATCTCTCAGTTTAATTTACACACCTCTGATAATGATTTAAGGGGAAGGATACACAAAACAGTTTAAAGTTGACCAAATTTAAAGAATTACAAATTTGATGGTTGTTGTATGGTGCCTGTGTAACACTGTAAACAATTGACAGGTTATAAAGGAGCTGGAAAAGGTAGATGTATTACAGATTACAGGGAATATACTGTAATGATTTATTACATTAGTGTTACATGTAATTACAAGTTATAGATGTATTACAGATTACAGGGAATATACTGTAATGATTTATTACATTAGTGTTACAAGTAATTACAAGTTATAGGCGTGTAAACTTCATCATGTAACTTATAACTCTTTTACTGAAATACTGAAAACCAGTTAAGATGTACTTAAAACCTGTAATATTTCTTTCTTCTGGGTGACCTTACATTATAGTTTTATCTAAGGATAGGTAATATATCATATATAAATTACTATAATAGAGGAAGTATGGTACCAACAACTTCTTGGGTTGTAAACAAATTGTATTTATCTGTACTGGGTAAACAAACTTTTGTTTTCTCTCATTATTGGTAAGAATATCAACATCTGTGGAACTCCTCTATATCTTGGTGCTGGTATATATGTATGCTGTTTATGATTTATTCATGGGAACTCAAATATTTGAATGGATATCTATCTTTCAAGGTATTATAAAACTTTGGATAAATCACACAAGTACTTACATAAATCATTATACCGATTTATAATCGATAATTATCGATTGTAGAGGGACCTATTGTAGACTGGGAATTCAGATATTTATCATGAGTTATATGAATAATTTTCTTCAGCTTTAAAAAAGAAATTTTGAGATAACATTTTTCTTAGATGAATAACATATTTGATGTTGAAATTTTGTTTTGCTGTTGAAGCTTAGATATTAACATTAATCATGGCTTATTAAGCCCTGTAAGAAAACTGTTGTTTCCATCATGTTTACAGAGGTTAAAGACTGGGGCATCGTTTTTAACAGAAACTTGTACAACTTTGCTGTATTTAGAATAATCAGTTGAAGCTTTTTTAAGAACAAACAACTTACTGGTATTGATAGATTTGCCAGATAGAAATCAGATTTAATGAATATTGAGTTGTAGCATTCTCAGTGTTACTTTGGGAGAAAAAGAATTATGTAGACACAATATTTTTGGTTAAAAAAATCCAAGTATCTTATGAGAATAATTTTAGAGTTTTGTTCAAATATCAAACTAATGAAAATAGCAATCTGCAACAAATGATGGGATACCCAATGAAGTCAAATGATTCCACTGACTATTGAAGTAATAATAAACTGATTGTGTTGTAATAACATATACCTGTAATAATATGTTGCTGTGTTGGTATAACAGATTGGAGCAACATACCACAAATCTCAGATACTGGACGATGACGGTCAATGGTCCAAGGGTCTTATATCAGCGGTAAGTAAATGGTCCGAGGGGCTTATATCAGCGGTAAGTAAATGGTCCGAGGGGCTGATATCGGCGGTAAGTAAATGGTCCGAGGGGCTGATATCGGCGGTAAGAAAACGGTCCGAGGGGCTTATATCAGCGGTAAGTTAATGGTCCGAGGGGCTGATATCAGCGGTAAGTAAATGGTCCGAGGGGCTGATATCGGCGGTAAGTAAATGGTCCAAGGGGCTGATATCGGCGGTAAGTAAATGGTCCGAGGGGGTTATATCAGCGGTAAGTAAATGGTCCGAGGGGCTTATATCAGCGGTAAGTAAATGGTCCGAAGGGCTTATATCAGCGGTAAGTCAATGGTCCGAGGGGTTTATATCAGCGGTAAGTAAATGGTCCGAGGGGCTTATATCAGCGGTAAGTAAATGGTCCGAGGGGTTTATATCAGCGGTAAGTAAATGGTCCGAGGGGCTTATATCAGCGGTAAGTCAATGGTCCGAGGGGTTTATATCAGCGTTTAGTCTCTGACCCAACAGGGTGGGAAACAAACAATGAGCAATTCAATAGAAGCATGTTGATTAAATGCAGTAATTTACAAATCGATAATATTTTTAAATAATTCTAAATACAAAATACTTCTGAAAAATTTCAGAAGCAAATAGTTTTTCAATGGTTAAATATCGTGAATGATTTTGTATGTTTGTTGACACAGAAAGATAAATCATTGCACATTTTTATTGATTCTTCTTCTTTCCAATACAAGCATTGATTTCAGCTATTTTAGTACAAAACATTGCGTTTAAACACTGATTTAAGCTTTGTTTTTGATACTCCACTGATTTAAGCTTTGTTTTTTATACTCCACAGGCTAAGATGGTAGCTGTTGCCACTCATAGTTTGTGCGAGTTGGCCAATGCCATGGTTCAAGGTCATGCTACAGAGGAGCGACTCATCGCCTCGGCCAAAGAGGTCGCGGGGTCGACGGCCCATCTCCTGGTCGCCTGCAGGGTCAAGGCTGACCAAGACTCAGTCACCATGAAACGCGTCCAGGTAAAAGCAATGTTTTCTTGTAATTAATTGCCTTGTGTCACTTTCGTTATTGTGGTAATCGCCAGGAAATGTATATGGTCTTTTTTTTTTATTAAATGTAGCATTTAAGTTTCATTATGACTTTAATATGTTGAAACAACACGAGATGAACAGATGACATGATTTGACCTTGTATTGATTGAGTTTTTTAGGTCACCTGAGTCAGGTCACCTGAGTCACTCGGGTGACCTATTGCAATTGGTCTTCGTCCGTGCGTCTGTGCGTCGTGCATTAACAATTTTACATTTTTAACTTCTTCTTGAAAACTACCAGGCCAATCGTTACCATTTTTTGTGTGAAGCATCTCTATGGTAAGAAGAATCTAAATTGTGAAATTCATGGCTCTACCACCCTTGGGGTGCTACGGGCGGGGCCAAATATGCAAAAAAAGCCAAATTTTCAAAAATCTTCTCCTCTACTCCCACGCATGTGAGGAAAAAAACAGTTGCATGGTGATGATGTCCATGAAGCCCTCTACCAAAATTGTGAAATTTATGGCCCCAGGGTCAGGGGTTCTGACTTTAAGTCAATGGGCCAATATGGCCATATAGTAAAAATGTATTAAATCTTAGAAAATCTTCTTCTTTACTACCATATATATCTTTAAAAAACTAAATGCATGATTATGATGTCCACGAAGCCCTCTACCTAAATTGTGAAATTTAAGACCCCTGGGTCAGGGGTTCAGGATCTAAGGTGGGGCCAATATGGCCAAATAGTAAACATGTATTAAATCTTAGAAAATCTTCTTCTCTACTCCCGTATATATTTGTTAAAAACTAAATGCATGATTATGATGTCCATGAGACCCTCTATCAAAATTGTGAAATTCATGACCCCTGGCTCAGGGGTTCAGGCTCTAGGATGGGGCCAATGTGGCCAAATACTGTGGTTTCATTAATATTCAAGGGTATCAATTTTCGTGGATAAAGTGAAAATCACAGTTTCAAGGATACGTAAATTCGTGGCCAATTACCCTATCAATACAAAATGTTAATAGAAATATCACTTCAATGAACATTAAATTTCGTGGATCAACTTAACAACGAAATCCACGAAATTTGGTATTCAACGAATATTGATGAAACCACAGTAGTAAAAATGTATTAAATCTTAGAAAATCTTCTTCTCTACTCCCATATATATTTGTTAAAAACTAAATGCATGATTATGATGTCCATGAGGCCCTCTATCAAAATTGTGAAATTCATGACCCCTGGGTCAGGGGTTCAGGCTCTAGGGTAGGGCCAATGTGGCCAAATACCGGTAGTAAAAATGTATTAAATGTTAGAAAATCTTCTTCTCTACTTCCATATATATTTGTTAAAAACTAAATGCATGGTTATGATGTCAATGAGGCCCTCTACCGAAATTGTAAAATTCATGACCCCTTTGATAGGTGTTCAGGCTCTAGGGGGGGGGGGGGGGGGGCAATATGGCCATATAGTAAAACTGTTTTAAATCTTAAAAATCTTCTTCTGTACTCCCACACATGTGAGCACAAAACTGAATACATGGTTATGATGTCCATGAGGGTCTCTACTAAAATTGTGAAATTCATGACCCCTTTGTTAGGTTTCAGGCTCCAGGGTGGGGCCAATATGGCCAAATAGTAAAACTGTTTTAAATCTTAAAAAATCTTCTTCTCTACTCCCACACATGTGAGCACAAAACTGAATACATGGTTATGATGTCCATGAGGGCCTCTACTAAAATTGTGAAATTCATGACCCTTTTGTTAGGTGTTCAGGCTCTAGGGTGGGGCCAATATGGCCATATAGTAAAACTGTTTTAAATCTTAAAAACTCTTCTTCTCTACTCCCACACATGTGGGCAAACAACTGAATACATTGTTATGATATCCACAATCTCCTTTACCTAAATTGTGAAATTCATGGCCCCTTGGTCAGGGGTTCAGGACATGAAAGGGGGGGGGGGCAATATGGCAATATAGTGTTAATGCATATATTTTTCTTCTCTATTCTCACACATCTGTATTAAAAAAACTGACTGATTAATATGTTTACCAGGAAGTCCTCTACTGAAATTTTAATTTTCATGTCCCCTCAAGGATGGGTTTTGACTCTAGGACAGGGCCAAAATGGATGTATAGATGGTAATGCATATAACGTTAAAAAAATATTTTCTTTACTCCCGCACACATGAAAGGAAAACGGAATTCATGATTTTGTAGACCAGATCTTAGTTTTTCACCAAAATTATAGGTTTCACAGTTCTTTTTGAAATGTGGTCGTCATTACAAATTTATAATTTTTCTACTCCAGTATGAAACCTAATTAATTAGATGCATATATGAGGCTCCGTGACAAGTTTGTTTATGGGATGTATGCTACTCAGGTGACCGTTAAGGCCAATTGGCCTCTTGTTGTTGTTTTTAATATGATCAATATCTGACCTAGCTACAATATAAGATCAATAAATGACCTTGATATGACCTTGTTACTATTCATATCTGTAGGCGGCGGGTAATGCGGTGAAGCGTGCCACGGAGGTCCTGGTGAAGGCGGCCCAGCAGGCCAAGCAGAGAGATGAGGACGAGGATATAAATGTGGCGGTCGACTCGCGTAAAGTGGGCGGGATCAAACAGGTGAGACATGCCCACTTACTGTGTGTTGTATATTTCTTCATGTATTTATGTTCTTGTATACAATGATAAACTGAAAACCAACTTGTCCTTGCATCTGTCAATCACAGTGATGAATAGCAATATAGAAGCTTACCTTTAGATTAATCATTCTATGTCTAGTTTACGAAAAAGTAATCTTCTGAAAAGAATCCAGAAAAGACTTGTTGTGACAAGACTGTCGGCAATGATTGGGAATTTTCTAATCTCTTTAACATTTCTTGATTGCAAATATGAGTTGGTTTACCATATTCATCCTTGACTTTGGAGGATTATTTTTATTCCATGTTTGTGCCTGATCTTTACTACTATTATATTAAAAACTTGTACAGTGTCATTTCATCAGCATTCATTAAATACCAATTTTGATTTAGTTTCATTTAGTTGAGATGATTCATGAAGTTAAATTTTCAGTGAAGTGCAAAATCAAATAACAAGTTGACTTGATTGGATTATTAGCCAGGAGTTTACATATCTATGTAACTGTGATTTTCATTAAATCCACAAAAATTTATGTCCACGAATACTAATGAAACTACAAAGTATTGATGAAATCCAAGTATTGCAAGAGAACATGGGATAAATATGAACGTTACTAGTGTATTGCATGAAGTATTCCTAATCTATACATTTATCAATTCATTTCATGATTAACACTGTATATTTCATAATTAACACTGTATATTTCATAATTAACACTGTATATTTCACCTCAATACACTTAAGATTTTTATAATATTTTCCTGAATAGGTAATATCTATAACAAGTATTGACACAAACTACTTTCAAACGTGTGAATTTACACATCCACATCACAGACTCCACTCTAACTTGTATGGTCGTATCATCGATAATATACTATATATGTCCAGATATAACACATATACTGAAAATACTTAAAAGATGTAATTAACACACTAACAGCTAATTACATATGATATAAAGTAATTATACTTAAGATATGATTAACACACTAACTGCTAATTAAATACAATATAGTGATTATACTCAAGATATAATAAACACACTTATAATTCATTACATACAATAATGTGATTATAAATGTAGTGATTATGCTTAAGATATAATTAACACACTAACAATTCATTAAATACAATAATGTGATTATAAATGTAGTGATTATACTCAAGATATAATAAACACACTAATAATTCATTACATACAATATAGTGATTATAAATATAGTGATTATACTTAAGATATAATTAACACACTAACAATTCATTACATACAATATAGTGATTATAAATATAGTGATTATGCTTATGATATAATTAACACACTAATAATTCATTACATACAATATAGTGATTATAAATATAGTGATTATGCTTAAGATATAATTAACACACTAATAATTCATTACATACAATAAAGTGATTATAAATATAGTGGTTATGCTTAAGATATAATTAACACACTAACAATTCATTAAATACAATAATGTGATTATAAATGTAGTGATTATACTCAAGATATAATAAACACACTAATAATTCATTACATACAATATAGTGATTATAAATATAGTGATTATACTTAAGATATAATTAACACACTAACAATTCATTACATACAATATAGTGATTATAAATATAGTGATTATGCTTATGATATAATTAACACACTAATAATTCATAACATACAATTTAGTGATTATAGATATAGTGATTATACTTAAGATATAATTAACACACTAACAACTGATAAATTACATGCAATGTAACTAAGAAAACAACTAACGATGTTTCAATTTTCGGGGATTTTCACCTGTGAATTTGAATTTATTGTCAGAATGAGTTGGTGTTTGATGACCTTTGACCTCTTCAATTTGACCTCACTTTACAGCCAGGAGTCACCGGAGGTCATTACTGGTGTCATTTCTCGTTTCTTTCAGGATTCTAATTAGATGTAATTTGTTAACATGATGATATGTGCTTCTGTAAACACATTATATTCGGCGTGTATGATATTTAGTGGAAACAAGTTTTTGAACAATTTAAGCATATTCCTGAATGTTGCTATTCTATACGTATATACATGGCATTGAGCAATGTACTTGATTTAGCGGAAGCCGCCTTCTGTCAAAAACGCTAAATAGAATACACAGCTAAATGTAACACGTTTACAGTATTCAAATTAGAATCACACATGACACACTGTGTACATATATGACAAACTCCAACAAGAGTCTCACGTAATATATACAAATCTAATGCACAGTGTTCAAACACCACAAACTGAGGTTATAATAGAATAATTAGCAGTGCTACACATATATAACGTCTGACAATAACAACAAAAAAACATCAAACAATTTTATTATGGAACTTAGAACTAAGTTTGTGGAGGTTGAGGTATGATCACTTTTTGACTGTTTGTAATCCGTCTCCAATTCAATCTTTTTCTTTCTCTTTCTCTTGAAGTAAATAAATTCAAGAAATGATTCATTTCATTTAACATAAAAAATTTGATATAAAGAGCTGTGTGCTAAAATTAATGTTAAGATAATGAAATTTTACATACATTTTGCAAAGTTTATATTCAGCAATAAAAAAAAGAAAAAGAAAGAAATAACGTCAGAGGATACAGCTCAGTTGATGTGTTTAAGTCAAAAAGTCATCAATGTCTTGTTGCTATTTTTAGCAAATTGAGGCCCAAGAGAGGATTTTGTTGTTGGAGAAGCAGCTTGAGGATGCGAGGCGCCTGAAGGAGAAACTGGCGGAGAAACGCGACAAACACAGTTTGACGGGGGGCGAAACGGGGGCTCATTAATCCTTGTTCTTTTACCCTATAACAAAAAATTTCTTTTACTTTTGTTGGGTAATTTTCTGGGCTGTAAAATTTTGTTTGAAAAAAAGTTCTTTTCTGTTTGGCGATAATTAGTATAGAATAAAGTAATGTATACTAGTCTAATGACATGGGGATTTTTTAAATCTAAAGACAGATTTTATAACCATGTCCAAATTCCTCTGTCTCAGAGGTATTGAGCCCCCCCCCCCCTCAATTGTCACACTGTATTCTTGGACTGACTGCCTCGGTCTCTTTGCATGTTAGCGTATCATCCTCACCATTACCATATCGTCTCTCATCTCCTCATATATAAACAACTTTTTTTTTCTTTTCTCTAAAAATTTTACAGGAACTACAAATTCAAGAGGAGATGTTACGGAGGGAGAGAGAATGGATCGAAGCCAGAGAGAAGCTGGCCAAGTTCCGTAAACAGCGGTACAAGGACACGGGCCACGATAGCGACTCATCATCCGCCTTCTAACGCCGCACGCTCCAGCTTTAACTGTATAATGCGTATAGTGCCTGTCACGTGTCTTGTGATGTCATAATGGCTTCCATGTCAGCTGTCCTTGTGAAGGTCAAGGTGACAAGCATCTAAGTGATTGAGAATTTGAAGGGAGTGAGAGTGTTTGAGATCTGGGTTAGGGTTGCATTTCTGTGGGTGTGATTTTTCAATATAGATGTGTAAGTTTGTATACTTAAAATGATTAATGATGATAATGTATTCAGAGGACAGAAATTTGGAATTGAGAAGAAAGAGACTCAGAAAGAAAGGATTCTCAATAATCATATCATATGTATATGTAGCTGCTGATTAACTGTTAAACCAGTTATGTCACATATTGTACCGGATTTTACAGAATTGTTTACCAACCGTGCAAACATTTATCTATTTTGAATAGAAGCAGTTGTTATTCGACACTTGATTATTTTTGGATTTTTCTCTGCAAGCAGACTTGTTTTTTTTTTAGAATATAAACATTAAGTTTTCTGATTCTGATAGATTAAATCTACACTGTTTTAAGGTAGCCAATTGTGATATGGTGTTACAAATGATAGATGATATGGTGTTACAAATGATAGATATGCAATACTTATATACAATATAAAGACTGATATAGCTTACTTATTCTTTGATATGTATATGTATTTGTACTATCCATGTACTGCAGATGTTGTATTCAAGTCGTGTTTTTATGTCGACTTAGAAATTTGCTTTATCAGCACAGTTTGAGTGAAAATTAACCAGGTTTCTTCCCCTGTTTTGTTGCTGTTTAGAAATTTCAATTCACGCTTGATTTTAGTCAGAGTTTTAATTGATAATTTCATGAGAAAAACCTTGATTTGATTTCTGTGTTTGATGCCAGGCTTCCACTAACCGAGTAAATCCGCGAGTATTTGGTGTGTACCACGCTAGTCCTAAACATATACCCAGTGCTGCGTATTGAACTGTTTTATGTGTGTATTTTGTATTAGTCGTGTTTAGTTTTTGATAAAAGCGATATATATTTTATTCTGTTTAATATAATGATTATTGTATAATTATTATGATGACGACTGTGTAATTTTCTACATTCTCTATCGTACACAATATATGTAGTAAACTTTTGTTTCCTATATAGAATTGGTATATTGTTTGTAAACTGTCCATATATAACATGGCCTCCCCCTCACCAGGTGTACAGTACAGACCATATATAACATGGCCTCCCCCTCACCAGGGGTACACTACAGACCATATATAACATGGCCTCCCCCTCACCAGGGGTACGTATACACTACAGATCATATATAACATGGCCTCCCCCTCACCAGGGGTACGTATACACTACAGATCATATATAACATGGCCTCCCCCTCACCAGGGGTACACTACAGACCATATATAACATGACCTCCCCCTCACCAGGTGTACACTACAGACCATATATAACATGACCTCCCCCTAACCAGGGGTACACTACAGACCATATATAACATGCCCCCCCCCCCCCTCACAAGGGGTACACTACAGACCATATATAACATGGCCTCCCCCTCACCAGGGGTACACTACAGACCATATATAACATGCCCCCCCCTCACCAGGGGTACCCTACAGACCATATATAACATGGTCCCCTCCTCACCAGGGGTACACTACAGACCATATATAACATGGTCCCCCCCCCTCACCAGGGGTACACTACAGACCATATATAACATGGCCTCCCCCTTACCAGGGGGACCCTACAGACCATATATAACATGGTCCCCTCCTCACCAGGGGTACACTACAGACCATATATAACATGGTCCCCCCCCCTCACCAGGGGTACACTACAGACCATATATAACATGGCCTCCCCCTCACCAGGGGTACACTACAGACCATATATAACATGGCCTCCCCCTCACCAGGGGTACACTACAGACCATATATAACATGGCCTCCCCCTCACCAGGGGTACACTACAGACCATATATAACATGGCCTCCCCCTCACCAGAGGTACACTACAGACCATATATAACATGGCCTCCCCCTCACCAGGTGTACACTACAGACCATATATAACATGGCCTCCCCCTCACCAGGGGTACACTACAGACCATATATAACATGCCCCCCCCCTCACCAGGGGTACACTACAGACCATATATAACATGGCCTTCCCCTCACCAGGGGTACACTACAGACCATATATAACTTGGCCTCCCCCTCACCAGGGGTACCCTACAGACCATATATAACATGGTCCCCTCCTCACCAGGGGTACACTACAGACCATATATAACATGGTCCCCCCCCCTCACCAGGGGTACACTACAGACCATATATAACATGGCCTCCCCCTCACCAGGGGTACACTACAGACCATATATAACATGGCCTCCCCCTCACCTGGTGTACACTACAGACCATATATAACATTGCCTCCCCCTCACCAGGGGTACACTACAGACCATATATAACATGGCCTCCCCCTCACCAGAGGTACACTACAGACCATATATAACATGGCCTCCCCCTCACCAGGTGTACCCTACAGACCATATATAACATGGTCCCCTCCTCACCAGGGGTACACTACAGACCATATATAACATGGTCCCCCCCCACCTCACCAGGGGTACACTACAGACCATATATAACATGGCCACCCCCTCACCAGGTGTACACTACAGACCATATATAACATGGTCCCCTCCTCACCAGGGGTACACTACAGACCATATATAACATGGTCCCCCCCCCCTCACCAGGTGTACACTACAGACCATATATAACATGGCCACCCCCTCACCAGGTGTACACTACAGACCATATATAACATGGTCCCCCCTCACCAGGTGTACACTACAGACCATATATAACATGGCCTCCCCCTCACCAGGGGTACACTACAGACCATATATAACATGGCCTCCCCCTCACCAGGGGTACACTACAGACCATATATAACATGGTCCCCCCTCACCAGGTGTACACTACAGACCATATATAACATGGTCCCCCCTCACCAGGGGTACACTACAGATCCTGTTTGACTCCTGTATAACAAACCATTAAACCATACAACTACAGCATGTTCTGTACCCAGAGTTATCTCTCTTGTTTTATTCAACCAATTCAAACATCATCTTATAGTCTATGAACTCGTATTTCATGATCAAAATATGTGTTATTGACTAGCATTATGGATTTTGTTATCAATATTTTGTCATTAACGGATTATTTTGAAACAACCCATAATTTGTTTAGTCAAAGACTATAGAAATTATTTAATTTTGTATCAACAAAATCGTACATTTTGTAATTGCAAATTTGCCATAAATAAAATAACTACGAAAAATGATGCTGAGATGTAGACAATTAATATATTCACTCTGACCTTAGCTAACGATAGCGATAATGAAAATATTCACTCTGATCTTGGTTACAGCGGATGATAATATATTCATTGACCTACGTCACAGTTACGATTATTAATATATTCACTCTGACCTTAGCTAAACGTGACGATTATTAATATATTCACTCTGACCGTAGCTAACAGTGATGATTATTAAATAAATATATTCACTCGGACCTTAGATAACAGTGATGATTATTAATATACTCACTCTGACCTTAGCTAACAGTGACGATTATTAATATATCCACTCTGACCTTAGCTAACAGTGACGATTATTAATATATTCACTATGACCGTAGCTAACAGTGACGATTATTAATATATTCACTCTGACCTTAGCAAACAGTGATGATTATTAATATATTCACTCCGACCTTAGCTTACAGTGACGATTTATAATATATTCACGCTGACCTGTGACCTCTGCAGTGTGCATGTGTCGGCTTACTATACCATGTATATTACGTACTGTATTTTTCCATGTATTACTGGATGTGTGTGATAGTCACATAAAATTTGCATATCAAGAGTTACTGATCATGACGCTTACAAATATGAAGTTTTAATAACAGGTTCAAATAAATTTATGTACAAGACTTTGTTGTTTTGTTGTTTACTTATTTCAAGGAAAAGTGGGCGAATCCAGAATATTCCCCCGGGGAGGGAGAGGGAGGTAAGGGATAATTGTTTCGACAGTGGGGGTCAAAGGCATAGATAAGAACTTTAAAATTACCAAGGAGAGGGGTTGTTCCAGGTCAAAACGTGACCCTGATTGATTTTTGGGGACAAATGTTAGCAATATCAAGAGTGTTTAGATCCATGGATGACGTCTATTTGTCACTCATAAGATAAAACTATGTAAATCAGTTAACTTAGAGGTGTAACTAATGTTGTCACTAAAGAAATGCATATAGTTACTCCATATGGTATCGTGTCCAGAGCTTTAAATTCGCAGAATGACCCAGGGTCATCGGTTCACCGGGTCATCTTGTCAATGTCTGATGACTGGTCTGTGAGTTCACGGAATGACCTAGGATCATCAGTTCACCGGGGCATCTTGTCAATGCCTGATGACTGCGTCAATTTTCCTTTCAATTAATTTTATATTATTACGTATAGACTTACATTTGTTTTTTGCAAAATATATGGAGAAATCTTTAACCTTTCGTTTTAAGAGCTGTAAGTTCACAGAATGACCCAGGGTCATCAGTTCACTGGGTCATCTTGTCAATGACACGTTTTACTTGATATTTATATTAACTACTGATAGAATCACGACCTTTATTTATTTCAAAGGAGCCGACATACTCCTTAACACATTGACATGTCCCATCACAAAGATAAAAGAAAAACCACCACTGTTTTTGACAAACTTTAATTCCTAATCTATTGGGGGGGGGGGGGGGGGGGGGGGGTAAGGATGTTCATATAAAAAGGACTTCTTTTAGGGGGTACTTTCCGACCAATACATGTATCGTGTATTTTGAAGGAATCTGTAAACAATGAAAGCGTTAATCTGAGAGAGAGAAGGGTGTATATGTTTCAACAATTTTTGGTAAGTAAAACGTCAAACAGACCTTAAACATCCTGACGATGCAGAG